>NC_137981.1:15964269-16291269 GCF_963924665.1 Micromys minutus
CCAAGGCTGCATAGAGAAACCATGTCTTGAAAAAAAAAAATCTTCCACTATAATGTTCAATAGGATCAATAAAAATGGACATCCTGATTTCAGTCTTCAGGGTAAGTCTGTCTTGCCTCAAAGTGCTATGTTATGGGGTTTGTTGTACTTCGGTCATGCAAAGCAATTTCCGTCTGTCCCTACGTTTCTGAGAATTTTTATTAAGAAGTCGGATGTTGTAAAAGTGTTTCTCCTCAAAATAATAAAGTGATCTCAAAGTTTTTAGCCTTTAATTCCAAGGCATATTAAGTTAATTGCCGGGGGCCGGAGAGATGGCTCAGTGGTTAAGAGCACTGGCTGCTCTTCCAGAGGTTCTGAGTTCGAGTCCCAGCAACTAGATGGTGACTCACAACCATCTGTAATGGGATCTAATTCCCTCTTCTGGTATGTCTGAAAACAGTAACAATGTACTTGTATATACAAAATAAATAAGTAAATTTTTTAAAAGTTAATTGCCTATGTTTGTTTGTTTGTTTATTTTTGAGACAGAGTATCACTATGTAGCCATAGGATGGGTGAAACACTCTATGTAGACAAAGGTTTTCTTATACTCATAAAGATCCACCTGCCTCTGCCTTGGGAGTGCTGAGATTAAAGGCTTAGGCCACCAAGCCTGGCTAAATTTCCTACTCTGAAACTAATCTTGAGTTTATGGAACTATTCTTACTTAAAAATTAAATGGAGAGATGGCTCAGCATTTAAGAGCATTTGAAGCTCTTCCAGAGGACCTGAATTTGGTTGCTAGCACCTACATGGCCGCTCACAACTCTACAACTACAGTTCCAGGGGATCTGCTTTTAACTTCTGAGGCATGCATGAGGTTCTCAGACATACTTGAAAACACAACATTTACATACATAAAATACGTGTAATAAAATATTATTTTATGTGTGTGGATATATACCTACATATATATCACAGACCATGTGAAAGTCTGATGTCCACAGAGGCCAAAAAAGAGTGTAGTATCCTCTGGGACTGAAGTTCCAGATGGTTGTGAGCTACCGTGTGGGTACCGAAAACCAAACCTGAGTTCAGTCCCCAGCACCTGTCTCAGGAGGCTCACAACACTCTGCAACTCCGGCTCCGGGAGATCCAGTGTACTCAGGATTCACATGCAGACAGACATACACTGACACATAATTAAAAGTAACAAAAACAAATATTATAAAAAGAAAGTAATTCAATGATGAAGTAGAAAAATTAGATCTGAAAAGATAATACCATTTATAGGATGTGAGGGAAGCTCCTGTCTCAGTGCTGAACGGGGTGGTGGCGGGTCCTCTTCCTTGTGCTTGTCAACCTCAGACATCTTGAGCCCTGAGAACTTCCACTCCATGTAACGCATCTGCCTCAGAGTAAGAGCGATGACACTATGTGAGTGGTAAGATCTCTAATGCCAGCCTTTGTGAGCTTTAAAAAGTCAGTACCTTTTAAACAAATAAAGCATATGTGTTATTCGTGTTCTAAGCCTAAGTTACCGTGTGCACAGTATTAATGTGCTGGTTGCACTGATATGAAGCAATCATCTGGGGCTTTAAAAATGCATGTGGAAGCAGCTGGGGCACTGTGACCTTCCTGCCCTCGCTCCTCCCCTCTGATGGCCACAGATGCTCAACTCCCCAGGGCCTCTGGGTCCCACCTGCTGTTCCCCCCCCCCCCAGGGTCTCTGGGGTCCCACCTGCTGTGTGTTTCCATTTAAGATGTTATAGCTCAGATATTCCATTCTGTTCTTGCCTTGGGTGCCTGGTTTTTTGCTGTGTTTTCTTCGAGAGTAGCTTGCGACCTGATGTTCTTTTCCCTTCTTTTCTGCTGTCACAGGAGGTGTTCTCTTTTCTTGATATTGGCCAGCCTCCACAGGAACCTCTGTAGGTGCTATCTGGTCCTGACCACATAAATCAGGGACAGACAGCCCTAAACAATGACAGCTCAAGCTCTAGTTCTTCCCTCCTGTTCCTGCTCCTCTACACAGTACAACCCGAGGTTCTGCTCCGTCAGAAGCTCCTAGATTATCACTGATTACATATGCTACTCATAGAAGGGATTTCCTTTATTCCACCCCTGAGGCTGGGTCTCCAATTGGCTGGAGTTCTGGAGAGTTACCTGGGGAAGAAAGGGGGCCTGTTCTTCCGCGAATGAGGCCTCCAAGCCATCTTTGTTCTTCTCCTCCTTCTTCTTCTCTTCCTCCTCCTCTTCCTCCCCTTCCTTCTCCCCTTCCTCCTCCTCCTCTTCCTCTTCTGCCTTTTCTTCTTCCTCCTCTACTTCCTCCTTAATCTCTCCCTCCTCCTCCTTCTCTTCATCCTCCTGCTTCTCAGCTTCTGGCATCTGGAAGCCCTCTGGGGGCAGGTAGCAGGACTTCCAGTCTAGTTGCACTTTGATGGATCCATTGGACGTCCCCCCAGAGTCTGTGAGACTGAAGTCACCTGAGAGATGCAGAGAAACTGGTCAAACCTGGTCTTATGACTATTTATAAGCACTTTTTCTATTTCTCCCCATTTAGAAATTCATTGCATCTGTTAGTAATTTGTTAAAATTCATTACAATTCATAACATGTAAAAAAATTAAAACAGTATAGTGAGATGCATAGAGGAAGACAGGCATTTTTGCTTCAGAAAAGATAATCAAAAGGTGTAACCATGACAAAACCATCTTCACTGTCACTAAACCATATGCTATGGCCATCCTCAGAAAACTATCACCTATGCAAGTGGTACAAAAAAAAAAAAAAAAAAAAAAAAAAAAAAACCAGCAGGGACTTTTTCCTGAATGGCAGGCTCTGGCTTGTAGTCCTGATTAGCAGGTGGCTGGCCTCTCCTCTCAGGCAGAAGTGCCAAATATTGTTTATTAAAAGAACTGTGATACTGGCCAGAGAGACACCTTAGGTCCTTGCAAGGATGTTCAGAATCTTATTGACTATGGCTGACACTGCCTATCCTGGCTATAACCTTATCAAAGTCTGGGAATCACTGCCTCCCTCTCTCCAGACAGAAGGCAGACTAAGCCTCTGCTTGGTGCTCCCCACAACCATGAGTAAGCAAGGACGGGAGCTAGGTAGAAGGGAGCATAGCTCCAGATAGCTGAAGTCTGCCTTTGTGGCTGCCACGGTGATCTCTGATGTTTTAAAAGCAATGGAGTTATGAGGAAGTGTGGTGTTCTGCTCAGACCACTGCTCATGAACTAAGGAGCAACAGTCTTCAAGCAAAAACAAGTCCCGGGAAGCATGGAAGGGTCTTTTTTTTCCTTTTTGATTTTTGGTTTTGCTTTTTTCCGAGACAAGGCCCAGGTAGCCTGGAGCACACTATGTAGATCAGGCTGTCCTCTGCCTCCCGAGTGCTGGGATTAAAGGCACAAGACACTACCCCCACTCCAAGCTTAAAGTGAGGTCTTCAGAGACAGAGGTGTGCAGTTCCGGGAACATTGACTTATGCAGCCGAAACGGAGCTGAAGCTGCTGTTTTCACGTGAGCAAAGCGGCTATAAATCTTTTGATCTGTTGTCTTTTGACAACATCCCAAAGTCTTTTCAGATTTCAAGAGAGACTTTTCACGGCTGACACGTTTCAACAGGAATAGGCACTTGCCATGCAAGTCTAGGAACCTGAACTCAACCTGAAATCTCCAGAACCCACTCGACAGTGGGAGGGAGTAGCTTATGCTGCAAGGCTGACCTCCAACCTCCACATGCATGTGGTGGCATGTCCATTCACAGACTCATGGCATGCATATGCATACGTGATCAGAATAACAGTTTGTAAATGAGGGAATGGCTGTTCCAAGCAAGTAAGCAAAGAAACATTGAATAAGGGCAGAGAGGTGATGCTGGGGAGAGGGCCAGGAGGTGCAACGCCCACCTTTGATAGATTTGTTTTGTGCAAGAGGCAGCAAAGGCACCTGGGCTCGGCCAAGATAGGAGCTGGGCTCTGGGTCTTCGTCATCAAAGACATATATAGAAAGAGCTTCCTGCCTCAGATACTGATCCAGGTCAGAGGTCACGAGCACAGGAAACAGAGCCTGGTCTTTAAAGTGTGGATCGCTGCTGGCTGGAATGACTGTGGTGTCACGGTCAGGAAAGGTGAAGAAGCGATACATGACATACGGGCTGGGCTGCCTTCCCAGCCGTCGACTCCGGAGGCCGCGGCACCCGCTGACTTCGATCCGCAGCTCGTTCCGAGGTGTCCAGGTTTCGGATCTGGACTGGAAAGATGTTGATCTCGGGCTGAGATAAAGGGCAGCCGGAGGCATTGTTATAAGTGACGCCTACGTGGGCGAGAGGAACCGAGACCTAGAAACCTATTCTGCCAGGTCATGACGGTGCCTACCGGCCATCAGCGGCCTGCCCCGGCTCTGGTAGCTGCTGGAAGACGTTCATCCCCAGGCTTAAAGTACAGAGTGATAAGAGTAAAGCTACCCACAAGGTGGGAGAAGAGCAATGACTCCTGGGCATTCTCTGACCTCCACATGCATACTGTGACACGTGCCAGCAAAATAAATAAATAAATCTGTATTAGATGTATTCATTTTAATCGAATATTAGATTTTTGAAAAGATTGATTTGTTTAGTATCTAATCAGCAGTCTGCAGGCCAGAAGAGGGCATCAGATCTCATTACAGATGGTTGAGAGCCATCACGTGATTGTTGGGAATTCAACTTAGGACCTCTGGAAGAGCAAGCAGCCAGTGTTCTTAACCACTGAGCCATCTCCCCAAGTCCTAGATTTTGTTTTGTAGAAAGTCGGTGAAACTATAGCAGTGGGAATATCTGAACCAACGCTTGAGCTTGAAGGGGAAAAAAAGAGATAAGCAAACTGGGAAGAGCTCAGCAGGTATTCTCAGGGGGACGTGTTACGAGCTCTAATGGTTTGCATACCCTTACAAGGCTATGGTTAGAGTCACAAGAATATGTGGAAGTTAATGGCTCCAAATGTCCAACGTTGGTGAATATGGACACACAGGTGCAGGAAGTTCACCTTGCTCATGAGACAGCATGGTGGGAGGGGCTGCCAGGCCAGATCAGGGTGGCAAGCAAGACTTGACTAACAAGGGTAGAATGGGAGCTCAGGGTGTTGGCATAGAATCTGAGTTTCCCTAGTGGGAATTGGAAGAGACCAATTCAGCTCCAGTATCTGAAGGCACAACCCCCCCCCCACCTCAGACCACCTGCACTTCAGTGCCAATCACTGACTGTAATCAAAATTTCAATAACAACAATAAAAAGAATGAAAGAAAGCTGATTTGTTTACAACAAAGAAAAGTAGCTAACCCCGGGGCATGATTTCATTTCTTCTCATAGCACAGGAAGACTCTGGACTGGCTTTGCTATTGTAGTTTCTCACAATCAAGAGAAGCTCACAGGGAATGAAGAGCAAGCCCCTTTTGAGGGCTGCTGGCTGATGTCCCTCTGAGATGTAGAACTTCTTTTTCTCACCTCATTATTCTGGGCCTTCCAAGCTCCAAGCACAGAGACAGACAGGTAGGCCTGGGCTTTCTTTCGCCTATTGCATGCCTGGAGGCTGGATTTTAGGGGCAAGCACAGCCTCATCCAGTAGTCTAACACCCCCAAGTCTTCTCCACCAGCTCCTGAATAGCAGAAGGTGTGAAAGGCACAGAAAATAGAGTGTGATAAAAGTCAAGAACAGAACGGAAGGAGCCTGGATGATGAAATACCCGAAACCCTAGCACTTGGGAGGCTGAAGCAGGAATGTTGCCATGAGTCTAGAGCCAGCCTGAAGGGCGGGATGGAAAAGGGAAATTACCAGAAAGTAGCTCCAGGCTTTGGCTGTTTCTTTATTTTCCAAAGCCTCTAGTCCTCAGAAGCACAAGAAGCCAAAAGCACTTACCAGTAAGTGTGGCCAAGCCATGGACTCTTTCCACAGTCTCTAGCACCTTGTCAAATGAAATCCATCCAGTAGCAAGGACACGGTGCTCACTGGCCAGGGCCTGATGGAGGTCAAGCCGCACCGAAGTTCCTTGAAGATAGTGCAGGAAGAGGTAGTCTGTCTGCACTACATACTGGGAGGTGAAGTCATAGACGGGCTGTGGCCCAGGAGAGAGTGGGGTGCAGTGGGTTTCAAAATCATAGAAGGAATAAGTGCAGAAAGTGGTGGGTTGGGTGTCTCCGGCCTGTACGAGGGCAGCGGGGGTCAGGAAGGCCTGGTGGATGTGGAGCTCAAAAAGATTCTCACTTGGATGCAGCAGCGACATGTCCACTTCATCCTCACCTCTGTGGGCCGCCAGGGACTCCCGACACAGTGATGGTTGCCGAGTGCCATAAGCAATGTCTCTGAGTTGCTCTACATAGGAAAGAACACTGCCTAGCCATTAAAAGGTTGAGAGCTACCCTAAGGGGGAAAAGAGGACACGTGGGGAGAAAATACACTGTGGGAATCCAAGCTCAGGCTGTTTCAAGAAGCCACGTGATCCAAGAGGGAAAGCGGCACAGTGCCAGCCGGAAGCATTGAATTCTGAAGGCCAAATGGTGGCTGCCTGTAACGTGGGGAGGGCCAAACGTGGGGCTGTGAACTGAGCACCACGGGAAGCGCGTGCCATTGCACAAATGCCTCTGACGCAGATCAAGGTCCCGAGAACGTAGGTTACTCTAAGAGGGGGTACTTGAAACATAAAACATGTCCCAAAAGATGGCTATGCTGTCCTCGGAGAGAGTGTCTGTCTTGTTACCCCTGCCACCAGGAGAGGCTGCCCGGAGCAGTCCGGCTCAGTTACAGGAGGGCTCCTTATTTTCTGCTCACATATTGGTTTCGTTAGAAGAGACCGAGAAACCCACTGTGAATCCGAGCGTAGTCACTTTAAAGGTCAGAAAGGAAAACCGAAGAGGAAAGAGGTTGAAAGTACTGTCCATGGGACAGACATAGGACAGCTGTGGAGACAGAGCTGATCTGCACATTGTTCTCAAGACCCACCAATCAGAAAGCCTCTCAGATGTAGGTTACCTCACACTGGGGACATCTGAGTCCTTATAGCGCGGTGATGGTGAGTAACTTCCTTTAAGAGCTACATCAGTAGAATTAAAATGTTCTTGATAGATCAGATTTATTTATTTTATCTGGAGAAATGACTCTGTGGCTAAAAGCATGCACTGCTCCTTCCGAGGACCTGTGTTTGATTTCCGGCACCCATTTCAGGTGGTTTACAACTGCCTGTTACTCCTGCTCCGGGGTCCAACATCCTCTTCTGCACGTTTTAGGTACCTGTATGTGTATGCATATATCGCTACACACATATGCATGCATAGACTTAAATAAGACTACAAATAAATATTTTTTTAAATGTTTGTGATTTCTTTTATGTGTATGGATGCTTTACCTGGATATATTATGTATATACTACATGCATAGAGCACCCACAAAGACAGAAGCTGCTGGATCCTCCGGAGCTGGAGTTACTAACAGGTGTTATGTGAACTCTGGAAACTGGAACTACGTACCCTGCAAGAGCAATAACTACTCTTAACCCTGAGCCATCTCTCTAACACCCCATCATGTCTTAATGTTTGAGTGGGCAGGGGAGGGAGGGGAGGCTGCTGGGAGGGCATGAGAGGTGAGTGTGTTTGCTGCCAAGGGATTGACTCTGTAGAACCTGCTTGATGGAGGAAAGAACCAGTTCCTGCAGGTTTCCCTCAAACCTCTACAAATATGCTCTCTCCCTTACAGTAAGAGAGAGAGAGAGAGAGAGAGAGAGAGAGAGAGAGAGAGTGCAGTGGATGTCTGCACTCCCAGCACTGGGGAGGCAGGCAGGAGACTTGCAGTTTTGAGGCCTGCCTTGCACAGCCCTCCACAGAGAACTGGGGCTGGGGAAGAGGATGATGATGGGGGGAGGGGGAGGGGAGGCTCAGTGGTTTACATCAGTAATCTCAGCACTTGGGAGGCTGAAGCAGTCAATCTCTGTGAGTTCAAGGCCACCCTGATTTACATATTGAGTTCCAGGACAGCCAGAGGGGGAAAAATAATAATACAAAAAAAAAAAAAAAAAAAAAACATAACATGGAAATTGACTAATTGATTGGTGTTTTCCTTTTTTGTTGCTTTGTTTTGTATTTGTTTGTTTTAGACAGGGGCTCATTGTGTTGCCTGGGCTGATGAACTTGCTATACCGACCAGACTGGCCTTGAACTCATAGAGATCATCTCGCTTCTACCTCCAAGTTCTGTGGATTAAGGTAAGTGCCACCTTACCCGGCTAATTGCTGTTTCCCTCAGTTATAAGGTTTGATACAGCCAAGCAGTGGTGGTGCGAGCCTTTAATCGCATCACTCCAGAGGCAGATGTAGGCAGCTCTCTGTGAGTGAGTTCAGGGCTAGCCTGGTCTACAGATCAAGTTCCAGGACAGCCAGGGCTACACAGAGAAGAACCTAAATGAATAAATAATTGGTATGGCTAAATACAATATGTTTAAACTGACATTCTACATCACAAAGCCTTACACATAAGAAAGTACAAGTCAGTAAGATACTATTAAATCATGGGCAATTCTCAAAAGAAATGCTATGGGCTATACAGAGTTGGCTCAGCGGTTATGTAGTGCTAGCTGCTCTCCCGGGGGTCCTGAGTTCAACTCCAGCAACCACATAGTGGCTCACAACCTATAATGAAGTCTGATGCCCTCCTTCTTCAGGCATACATACAAACGGCACATTTGCATAAATAAATCTTAAACAAATAATAAAATCTTTTTTAAAAAAAGATAATTCGTGGTATGTGTGGAAAAGCGGTTTGGCTTTGGCAGGAATCTGCACAGGAAGTGAAAGCAAATGAACCTTCAGACAGAGGTAAGGGTGTTTACCATGAGCTAGACTTTCAGTCTAAGCCATTAGGACTCAGTCCAAGGGAGAGCTGCCATTTTATTTGGCAGCAGCCTTAGCAGACTCACCCTGGTGTGGTAAGCGCCCCATACCTCCCTGTACTCTAGGGCTGTGCTCACTAGGAAACCTGCTTACTCCTGACTTCTTACCAGGAAGGAGATTCGCTTCACAGTGGCTCCATGAATGCTGATGGTAGTGCCTTGCTTTAAATATGGTGAGTTTGGTTAGGGCAAGCCATCTCTCTCCCGAGGGCATAATGGCAAAGCCTACTTCTTAAACTCGAGGTTGAGAGTGACCGTCTGAAGAACCTGAATAGGAAACACACTGGCAACACTCCCCTGCCTCTGTTTACATCCTTAAACTGCAACCAAGATTTTAAAGAGAAATCTCAGGAAAAGGTGAGAGCTGACAAGGGTGTGTTGGCTGGCAAGAACTGCCACAGGCAGATAGGCATGGATTCAAGAGATGACAGAGAGGAAAGGAGAGATTGGCCAGCCTTAGGACCAGTCACCCTCAGTGACACTCTTCCAACCACCTGGAAGCATCACTGGCCCTGTGGAAATTCTCCCTAAAAATCAGAAGATTTGCACTGAGCAGAAGAGGAAAAGAAGTCACAAACCAACTGTGAGACAAGAGAGGATGAGGGCGGGAGGGGTAAAGTCAGAAGGAGCGGATTGCTGTTAGTCATGTGACATCGCCACAGATGGAAACAAAGTACTAAGACTTGCCAGGTGTTGGAAGGCCGTGGCTTCTTAAAATACCTTCCAGCTGTTTTATGCGGCTGTTCTTGAAGTCTAGGAGGTGATTCAGCCTCTCCAGCGTCTCTTCGTGGTCCCTAGTTTCCTTGTCAGCCTTTGTCAGCATTGCCTCCAGCTCCTCCTGAAACAAAGTAAGAGCTGAACTTTCCTCTCAGAACCAAAGAGCCCTGACTTTAAGAACTGAACCTGGCTGGAGAAGGAGATTTCCACCTCCTCAGCGGGGCAGGCTTGACCCAAGAAGAAAGCTCAGGTTTTCCAAGAACCTTGTGGCACCTGGAGTGGTTGTACCCCTAGGTCTTTGAGGGGAAATGAACCCAGAAGTCTAGCACTTGCCATTTCATGAGCTCCCCCTTAGCTGACTTCTGGGGCCAGGTGCCTGGGCATGTGTGAGTCCTTAGTGTGCTAACCACCAGCCCTGGAAACCCAAGCCATGCTTGCTTCCCAGTGTGTGTGCTTCTCACATGCCTGGCTTCCCGTCCCTTTCTTTCCTTGCACCTGATAGCACATGTTGATTTTGCGCTGCAGAAGAAGCATGTCCCTGGTTTTCCCCAGTTCCAGTGTGGTCTCTGCATGCGACACTTGCAGCTCTCTTAGCACCTGGGACAGGTCATTCTCCTCTTGAGCTTTTGACTCACTGGACTAGGGAGTGAAAACATGGGTAAAAAGCAGCTGGAGAGAGTCGTAAAATGGCAGCAGCAACATCCTCTCCAGAATATACAAGATTTGTGTCACTCTCTGCACTGCCTACTCCCCCCTGCCACCCCCCCATCAGTGTGTCACTGCCGAATGATGACAGTTTTCAAAAGACAGTTTGGAGGCTAGCACGATGTCTCAGGCTTAAGCTGAGCAAGCTTGATGAGTTCAGTCTCTGGAACCCACACAGAAATGTTAGGAGAAAAACAGCTCCACGAATATACCTCGTGTGGCACATTTGCCCACACAAACTTTCATCTACATCTACAAAACTGTAACGAATAAAAGCAAAATGGCCCTTTGCCCTTCAGTAGATCATTTCAAGTTCACACCCAAAGACCCTCATGGATAGGAGAGATGGCTCAGTGGTTAGGAGCACTGGCTGCTTTTTCAGGAAAACCCAGATTCAATTCTCAGAACGCATGTGGCAGCTCCTCAACCGTCTGTAACTCTAGATTCAGGGTCTTCCTTGTCCTCTCCTCATCTCCGCGGGCATGGCACACATGTGGGACACGGACATACATGCAGGCAAAGTACTCATATGCATAAAATGAAAATAAATAAATCTCTAAGAACTAAACAAATGGGCTGGAGAGACGGGTCACTGACTAAGAGCACTCACTGCTCTTGGAGGGCCCAGGCTTGGTTCCCAGCCCCCACATGGTAGTTCACTACCATCCATAACTCAAGTCCTAGAGAATCTAATGTCCTCTTCTGGCTGCCATAGGCTCCAAGTACACACATGATATGCAGACATACATGCAGACACAATACTCACCTAATAAAATAAAATAAATACGTCTTTAAAAAACCATTTTCTATAAATACAACTTTTTAAAATGTATGAGTGCTTTACTGCATGTACACCTATGTGCCAGAAGAGGGCATCAGATCCCATTACAGATGGTTGTGAACTCTCATGTGATCACTGGGAATTGAACTCAGAACCTCTGGAGGAACAGCCAGAGCTCTTAACAGCTGAGCCATCTCTCCAGCTCCAATAAATACAATTTTAAACTTTTTTATTTCATATGCATCAGTGTTTTGCCTGCATGTGTGTCTCTGTGAGGGTGTTGGATCCCTTGGAACTGGAGTTACAGACAAGTTGCTAGCTTGACATGTTGGTGCTGGGAATTGAACCTGGGTCCCCTAGAAGAGCAGCCAGTAAGTACTCTTAACTGTTGAACCATCTCTCCAACCCTCTGTTTAAAAACTTTTAATGAAAAATTTTAAAGAAGAGTCTACCTCTTTTAAAGCCCAGGGTACTGGAAGGGGCTCACTAAACCTTGTGTGTTGGCTGGCTTGGCACTTTTTAAATCCTTTTTCAATCAGAACAGAGTGTTGCTCATGTACTTCTCCCCTGGGGTTTATGCCAGAAACCTCTCAGCAAAGTGACTGCTTTACCTCTCTCTGATCTGTCTGTGGGAGCAGAGTAGGCTGAGCAGCCTGCTCAGACAGCTCTTCTGGAAACGGGGGTGCAGTGGCTGTTGACTGGAGCCTCCCTTCTTCCTGTTTATGCTGGCAAAGGGTATTGGTGACTTGAACCTTCAGCTTTTCATCTTGAGCTGCTGAAAAAGGAATCCAGAGAACTGAACCCAGCTATTGAACCACGGTCAGAGCTGAGTCAAGTGTGAAATAAAGTTTGGCTCCGAAGCATCCTTTTATACCGAAAAGCAGTTCCCTCTTGCTGAGACAAAGGGGCCTCCAGCCAGCTGACCCCGACAAGGGAGGTTGTACATCTAAGGTAAGATCAGAGAGGCTAGGAGAACACCCAAGGAATTGTGGGATGAAGAGGGAAACACAAACAACAGGACAGTCACAGGACAGGACAGTGGCATGATTTAGGGCAGGTGGGAAGAGGTCAGGGGATAATGCAGATAATGGACACTAGAGTCATACGCATGTGCTTTACCAACTCAACTAAATCCCCCATCAAATATTTTGATCCCACCATCCAAGCCAGGTTCTCACCAACTTGACTCCATTGTGACTTCTAGCCATGAGTTCTCGGTAGCTCCCCCTCCATACCCACGTGCCTGGGGAAAGGCTAGGTACTTTGTGTATGTCTCAGGGAAGAAAGGCTACTGCTGTCCAGGGCGCAGAGCACTCCGTGGAACAGCAGAGACGTACATCAGCTCTATTCTGATCTTATAAGACTTAGTTTATGTGTATTGCACAGAGCTTGGCGTATACTCCTTCGCTCTCTTATTGTATGGCTTCTGCCTGAAAGCTCTTTCTTATTGCATTGTTTTGTTTGAGACAGAGTCTCACTACATAGCCAGCGACAGTGTATACATAAAATAAATAAATAATTTTAAAAAAAGACAGGGACGTAGATGGAGGCCCTCGTACATCGCCTGAGTAGCTCGTAAGTCTCCAGCACCAAATCAATGGAAAAACGAGACACAGACTATAACGATCATTAAAAAAAAGACAGGAACCAACAAAGAGTTGTAATCCACTTTTGTTTGACATCAGGTAGAAAACAAAACTGAGTTTTTCCCACTCATTTCAGAAATGAGTAAATTTTTAAAAATAAACAGAAATTCTTCTTCCTCCTCCTCTTCTCCTTTTTCTTCTACTCCTTCTCCTCCCCCTCCTCCTTCGTGTGTGTGTGTGTGTGTGTGTGTGTGTGTGTGTGCATGTGTGCGTCTGCATGTGCACATGTGTATTTTGAGACACAATCTCACTATGTAGCCCTGGCTGTCCTGGAACTCATTATGTAGACCAGGCTAGCCTGAACTCAAAGAGATCCTCTTGCCTTTGCCTCTTAAGAGCTGGGACTAAATATGTACTGGGCAATAAATTTATGTTTAGCACAGTCAATAAAGAAAATATTTAGAAACAATAAATTAAAAATTGATATTGTGGGGCTGGAGAAGTGGCTCAGTGGTTAAGAGCATTGACTGCTCTTCTAGAGGTCTTGAGTTCAAATCCCAGCAACCACATGGTGGCTCACAACCATCTGTAATGGAATCTGATGCCCTCTTCTGGTGTGTCTGAAGACAGCTATAGTGTACTCACATACATTAAATAATTAAAAAAAAATGGATATCCTCCCAAACAGGAAGATCTGTACATAAAAAGCATACATAAGAGATAGGTAGGTAACATGCCTTCCTGGCTAAATCAGACCTAACTGTGCATGTTTAATCCTAGTTACCAATGACCACCCAACACAGGGTCAGTTGGGAAAACTGGAGAAGTAGAGGTCCTGTCCCCCACACCAGGCACAGATGGTACCGCACTTGAGAGCACTCCTTCAGACTTGGCCCACCTTTGTTGGTTACTTGAAGCAAGACTCTGGTCTCCTCCAGCTCAGCGCCCATTTGGTCCAGCAGTGGACAGACTTGCTGTGGGAGCTGCTCCCCCATGAGCTCCCTGCTCCAGTGAGGCTGGTGGTTGTTATCCAGAGGCTGCTGACTGCTATCCAGCATGCTGAAAACCCCAGGCACAGTGTCAGGTGGATCCTCAAAGCAGTACAATCCAGCACCTTTGCTACACAGTTTCAGCATCTCTGGGACCTAGCTGATCATTTCTTTTCCCCACATGTTTTTTTTTTTTCCAGGCTTTATTCCTAACTGTCACTTGCTAACTGCTTTGGAACTTTTGGGTGGCATTGAGGAGTTACTCAGAGTCACGCCTGCCTAAGTCTTTAGGGTTCCACTACCGCTAGCACCTTAATCGTGCACTTCCCAAGGAACTTTCCCGGTGCGGTGGCTTCCTTTGGGAAGGGCCCAGTGTTAGGACAGGATGAGACATCCTGAGTTAGCACTGAGAAACAAGACCTCTCTTTTCTCACATTGTCCCTTCTATCCCTCCACCAATGGCTCCTTTAGACAATTCATGCTTTTGAACTACCTGCTCTACTCAAGAATGAAGACAAGCTCTTCAACACCTGCAACTCCACTGCATGGTATTTAGCTGTTAGATCCGCCCTGAGTGTAAAACATACGCGACCAGGTCTTAGTCACTTATACAAATGGAATGACATTGACATGAGAAGAGTCCGGACCAAGAGCAGTAGTGGTGGTACACACCTCTAACAGGAGTTGGGAGGCAGAGGCAGGAGGATCTCTGAGTTTGAGGCCAGTCTCAAACTCTACAAATTGAGTTCCAGGACAGTCATGGCTACACTGAGAAACCCTGACTTTGAAATAAAAAAACAAAAATAAAATAAATTAATAATGATGATACAAAGTAAAACTTTCTGGCCAGAAGTGGTGGCCCACGTCTTTAGGGACAGCACCAGGAAGCAGAGGCAGGCAGATTTCTGTGAGTTTTAGGCTAACCTGGTCTACATAGGAAGGCCCTATCTTAAAAAACAAAACAAAACAAAACAAAACTAAGAAAAGTACCTATTGAGAGCGGGGTGGGAAGTGAGCTGGTACCGTGCGTATGAACTCCTGCTGCCAAGCCTGACAGCCTGAGTTCAAGTCCCAGGCACCACATGATGAAAGGATTTAACCGACTCCTGCAAGCTGTTTCCTGACCTCCATGTGCACCCGGCAGCATGTGAGCCTCCTAATAAATAAGTGTCAAAAGACTAAAGAGGTGCATAAAGGCTATTCCTCCTACAGCTTCTGGAACTCAGAGCTAGTCTTATCCCTAAAGATTAATGATTGACATTTTTAAAGTATCTGAAAACAAACAAACAAACACCCTGGGGGCTGGAGAGATGGTTCAGTGGTTAGGAGCACTGGTTTTTCTTGCCGGAGACCCAGGTTCTATTCTAAGCACTCACATGGGAGTCACAGCCACCTGTCACTTTAGCTCAAGGAACCCAATGCCCTCTTTTGACCTCTGCAGGCACCAGGCACACACATCATATAAAAATACACATGCAGGCAAAACAGTCACACACATAAAACAAAGTAAATTTAAGACAAATTTTGGAGACAACTGTTTCTGAGCCAGATGGTGGTAGTACACACCTTTAATCCCAGAATTTGGGAGGCAGAGGCAGGAGGATCTCTGAGTTCTAGACCAGCTTGGTCTATAGACCAAGTTCTAGGGCCGGGGGTACATAGAGAAAGTTATCTCTAAAAACAAACAACAACAGCAAAAACCCACAAGTGTTTCTGAATAAATGTCATATAAAAACTACTTGGCTAATTATTAATTTTTTTTAGGTCAGGTGTTGGTGGCACATACCTTTATTCCTAACCCCCACACTGGAAGGCAAAGGCAAGTGAGTTGAGATCGTCCTGAACTACATAGTGAATTCCAGGACAGCCTAGTCTACACAGAGAGACCCCATCTCAAACAAAAACGTTTCTTAGAGGGCCGAGGATGTAACTACAGAACACTCTCGCCTAGTGTGAACGGGGTCCCTGAGTTCAGTCCTCAGAACTGTGTGGAGCAAACATGGGGGCACAAA
Organism: Micromys minutus; assembly: GCF_963924665.1. Lineage (NCBI taxonomy): Eukaryota > Metazoa > Chordata > Mammalia > Rodentia > Muridae > Micromys > Micromys minutus. The sequence continues at coordinate 15,979,953 of NC_137981.1, forward strand.
CCTGTCGTTCCAGCACCCTGGTGGTGGAGGCAAGAGACATTTAAGGTCATTCTTGGCTACACAGTGAGTTCAAGGCCTTCCTCTACTGGACCATTCACTCATATAGGCCCAGCCCCCTTAAATGCAGGGATCACAGACACAGGATCCCACACCTGGCTTCCTTCACTATCCTTGACCAGGACAGAAGGCATTTTTTACTTTTAAAAATGCCTTCACATGCTTGTTTTAGTGGCACTAGAAACTGAACCCAGGACCTCACACACCTGAGGGAAATGTTCTACCACTAACCTACCTTCCCAGCCCTCATCTTACTGTTATATTGAGACTGAGTCCCACTAAGTTGTCTAGGTTGTCCTCAAGCTCATACTGTAGGCCAGGCACACCCTGAACTTGTGGATATACTTGGCTCGAGTCCCGAGTATCTGGGATTACAAGCCTGTGCCATGAGGCCCAACTTGGTCCTTCCAGTTATAAAATTAACAGGCAAGTATACATTTGTTGTAAAATTTTTAAATGAGAGGCTGGAGAGATGGCCCCGCGACTAAGAAACTAGTTTCTCTTCCAGAGGAACTAGGTTCAGTTCCCAGAACCCACACGATGGTTCACAACCATCTGGAACTTCAGTTCCAGGAATTCATCGCCATCTTCTGACCTCCAGAGGTCAACACCAGGCACACATACAGACAGCACACCCATACACATAAAATAAAAATAAGTTTTAAAAAATTAAAGTGACAAAGGACCTAGAGTGAAGATGGAGGTGCCATTTTTTCTTCACATAATGTCAGCATGTCATCAAACACAAGCTGGGCAAAGCTAGCACGCTGCACAATTCGCCTTTCCTTTGAACTTTATTGTTTTCTCCTTTTCTGTTTTGTTCTTTGAGACAGATTTTTCTCTCTATAAAGCCCTGGCCACCCTGGAACTCACTCTGTAGACTAGGCTGGCCTTGTGGCCTCCATCTTTGCCTGCCTTTACCTCCAGAATTCAGAAAGCCACCGTGCATGGTCAATATGTTTAAAACTTGGAAGGTTCCACAGTTCTTTTATAGAGAGCAATGTTCTGGGACCAGACTTTGTACTCACTTTTCTAAGAGTTTGTCATAACTGTCACTCAGCAATTTTCGTTCATTTTCCAAATCTTCGACTCTGACCTGAAACTAAGAAAGAAAGAATCCTTGAGATCACTCTGGTCCTTGTCCCATCACAGACTGGAGCTTGGGCTTCTCTGTGAGGATTCTACAAGGTGTCATTTGAAAGACTGGTGGGCAGTGGTGTGCACACCTTCAGTCTCAGCACAGAAGCAGGAGGATCTCTGAGGTCAAGGCCAGCCTGGTCTACAGAGCAAGTTCCAGCACAGCCGGGGCTACACAGTAAAACCCTGTCTTGAAAAACCAAAAAGGGAAGAAGGGGAAAAAAAGAAAGAAAGAAAGAAAAAAGAAAGAAAGGAAGGAAGGAATGAAGGAGGAAGGAAGGAAGGAAGGAAGGAAGGAAGGAAGGAAGGAGGAAGGAAGGAGGAAGGAAGGAGGAAGGAAGGAAGGAAGGAGGAAGGAAGGAAGAAAGGAAGGAGGAAGGAAGGAGGAAGGAAGGAAGGAAGGAGGAAGGAAGGGAGAAAGGAAGGAGGAAGGAAGGAGGAAGGAAGGAAGGAAGGAGGAAGGAAGGAGGAAGGAAGGAAGGAAGGAGGAAGGAAGGAGGAAGGAAGGAGAAAGGAAGGAGGAAGGAAGGAGGAAGGAAGGAGGAAGGAAGGAAGGAAGGAAGGAAGAAAGAAAGAAAGAAAGAAAGAAAGGAAGAAAGAAAGAAAGAAAAGATTGGAACCAATTGAAAGTGAAAGTGAGAACTTTTATTAGAATTAGTAAAAACTCTGAACAAGTTTTCATCATGCCTGTGTTCCTACCCCAGGGAAATGACAATGAAAGATAAAGGTGGTTTGTGAGATGCTCGGAAGGTCAGGGTGATTGCCACCGAGCCTGGTGACTGGAGTTTGATCCTCTGAGCCTACAAGATAAGAAGTGGGGGGGTGATCCTCAAACATTGTCCTATGACTTCTACACTTGATCGTGGTCTGGGTATTTGCACATATAGACACACAATTAATAAATAATGCAATGAATGGCTCAGTGGCTGAGAGCACTGGCTGTTCTTCCAGAGGTCCTGAGTTCAAATCCCAGCAACCACATAGTGGCTCACAGCCATCTGTAATGGGATCTGATGCCCTCTTCTGGTGTGTCTGAAGACAGCAACAGTGTACTTATATTTAATTAATTAATTAATCTAAAAAAAAGAAAAGAAAGCAGACAAGTATGAATCTTCAAATGTTGCAAGCATCCTAACTATGTGGTTGAGCCACTTTAGAGGTTCACTGCCCACAGGTGAGAACATTATCGTGGCTATAGTGACTGAGAACTGGCTGTTCCCAGGCATCTGGTTTGATTCCCAGCACTCACATGATGGCTCACAAACATCTGTAATTCCACTTCCAGAGGATCTACTACCTTCTTCTGACCTCGGCAGACACCGGACACTAGTATGATGCATAGACATACGTGCAGGCAAAATGCCAACGGTGTAAAATAAATGCTTTTCATGCAATGCCAAGATGTTCACTTTTACCATCTCGAGGTTGGAATACAGCAGTTTTTTAATTTTTTAAAAAAAGCCAGAGACTGGAGAGATTCAGTTGGGAGCACTGGCTGTTCCTCTCAAGGACTGGAGTGCAAGTGACAGCACCTACATGACTACACACTATAACTCTAGTTCCAGGGGACAGGCATGTGTGTGCAGGCAAAATACCCATGTATAAAATAAAATAACCTTTTTAAATGTTCCTCTCACATATACTTATTTGTTTGTCTGCTTGTTTAATTGTTTATTTGGTTGTTTTATCACGTAGCCCAAACTGGTCTCAAGCGTTCCATAAATCTAAAAGGGAGCTTGCCTGTCTCACCATGTTGTTTGCATCTTTAGATTGCTGAGGTGACTGGTGTATGTTAACACATGTTTTGCTGTGGTTACAGGCATATATGTTAGCACATGTTTTGCTTTGAGTCAGGGTTTCACCAAGATGGACCGAATTTGGAGACCTCTGCCTCTCCCATGCTGGAACTAAAGGCACGTGACACCATGTTCTGCAACATCCCTGCTTTTATGCAGTGTTGTGGATCAAACCCAGAGCCTTAGGTGTGCGTGGCAAGTGCTCCATTGCTGAGCTTCACCCCGGACTGGAATATGACCCACGTGATAGTGTCTTGTCACTACTTTATTTACCTCCTTCAGAGTTATCTGCAAGACAGACACATCTGCCAGCTGGGTCTTCAAGCTCACAGCCTTCTTGCTCTCTTCACTCAGCTCTGCCTTGAGCTCATTCACTTGGCTGAGGAAGGCGTCATGGGTTGCATCCAATATCCCCTGGTTCTGCAGACAAGAGGAAATTCCTCTGGGAACGATCACCTGACTCAGGAGGCATGGTCTCCACACAGCAGCATCTCCAGCATTCTTAGGTAGAGGCCACAGAGAATGACCATGCGATGGCCTAAGTAAGAATGGCCCCCATACCTTTCAATGCTTGTTCATCAAGGAGTGGCACAACTTGAGAAGGATTAGGAGGTGTGGCCTTGTTGGAACTGGGATGGCCTTGGGAAAGGAATTGCGTCACTGGGAGTGAGCTTTGGGTTTGGAAGCCAGGCCCAGTGACTCTTTCCTTTTCCTGGTGCCTGGGAATCTGTACGTAGAACTCTCAGCTACTTCTCCAGCACCACTACACCTGACTGTATGCTACCATTCTCCCCACCATGATGACAGTGAACTACCATGATAACAATGGACAAATCCTCTTAAACTATAAGCAAGCCCGAGTTAAATGCTTCCTTTTATAAGAGCTGCTGTGCTCATGAGTCTCTGCGCAACAATAGAATAAAAACTAAGACAGACTTTGAAGATGATGAACAACATGATACCTGGCCCCTGAAAAGTGACCTTTTTTTTCTTCTCCTCAGCATTTCTCTGCAAGTATAGTTTTCCTTTTAGGGAGGACTTTGTTTCCATTCTGAACATATCGCTGAAGCTATAATTTTTTTCCAAGATCCAATTAATCCCTGGCTCTAAATTAGGTGCTATTGTCAAAAGCTGCCTTTGTTTTCCAAGCTATTTGGTCGATTTTTATAATATTATTTCTCCTCTTGCCCCTTGGAAGATCCTAGAATTGTGCCATTTTCTGTGGCTGCTTCAGTCTAGGCACAGCTGAGCTCCTTGGAGATCCTCAGACGAAGTCATTTACCCTGTTTTGTCTGCACCCCACTCACAGCCTTGTTGCCTTATGCATTTCAAAAGAATACTCCTAGGAATTTTTGAGTAGACATTATAGTTTACTGTGGTAATAAACTTAAAATATACCACTTAACTCCGGACTTGTATTTTGATTTTGTGAAAACAATACAATAAATATCATTTATTATAGTAATAACATAATTCATCTTACCATAAACAATATGACCTAATAACCAATTTAAATGCCTTAATTCTACTGTCATATAACCCACAGAAGTGCACAGATTTTTTTTTTTTAGATTTGATTGCTCTGATTACTAAGAATTGAGTCAAAGAATCTTTATTAATTACCGTCTGATGCCAGGAGAGGTGGTGCACGCCCTTAGTCCCAGCACTTAGGTGGCAGATACAGAGGGATCTCTGTGAGTTTGAGGCCAGTTTGGTCTACAGAGTGAGTTCCAGGGTATTCAGGGCCATGTAGAGAGATCCTGTCTCAAACAACCACCACCACCACCACAACAACAACAACAACAAAAATCTTACCTTCTGGAGCAAGTCTTCATATGCCTGGAAGAAATAAGTAAGCATCATTTCACCAGCTCATCAACTTCATGAGACACTTGGCCTCTGTAAGATAAATATAGTCAAGCATGGCATCCCATGTCTTTAAACTCAGCACTGGGGAGGCAGAAGCAGGAGCATCTCTTCCAGTCTGAGTCAAGTCTAGTTTATGTAACAAGTTCCAAGCTAGCCAGAGATGCAGTGAGTGAGAGGGGGAAAGAGAAGATGCTTTATGCTTCAGTCGAGTAGCCATGTCCTGGGTGGTGCACATGTCACTGCGTGCACTTACTCAGAGCAGGGTCCTAGAAGCTACCTCCCTTCACTCTGCTGCCCCCACCCTCTCTCCTTTGGGGACAGAGTCCATTTTTTACATCTGGGACTTAAGATCCCTATTTCTTCAGGCTTTTGTCCACCTGGGTCTTCATCTGGTGTCCTTGGTTCCCTGGCCCTGGGCTTCTCCAAGACTTCTGTGTCTACAACCTGTATCTGCTATTCCAGCCTTCATGCTGTTCTTCTGCCATTTTCTTCTTAGATCTGGTTATTTTATGCATATGTATGTTTTGCCTGAATGAACCTGTGCATGTACCTGGTGCCTGCAGATGTCAGAAGAGGGCATCAAGTCTCCTGGACCAGAAGTTAGAGGCATTTGTGAGCCACAATGTGGGTGCTAGGAACTGAACCTGGATCCTATGCAAGAACAGGTGCTTTTAACCTCTGTGCCATCTCTTTTCCTAGCTTTGGTTGGTTTGTTTGTTTTGATCTTTGATATTTTTTTATTATTTTATTTTATTTTATTTTATTTGGAGACAGGATCTCATGCAGCCAGGCTGGCCACAGACTTGCTGTGTAATTGATGGTTGCTTTGAGATATTTCAATTCTAGAAACATCTGAAGATCTCAGGATACAATGTCAAAGCCCCCTCTACCCCCTGCATTAACAATATCCCCAAAACCTGGAACAAGTAAGAACTGGTACTTTGTAACCATTTCCCCAAAGATATTCTTTATGTACCAAGATGCATTTCAATTCTCATGCTTTTAAAAGCCTCTGAGGTCTTTTGGAGGGAGGAAGTTGATTTTATAATAAGCTTGTTCAAACCCCCTTCCTAGTTGCCATTATCTATGGGCTGAAGCCTAAATTCCTAACTCAGGTTCTAGGACCTCAACCTTCAGCGTCTACGTTCACCTTCCTAGAACTTTTTTCCTTTTCTTGCGCACCTTATACTACATGATACTCTTCTGATATTTCAGAATTCAGCTCATGAACTAAATCTTTTATGAGTCCTTTTAAGAAGGTTTTTTTAAATTTTTAATTTCTATTGCACGTATACACGGGTGATTTGCCAGCATGTGTGTCTATGCATGCAGTACTTGCAGAGGCCAAAAGGGGGAGCTGGATCCCCTGGAACTGGAGTTAATGATGCTTGTTAATGTCAGTGTGAACTGCTGGGAATTTTTTTATGAATCTTCTGCTGCTGCTTTTGTGTCTGTCTCTGGAGGCTGGACCACTCCTTTTCTTGACACCCCGCTCCCCGTACCTCATGTAGAGTTGTTCTGTGAACTTGCTGCAATGTCACTCCTGCAACGACCTGCCTTAGAGACTAGAGCTTTGGGCAGTTTTGATACTTGGTATATACTGGCTCAATAAACAGACAGCGCTGAGTCTCACTTAGATCTTGAGGCCGTATTTCCACCATCCTCACAGGAGTTTCTAACCTGGTAAAGGGAAAAGTTATGATTTGAGCCTGAATCAACCCCTGCTGTGGTGATTTGAATGTGCTTGGCCCAAGGAGTGGCGATATACGAAGTGTGGCCTTGTTGGAGGAATTGTGTCACCGTGTGGGTGGGCTTTGAGACCCTCCTCCTAGCCAAGTGGGAGCCAGTCTTCTGTTTGCCTTCGGAACAAGATGTAGAACTCTCAGCTCCTCCAGAGCCATGCCTTTTCTAGACACTGCCATGTTTCCTGCCATGATGAAATGGACTGAACCTCAGAACCTGTCAGCCAGCCCCAATTAAATGTTGTCCTTTATAAGACTTGCCTTGGTCATGGTGTCTCTACACAGCAGTAAAATCCTAAGACACCTGCTCTGCCTCTTTGTCTTTTTACACCTCGATCCAGTTACTTATCTTCTTTGGGGTGTAATTTCCTCAGTGCTGTGTGTTCTTACCTCTGTTTTGTTGTGTTAAAATGGGGCACACTCTAAGTACCTAGGACCAGGTCCTCAGCACATAGAAAGAGCTCACCAAAGACTTACCTCCAACCATGATGATTACAGGATTACATTCTGATCCCTAGGCATGGTACCTAACCCTGACACAAATTAACCCTGCCAAATTCCATCTTACCAGGCAAGGGCTTGAGGCTTCTCCGGAACACAAATAGTGAACAATATTGAGAAAGCAGTAGACTTGCAAGGCTTGGTTGGCTTGAATATCCCTGTATATTAGATGACCTTAGACAAGTAGCTTAGTGTCTTTGAATTATGAGATCACATAAGTAAAACAAAAACAAAAACTCAGCTGGGGGGTGGTGGGTACACTTGTAATCCCAGCATTTGAGGGGTGGGCAAATAAAGGACTGTGTAAATTTGAGGCTAGCCAGGGCTACATCGGGAGTTTCAGTTGACCTACTTTACAGAATAAGAGCCCATCACAAAGAAGGGGGTGGATACAAAGGAAAAACAGAACCTGGAGGAGGAGGAGGAAGAGGAAGAAGAGGCAGGAACAGGTTTATTTTAAGTACCATCCCTCCCCCTTTGGCAGGGGTTGAGTTCAGAGCTCATGCATGAGCTCGTTGGCTTCCCCTCTCTAAAAAGCACAGCCTACTACAGCAGGTCACCTCTTGAACTCGCGTCAGCTGGGCTTCTGTGGCTGCCAGCGAGGTGCTCCTCTCATGTAAGAGCTTCTTCAGTCGAATCAGCTCCACATTCCCCTTAATGGAAGCTCTGCAGATAGAAGACACTAACTGGAGGCTGGAGAGATGGCTCAGTGGTTAAGAGCACTGGCTGCTCTTCCAGAGGTCCTGAGTTCAAATCCCAGCAACCACATGGTAGTTCACAACCATCTGTAATGGGATCTGATGCCCTCTTCTGGTGTGTCTGAAGACAGCAACAGTGTACTTATATATAATAAATAAATCTTTTTTTTTTTTTTTTAAAAGACACTAACTGTCGCATCTGCAGCCCAGAACCTCCTGCTGTTTCCCATTCTGCCTCCCTCATAACACATCGGGAGTAGGAAGCCTCCTGTTAATTGTGACAGTTTAGACCTGAAGACCAGCTTTTTTCTTTCTTTTTTTTTTTTTTTTTTTTTTTTTTAATTATGGTTCTTACGGTTTCTCAGAAGTCTTACAGAGTCCAACTAAATATATTTCCTTAGAAATATAAATATAGCTGCAACAGAAGCCTATTAATTTACGTCTTTGATTCACCATCTCTAGATAGCCAAAGGTGGCTTTTTCCTTTTTAAAAAATCATTTTTAAAAAATGATGGTGGAATATATTTTTAATCATAGGACTCAAACTTGGGAGGCAGAGGCAGGCAGATCTCTGAGTTGGAGACCAGCCTGGGTTTCTAAGACAGCCAGAGCTACACAGAGAAATCCTGTCTTGAAAAGCAAAAGCGAAACAAAAGATAACAAATTATTTGGGGGCACACACCTTTAATCAGCACTGGGGAGAAAGATGCAGGAGTTCAAGGTCAGACTAGTCTTCAAAACAAGTAACAAGGTAGTCAGAGCTACATAGCTACTTAGTAAAACCCTGTCTCAAAAATAAATAAATAAATAAATAAATAAATAAATAAATAAATAAAGGCTTAGAGGATTGTAGGAGAGATTTAGGCTCACTCTGTCTCAGGGACTCTCACTCCTAGCTAGTCATGAATGAGATCTTCAAAATCACACTACTGCTTAGGTTCCACCTCCAAGTAATTAAATATGGGGCTTAAGTATTCAGTGTCTAAGGATCTCTACAGGTTTGGGCTTGCACTGCAGGTGGCAGAGAGGACTTTCAAACATGCGGGAGGTCCCAAGTTTGGTCCCTGGCACTGTGTAAACCAGAGGCAGTGGTGAATGGCTCTAACCACAGTGCTTGACAAGGAGAAGCAGGAGGATCAAAGGTTCAAGACTATCCTTTGCACCATAGTGAGTCTGGACCAGCTGGGGTTACATAAAACCCTGCCTCAAAAAACAAAACAAAATAAAATAAAATGTCACCTGACTGTCTGTTATTCAGCCTAAGGTAGCAGGGGTGGGTGAAAGAGAGCTGCTATCAAGTAATGGAAACCTGGTAGAATCCTAAATGTATAAGTTTAAGAGAAAAGAGCTGTATTTGAATAGTTTCAGCTATACAATACTTTGGGGGAAAGGCAAAATCTATATACAGAGAGAACAGAAGGATTAGTGCCATTGGCGGTTGGGAAAGGAGACATAAACAAGCAGGAGCCCAGGGGATTTCTAGTCTAGTGGCTATGCTGTGATATGCAACGGCAGATCCATGTAATAACACGCTTGCCCAAACTCTCAGTATACACAACAGCAAGGGTGAACTTTAACATCAGCTGTTGTCTCTGCCTTAATAATTGTTCATTTACATCTTTTCTTCATTTTTCCTTGGTCTGTCTAGAATGCTCTAGGCTAGGCTGGCCTTGAACTCATAAAGATGCACCTATCTCTGCATCCCAAGCTCTGGGATTAAAGGTCTGTGCCCCCAGTTTTCTGGCTCATTTTTGTAATAGACACTACTTCTGGTTCAGTGGTGAACATTTTCTGCTCTTGGAAAGACAAAAGTCCCAGGGTAAACCAGCAGTCAACCCCAATTCCAAGGGACATGGCGCCCTCTTCTGGCACTTTTGGGCCCTAGGCCCATGGTGCCTGCAGGCAAAAATCATTTGTACACACGCAAAACATACACAAATCTTTAAAAAATAAAGACCGGAAGAGTTGGCTTGGCTGTTAAGGCACTTGTTGCTCTTGCAGAGGACCAGGGTTCAGTTCTCAGCATCTACAGGACCTCCACAGACACGAGGCACTTACATGGTGGTAGGTGGACTTGCAGGCAAACACTGATGCATGTGAAATGAAAATCATCTGAATAGGTTGTGGAAGGAGTAAGTGATACTCCCTATTCAATTGTGCTGAACAACCTATCTAAACCAGCAGTCTATCCTCTCTCTTTTCCTCTGTGCATGTGAGTGTGTGTGTGCCTGTGTGTGTGTGTGTGTGTAGGTGTTCACTCAGGCTCTCACACTCTCACACACAAGCACGTGGGGTTGATGCTGGCTATCTTCCTTCACTTTATATGTTGAGACAAGATCTCTCACGAAGAGCCTTCTCAGTTTATTTTTATTTAAAATTTTAATTTAGGTTCAGTTTCATTTCACAGGCTAGGCAAGGAGCTCCAAGGAGTCCCTTGCATCCCAGGTGCTGGGACTGTCGGAATGTGCTGCCACACCCAAATTTCCATGGGTGCTGAGGCTCCAAACCCCAGTTCTCAGGCTTGTTTGACAAACAGTTTACTGACTGGGCTAATCTCCCCAGACTTTTTTTTAATGAATATACCACATTATTATCCATTTAGCTTATGAGTACACTGACATTGTCTTCAGACACCCATGACAGATGGTTGTGAGCCACCATGTTGTTGCTGGGAATTGAACTCAGGACCTCTGGAAGAGCAGCCAGTGCTCTTAACCTCTGAGCCATCTCTCCAACCCCATAACAGTAATTTTTTCATTTGCCTGATGTAATTGTCATCTTGGAGATTTACTGTCTCCGTCTGCTAAACTAGGCCTAGTGCTGAAAGTTTCTGGCCTCCATAGTTTAATCTAGGCCTAGAGTGTTTTCAGCCTCTGAGGCTTGCTGCTGAATAAACTCACCCTTCTTTCTGATCTCTGGCTGGCTGGTCAACTCAGCTATTCTGGCTTAACTTTCTCTCCATGATAACTAGTTCGATCTGGCTTCTCTCAGTTTCTCCTGAATTGCTCTGCTCGGCCTCAAATCATCAATCTGTTCTAATCTTCTCGCTCCTCATCCTCTGTCTCCTTCGGTCTTTACCTGTGTCTAGTCTAACTTGTTCTCTTTGCAAGCTGTCTCTGCACAACTGTCTCAGTAAAAGTGCCCCTTCCCCTCCCTCTGTTCTGCCCCTTAAAGGGCTTTCCTTTCCTCTCCTCAGGAGAATAGGGCAGATCCTATTTTGTCAAATGTTTCTTTGATTCGTTACGTTGTCTGCCACTCATTTAGACATCACTTTCAAACATGGGTGCATCCTTCTACAAAGTAACTTTACCTTCATTGTTTGGGATTAAAGGTGTGTATTAAGGGTGGTCTGCATTTCAGCCAGAGGGAAATCTTTTTTTTTTCTTCAGGAATGAAGAAAAAACTGCAGCTAGGAACCTTATTTTTTCTGCTCAATATGGTTTGAAGCACAGAATATTCGCTCTCACCGAAGTTCTGCAGCCTTCTGAGCACACTCCAGTGAGCTTCTCTGTTCAAGCTTTTCGATTTCCGGCGTTTTCTCAGGAGACCTGGGGATCTCTTCCGTATGTGTAGAGTCAGTAGTTATAATGTGAGCACTGTTAGGCAAACAAAGACCAATGAATTTAGCCCAAGTTGGGAATTGGCGGATAAAAACTGTACTGTTATAACTGAGAGAGATTAAACACAAAAGAGAAATGTGCAACATTTTTACAGGGCTCAGAACTCAGCTATTGGCTTACAAAACTGTCAGAAAAGTTAGCTGGGTAGTTCGTGCCTTTTATCCCAGTGCTTGAGAGTCTGAGGCAGGTGGACCTCTGTGAGTTTCAGGCCGGCCTGGTCTACAAATCAAGTTCCAGGGCAATTAGGGTTACTCAGAGAAATCCCTACCCCACCCCCGGGGGTGGGGGGCAAGAATTAGAAAAGTTTATAGTCTTAAAAATACAGCCTGCAAATGTCAACATAGAAGAAAAAAAACTAATAAGAAAAGAGAATACTTTGTCATGAAAAGGACTTTTATTCTTCATACAAAGGATAGAGAAATACCTGTTTTACTAATATAAATATGAATATAAATATAAAAATTGACAAGAATTCACAGAGATCCACCTTCTCTGGGCCTGCGTGTTGAGACTAAGGAAATGCCCATCCTCTTGGCTCTTTTGTATTTTTAAACAAAGGCATTGCAATTTTGACTTAGAGCTGCCTTTCATCTTCTCTGATTATTACAGAAATCAGCACCGCTCACTGTTCCTTAAGTGATATATTCCCAGCTAGAGCTTTTTGGGTACCATCATGTGGCCCACCAGTAGCACTCACGGTTGGCTGGGCTCACTGGTTATTCCCGCTCTGGTGTTTTCATCCGTCACGTGTTCCTGAAATGTGGGAGGGGCTGTGTGGCTGCGTCTGTCATTGGGCCCTGAAAGATTTAGGCAGGAAAAAAAAAAAAGTGAGATGTAGCCATGGTTCCTTCCAGAACACCACACGCTGAAGCCAGGACACCCAGGGCTGGCTGCTGAGAGCCCTGAGACTTGGGGGAAATCTTATGTGACAATTAGCCACAGAGACACTTCTTTATTTTTACACAAAATCACAGGGGCAAATATCTTCAGCCAAAAACACTGTCTCACTCAGTGGTACTAAAAGGATGGAAAATACAGCCTAACCCTCCAATGACCCCAAAAAGTCAGAAGTTTAGAAATACTATCTCACTCTAAAAGAGCCCTAACTCCAGCCTCCAAAGAAGCACTAAATACCTCAAATTCCAGACACTGCTCTCTGCCAGTAAATAGGTAAAAGGTCACACTTCTTGCTGGTCCAGAGCCTGCTTTCTATATGGAACTAGGTGAAACGGCATAATTCCCTGATCCTGGCCTAGTAAGATAACAGGAAATGAGCTGACTAACCGCTTATCTGGCTTCTGTAAACTGCTTGCACCATAAAAGGAAAAATTACACACTGAAACTCCCAGTCAAACTTAAGTCCTAGTGACCTATCTTAACTGCAATTTGTCACCCCCACCCAGGAGCCCTTGCAAATGCGGACCTCCGAGACTTTAGGAAACTGATTGGTCCACGGAATGCGGGCTTGAATGATTTAAAATGATTGGCCTAGAAACTATGGAGTGGTACAAATCGATTGGCCCACACCGTGCAGGCTCTTGATGCTATGAAATTGGCTTGCGATGTGCAGGCTTTATTGTAAACCTTATAAAAACTGTCCCGGTTCTGCACTCAGGGTCCACAGTCCTCTAGCCCTGTGTGGCGAACAACTGTGGGCCCCAGCGCACTTGGAATAAAAGTTCTTTTGCTGTTTGCATCAAGATCGCTTCTCATAAGTGATTTGGGGTGTCGCCTTTCCTGAGATGGAGCCTGGGGGGGGGGGTTCCTCGCTTTGAGGGTCTTTCAGTACAAGTCAGAGGAAGAAAGATGCTGGTCCAAGCTTGTGTGTCTAGCCTAACCTGGTTCACAACCGGCGACATGTGTTCATTTCTTGCAGTTTGGTTGGTTGGTTGCCTGTTTTTTTTTTTTGTTTTTTTTTTTTTTTTTTTTTTTGTTTGTTTGTTTTTTTGTTTTTTTGTTTTTTTGTTTTTTTTTTTTTTTTTTTTTTTTTTTTTTTTTGAGACAGGGTTTGTTGGTGTAGCTGTGGCTGTCCTGAAACTCGATATGTAGACCAGGCTGGTGTCGAAAAGAAATTCTCCAGCATCTAGAGTGCTGGGATTAATAAGCCGCCATGCCCGGGAATCCCGATTTCTTTAATGTTTACTTTTAAAACTAACATATAACGTGTTGGGTTCCCCAGTTGTACACATGGACCACCACTTTGTGTATCCTCCTCTGCCTCCCACAAGTCATTCCCTGATGGGTTCCCTTCCTTCACGGAGACAATCTTTCCTTTTGAGTCCTTATCACTGTTTCCCCCTTTCTACTCCCTTTCTCCTCATTTTCTGTTTGGTTTTTTTGCTGTTGTTTAGCTATGTTTACTTTGGTGGTCCCTGAGATTTACCTACAGTCTCAAACATGTTAAGCAAGCCCTCTGCCCCTGAGCTACATGCTAGCAGCGAATACAGAAATTTGGACCCTACTTCCGGGAGAGAGTTGGGGGATGAGGAAGGATTTTAGGAAAGTGGAAAAATGAGAAAACAAAGATGGACTGTGACGGGCGCTTCAGTTCACTGGAGCAGGGGCCGTGGTTCCAGATTCTACTTGGGTTTCCGCTGTCGCTACACACCAGGGGTATGAGGCAGTCTGCGTCCCGCGTGGACTCGAGACTGAGCACCGCCTGCTGCAGTCGAGGGACACAGGCGCTGCATGTGCGCTCTCCTCCTGGGAACCGTGTTGCGTGGGGTCGCTGAGGGGCGAGGGGACGCTGAGACCCAAGGCCGCCTCCTCCGCCTCGCAGGCTCCTGGAGCACAGCAAGTGTCCGTAGGTCCGGTTGGGTAGTGGCGGCTCGCTGCTTGTTTGTTCCTCGCCTGTAGCAATTCAGACCACATGGGTTTTCCCACATGCCAACCCATGCTGGGACTGACCCTAGGGCTTGATTCTAGCTGGGCAAGCCTCAGATTAGCCTTCAGCATTGATGTCTTAGGCTTACTATTGCTACATATTTGGCTTATATTTCCACATTGTACTCCATCACTGAAGGAAGGCAGGACAAAAACTCAGAGTTGCAACCTGGAGACGGGAACGACGTAGAGGCCTCAGAGGGATACTACTTACTAGCTTGTTTAACCTGCTTGCTCAGTCCAGGACTAGCAATACATGCAATGTGCCGTGGGTCTCAGCCCCCCAAACCCCCAATTCCTCCCTTCCCTCCCACCACCACCTTTGTCAATCACTAAGAAAATGTTCTATAACTGGATCTTCTTGTTTGTTTGTTGCTGTTGTTGTTTTGGGCCGCTCTCACCCACACACACTAGAACTCCTGGCTTGCTTCAGCTATATCAGGCTTTTCTCCTACAGCCACAAATCATCCAAACGATTTGTCCACCCAGAGCTCTCTTGCCACTACCGTCTCCATTCTACTCCCTTTTCTCTCTGCCCTGGACTCTTCCAGTTGCCTCTAGATTGGTTCTCTCTCATCTCTCATTCACAACACCCAGCCCCGCCTGCCCCTCCCCCACTAAGGGGAGTTTTGTTTCTACTTCTCTCTCTCTCTCTCTCTCTCTCTCTCTCTCTCTCTCTCTCTCTCTCCCTCTCCCTCTCTCCCTCCCTCTCTCCTTCCTCCCTTTCCTTCCTCCCTCCCTTCTTCCTTCATACTTTTTATCCTTTGGTTTTGTTTTTTCTTGAGACAGGGTTTCCCTGTGTAGCCCTTGGCTGTCCTGGAACTTGCTCTGTAGTCCAGGCTGGCCTCCTACTCTGCCTGCATCCCTCAGTCCCTATTTGTTCCAGTGTCCCTCTGGCTGGCATCCCCTGTCCCTTGCCGTTAACCCTCCAGCCCAGAGTCTGGGCTGCCCTTCCCACAGCTGCTTTTCCTTATAGAATTCAGCCATTTTGGCTACACCATTCCTTTTAAAAAACCCCTTTGCTCTCTTGGCCAGGCCTTCTTAGTCGGCAGCTCTGCTCTCACTCTCCCTGCCCGCCCCCCAAATGGCCCAGCTCCGTCTGGACCTTTGGAGACACTGTTCCTCTTCTCTCACACATATCTACAGTAAGCCTGCTTGTCATCCCAACCTTGGGGATGGGATGCTTCAAGTTCCAGCCCTGTCAGGTTACTTACTGAAACCCCATCTAAAACAAAACAACATAAACAACAATAACAAAACACAAAAAGGGGCTGGGTGCTGGGTGCAGGGGAGTGGGGTGGGGGAGGGGATGCCAGCGAGATGGCTCAGCAGTTGGGAACACTGGCTGCTCTTCCAGAGGATCTAGGTTTTAGTCCCATCACCCACATAGCAGCTCATAGTAAACTCCTGTTACAGGGGATCTGACACTCCCACACTGAGTATAAAATAAAGTTAAATAAATATTTAAAGGGGGGCTGTGCACCCCGGAACACTCCTTTGATATCTGTACTCACGACCAGAGGCAGGTAGAACCCTGGCCATCATTGTCTACATAGAGCAGTTCTCAGTCTGTGAGTCTGGACAGACATTTACATTACAATTTATAACAAGAGCAAAATTTACAATTATGGAGTAGCAACAAAAATAATGTTATGTTTGGGGGTCACCATAATCCAAGGAACTGTATTAAAGGGTTACAGCATTAGGAAGGTTGAGAACCCCTGACATCAAGGGTTCTAGGACATCGAAGACTGCATAAGACCCTGTTGCTAAATGTTTATTTTCTTTCTTTTAAGGCTGGAGAGATGACTCACAGTTAAGAATGATTGCTGCTCTTCCAGAGGACCAGAGTTCAGTTCCCAGCACCCACATTGGACAGCTCACCACCTATAGTAACCAGGGGTTCCCACAACCTCTTCTGGCCTTCTAGAGCACCTCCATGCATGAACACAGACACATGCATATAAATAAAAATAAAATAAATATTTTTTAAAAAAACACAAAAAAGAAGTAATTAAAAAGAAAAAATCTGTGCTACTATGAGTGACTGTGACTTGTTTCCCAGCCCCAGGTTCACTGTGGCTCTAACTCCCCCTAGTTCCTGCGATACCTGAGTGTAGAATTAGTCCTTCACTCTGGCAGTACCAAAGTTAGAGCAAACTCCTCCTTCCTTGGACTCTCCCTTAATGACCTAAAGCAGAGACTCCCACGCAGATTTACTGAACCACTTTTACTCCCTCCCCTTGTGGTACGCATTTTCTCTATGTTCTGCCTCTCTAAGCTGTAACAAGTAATAAATCCACTTGCTCAACCACATACCCGAGCAGGGGTGGCACACACCTATCATCCTAGCACTCAGGAGACAGAGGCAAGTCAATCTCTATGAATTTGAGACCAGTCTGGTCAACATACGTTTCAAGCCAGCCAGATAACTGGCTCAAAAGAACAAAACGAAATCAATTACACTTATGTTACTAATATTAGTCTTGGCTACAAAGCCCTGATACCAGTGTCCTCAAAGTGTATTTGTTTTTACAGATTCTACTTATTTCATATGTGAAATATGTGAGTACATCGTCACTGTCTTCAGACATAGCAGAAAAGGCATCAGATCTCATTAGAGATGGTTGTGAGCCACCATGTGGCTGCTGGGATTTGAACTCAGGACCTCTGGAAGAGCAGTCAGTGCTCTTAACCACTGAGCCATCTCTCCAGCCCTGATCTTTACTTTTCAAAGGAGAAATCCCTTCTCATACTTATACCTATGCCCCTGTTCTGCCAAGACTTTGCATTTACCCTGTCTCCGCCCCCTCCCTTTCGGCCAAGCAGGAACTGACTTGTCCCTTGCTCTGTGTACTGAGGTGCTAAGCATATCATTACTTGTGTTACTTAGGCTGCTCTGTGGTCTCTGTTCAATTATGTGGTAGAAAAAGAATAAAGCAATAGTGTTTGCAAAAAAAATATTTTTGGAAAAGAAACGGGCTGGAGAGATGGCTCAATGGTTAAGAGCACTGACTACTCTTCTAGAGGTCCTGAGTTCAATTCCCAGAAACCATGTGGTGGCTCAAAGCCATCTGTAATGAGATCTGATGCCCTTTTCTGGTGTGTCTGAAGACAGCTGTAGTGAACTCATATACATAAAATAAATAAATATTTTTAAGCCTGACATCTTGGTCATTTTTAGTATATGCATCTAAGCAATACATAATCCTTTCAGTTTAGCACGGAGCCAATGTGATGTAATTTTTAAATTTTAAGAATTCTGGGTACCTTCTGCTTCCATCTTGTTGCTTTGGAGAAAGATCCTTCACCAACACAGGTTCTTCACAGAGGTGAAAGCGTCTGTATTTCCGTTCTTCTGGGTTCATCCTGCCCAGGTGTGACTGGCCCCTTACCTTCTTACCTGAAGTCCCTGAAGAGAGTAATTGGAGAATATTTTTAGAGTATTCTAGGACAGGGATACACAGAGAAACCCTGTCCTGAAAAAAAAAAAAGTGGTGGTCCATGTCTTTAATCCAGCATTCAGGAGACAGAGGCAAGCAGATTTCTGTGGGTTCAAGGCCAGCCTGGTAGAGATTTCTGTAGTTCTAGGCCAGGCCAGCTAAGGTAACACAGCAGAAACACTATCAACATATAAAAGAAGCTAGTGGACAGAAAGGCTTCCAAGCTGTTTCCCGGCAGACTATATACAACAAACACTGCATGCTTGAAAAGAGCTCTAGTACAAATGTAGAAGCACCAGGAGCTTTGTTTGTTTTTCGAGACAGGGCTTCTTTTGTGTAGGAACTTAGAGATCCACCTGCCTCTGCATCCCAGAGTGCAGAGGGACTAAAGGCATGTACCACCACTACCCAGCTAAAATCTTTATAATTTCAGGGGCGGGGCTGGAGCGATGGCTCAGCAGTAAAGAGCACAGATTGCTCTTCCAAAGGTCCTGAGTGCAGTTCCTAGGAACCACATGGTGGCTCACAACCATCTGTAATGGAATTTTCTCAGTCAGTGAAGATGTCTATATCTGAATCAACCTACCTTTCAACAGAGGAATTGAATCTGTGTCTCTAGCCAGCAGATCCTCTGACATATGATCCACTAGATGCAACATCATCTCAAGGATCAAGCTGGAAGAGACCCTAGAAGACACTAAGTAAAGGAAAAGTCTTTATGAAACTATAACCTTGTCTTCTGCAGGATCTCCCTAAACCGCAGTAGGAATTTCCCAGTACTTTGTGATTGTATTGAACACATCGGAGTTATATTTGTGGTGGTGTGGACAAGTGGAAGGCCCTGCACTCAGTAATCATGACATGGCTGGGAGCTCACTTCTCTTTGCCTCCCAAGTGCTAAGACTAAAGGCTTGCACCGATAGGTTCAGCGTTTATAGTTGGTGAAATGTGGTCTGGCTATGCTCTGAGTGAGTGCTCCTTTGGGAGCACAAGAATGGAGAGGGCTGCCTCGGCTGGGATTGGAGGAACTTTAGAAAGAGGCATCTCCCCATTCTTATTAGAGGCGGGATGGTAAGTTCAAGGTCTGGGTTCCATAGTTAGACACTGTTTCAAAAGATGGTGATTAAACTGAGCAAGATGGCACATGCCTTAATCCAAGCACTTACTTGGGAGATAGAGGCAAACTGATTTCTATGAGTTTGAGGCCAGTCTGTTCTACATATTGAGTTCCAGGGCACTAAAGCTATTTAGAGAGACCCTGTCTATCTAAAAAACAAACAGCAGCAGCAACAACAACAACCAAACAAAAAACACTACCGCCAACAAAGACAGTCAAGAATCAACCTCCCTTGAACAAATGAGCAATAGAGGCAAAAAGTGTGGCATTTTGTGAGTTTTCCCCTGTTACTGCTCAGTGGGGGAGAGTGCAGGAAAGCCTGGGTGGTGGCATAGGCCTGTAAGGCCAGCTGTCAGGAGGACACAGGAAGATAACCACTCATTCTGGGCTCATTTGCTCTACATAGTGAAGCCAGGGGTGTACTGGAGACCCATCTCAGAGGGCGGAAACAACAAATAAGGAATACAGAGAAGAGAGTAGAGCTAGGGAGGCACTGCTTTCGTTCAGCAAGAGACTGGAGTGGAGGCCAGTGGCGGGGATTATGTGGGCCCCAAGCATTGACAGTCAGTTGGCTATGGGAGAGACCTAAGAAAGTGGCAGCATTAAAGGTGACTTGGTGGATACCAGTGAGGCCGGTGATAGGAGACAAAATGAATACACTTACTTTGCTCTTCTCAAAAGCATTGAGGTGAAACATGAGAGATTATAAATATGCATTATATTATATTAGATATAAACTTACAGTTTTGGTTCCATGCAGGGAGTTCTTTCTATGCTGTTCTTTCCCCTGGAGGCCCCTGCTGTCTCTAATACCCCTGCTTCCAATCCTCTTGTCCTCCCACTGGCCTAAGGAGACACTAATCCGGGCCTTTTAGCTGTTAACTCTTCGTAGCTCTGTTTTTAGCTTTCCCTCTAGAGAAGACTGTGCTTTTTGCTCACCGAATGCTGGACTTGGAAAGACAGCAGATTAAAGCATTATTCAACCCAGGAACTTCTCTACTAAAACTAAAGCTGAAAAATACATGTTTGACTTAAGGTTAATAAAGATAAGTTGGTATTGGGAAAATGATTTTTCCATCTGTTGTTAAAGGACTAGGTGTGGGATCCCTTGCCTGCAATCCCAAGACTCTGGCTGAGGTAGGAGCAGTGAGTCTGTAGCTAGCCTGGGCTACACAGTTACTGTCTTTAAAAAAAAAAAAAGGGTCAGGTGGTGGTGGTGCACACCTTTATTTCTAGCACTTGGGAAGCAGAAGCAGGTGAATCTCTATCAGTTCCAGGCCAGCCTGATCTACAGAAGGAGTTCCAGTACAGCCAGAGCTATTGCACAGAGACATCATCTCTAAAAACAAAACAAACCAACCAACCAACCAAACAAAAAAACCCCCAGCCACTGGAAGGCCAAGACCATGCATGGATAGGAATGAGTCCTGAGGTCTCTTTCAGGAAAAAAGACCCTATGGGAGTATTGTCCCTGACTTAATTTATGGCAATGGGGTTTTCTCAAGTGAGGGATGAATCAGATAATTTAACATTTTCCCACTAGAGCCTGAGGTGGTCTACTTCTTCCCTCCCTCTGCCTTGGTTTGTTCTTGATTTTCAAGACAAGGTTTCTCCGTGTAGCCCTGGTCATCTAAGACCATCAAACCCAGAGATCTGCCCGTCTCTGCTTCCTAAGTGCTGGGATTAAAAGTGTGCACCACTGCCCCTGGTTTCACTATGCCACCCTGGCTGCTAGGACTCAATAAAGGAGGCTGAACAAACTCAGAGAGATTCCAAGTGTAAGATTAAAAGTGTGTACAAGACCTGGCTATGCATTTTTCCTTTCCTTTCCTTTCTTTCTTTCTTCCTTCTTTCCTTCCTTCCTTCCTTTCTTTTTTTTTTAAATTAGGGTTTCTCCACATAGCCCTGGCTGTTCTAGAACTCACTATGAGACCCTGTCTCCAAAAAAATATTAATAAACATAAAAGAATACATCTTAAAAAAAAAGATGTGTTTATTTGTTATTTATATGAGCACACTGTAGCTGTCTTCAGACACACCAGAAGAGGGCATCAGATCCCATTACAGATGGTTATGAGCCACCATGTGGTTGCTGGGAATTAAACTCAGGACCTCTAGAAGAGCAGTCAGTGCTCTTAACCACTCATCAGTGGTTTAAATAAACCTTAAAAAAAAGCAAAACACAGAAACTTACTGGAAAAAATATAAAATATAAAATTAAAACTTTGAAGTATAGAATTAATGATATATTTATTATTTAATATATAATTATATATTAAAATTAATTACAAAATATAAAAAATATAGCCTGCAATTATAAAATTCACACACAGAAGCTTTTGCTTTTCTCTCTCTCTCTTTTTTTTTTTTTTTCAGTCCCAGTGCTTTTTTTAAATAACATTTAGATGCTTGCTCAAAAGTAAGTCTCTGCTATCCTGGTAAAATGCTACTAATGATGCGTAATTTTTATCAACTAAAAAGCACTTTGTAGTCTGTATAATGATTAGTTGCAAGAAAAATTGTCAGAGGATGAAATCTCATACTTTGGAGCCAGAAGAACAGATGGTGAATGTGTTAAAGAAGGATTAATTTATCAGAAGCTGGATTTAGGTCATTGCTGGGATGAAAGAAAGCAAAGGAGACAAAAGAAAGAGGAAAACTTTTAGCATAAAAAACCCCAGAGAATCTGAGTTAGAAGTTACCCTGCTCTACAAATTTTCAGGAAAACCTGTCTCAAAAAACCAACAATGAATGAATGAATGAATGAAGTGAGGTAGCTTTTCAAAAGCCGAGAGTTTCATAAATCTCCCTCACTTTGTAAAAATTCTGGGCAAATCTTTTCATCTTCTCCATCTGGTAAATCATTTCTTTGCACATATTTTTCCTTTTTTAAATGTCTGGACCCTGGTGTCCTGAAGCCGTCCTGTCCTTCTTTTCCTTCATGTCATTTTCCCCAAGTCTTTTAGAACCTGCCCAGTCTTGAAAGGTCAGAACATAGCCCACGTGAAAGACACAGTCTCCACTGGTATCAAGACCAGAAGTGGTAACACAATCATTTGATCTCAGCATGATGAGTGCAGAGGCAGGAGGATTGCTGTGAGTTGGATGCCAGCCTTGTCTAAATAAATAGCACAAAAACCAAAGGGAACTTCCTGCTTGCTACTCTGGTTTGGATTCAGGTGCACCTCCCCCACCAAAGCAAAGTACTTTCCAGACCTGCTCTGCCTCTGCTTAGGGGCTTGGTCAGAGAAGATTACTGCTTGTTTGTTTCTAACACCGGGGAAGTGAAAACAGAAGGATCCTGGGGGTCAATGGCCAGCAAGCATTACCAAATCTCAATGAGCTCCCATTTTACGCAGCCTAGTCAGGTCGTGGTGCATGCCTTTAATCCCAGCAGTAGGAGGTGGAGACAGATAGATCTCTGAGTTGGAGGCCAGTTTTAGCTACAGAGCAGGTTCCAGGGCAGTCAGGGCTATATTGAGAAACCTTGTCTTGGAAAAATAACAATCAAAAACAACAATGCTCATCCTGAGAGGGGCCCAGTGCCACACAGGAAACCTCAGCATCCAGTGTAGTCACCAGCTGGTTAATAGAGAATTTGTTTTGGTTTAAGCTCATGTCTGAACAGTCTTCTCTGACAGCTTTGGCTATCTTGGACCTATAGATAAGGCTGGTCTGGAACTCAAAAGATCCGCCTGCCCCTTTCTTCAGTGCTGAGATTGAATGAAGGCCTGCGCCAGTACACCTGGCTTTGTGTTTTGCTTTAACCAAAAATGCTAATAATGCTAATAATAGACTCAGGGACACTGGGATGGCTCAGTGGGTAGAGGTGCCGGCAGCCAGACCTGAACCCTAGTTCAATCCTTAGGACTCACTTGCAGTAAGGGGTGAACTGACTAGTGTAGGTTTTTGTTCACCAGTGTGCCTTCCAAAATAAGGTGTAAAATAGGATCTGGGCATGGTGGCTCAAGGTATTGATCCCAGCACTTAGAGGCGGGCAGATCTCTAATCCAAGGCCAGCCTACAAAGTGAGTCCCAGAACAGTCAGGGCTACACAGAGAAACTCAATCTGGGAGAAGAAAAGAATAGGAAAAAGAAAAGAAAGTAAAATCAATCGGAGCTTTCCCTAACAGCAACAACAAGAAATCTCTGAGCTCTCTAGTTGTCTCTTATGTGTGGTACTGGGGATTGCACCAAGGACCTTGTGTGTTAGGCGAGCCCAGCATTGTCTTTTTTAACTTGTCTTGTGTATGCGTGTTTTTGTCAGCAGGTATGTGTATCATGTGTGTGTCTGGTACCTTCCTCATACCAGCGGCCAAAAAAAGGGTTTTAGAACCCCAGGAACTGGAGTTACACGGTGCTGTAAAATGAACCTCTATCTTCTGGAAGAGCAGCCATCTTTCTGGCTCCCCAATATTTGTCTGTCTGTATCTCCCTACTTATCTACTTACTTATATTTACTGTTTTTACGAGATAGAGTTTACGAGATAGAGATATAACCCAGCTGTCCTGAAACTTGACTAGGCTGGCCTTGCCCTTGAAACACCACCTAGCCCAAACTTTTCTTAAAAAAAAAAAAAAAAAAAAAAGTAAAATTGGGAACAAATAAACTCACTGGACTGGTACATTTAAAAAAATAAATCTTTTGAAAATGCCAAAGGTTTAAAGGTCTAAAGAAGGTCTGAAAGATTTTTTAAAAAATGTATATACACTGTAGCTGTCTTCAGACACACCAGAAGAGGGCATCAGATCGCATTACAGATGGTTGTGAGCCACCATGTGGTTGCTGGGATTTGAACTCAGGGCCTTTGGAGGAGCAGTCAGAGCTCTTAACCGCTGAACCATCTCTCCAGAGACCCTCCTTTTTTAAAATCAGGAACTTTCCTCGGGTACTATCTCCCTTTCTCAGTAGGCCATGTACATCCTGTTGTGTTTAATGTTCCTACAGTGTAACCCAGAGCTTTACTCCAGACCTGAGGGGATTAAGAAGTATCAAGCTATTGCAGGAAGTGGGAAATTGAGGTGGCTGGCCATCAGGTCTGCAGATCGTGTGACGACTTGGGACCAGAAAACTGGTTTATAGGGGTCCAGGTAATCGCTCCTACAGGAGCAAACTACGGAAACTAGTTGGTTTGGAGGGAGCTGTTACCAATGACAAGGCCACGTCCTTCCTACAGCTTAGACCATCTGAATTTGAAAATAACTGTAGAACTGGTTAGTTATTAACACTTCAGGCGGCCTAGGGATGGATTGCTCTCCTCCCTACTCTAAAGCTTGTTTGCGCTTCCCTTTTTCTAGGCCTGGGGCTAGGGCAGGCCCTTTGCACCCGCTACCAGACTCCACCCAGACTTTCCCACCCCCGCACCCCGGTGATCTGGCCGGACCTAGGATCTCTAGGAAGCACTGATAGGACGACACGGCCGTCAGTCAGGTCCTCTGGATACCCGGATGAGAAGCTGTGCGCGATACAAAGGGGAAATCCCACCCAGCTTTCCGTCTGGTACAGTGACCAATAACTATCCGTCAGACACGAAGTGACAGGAAGCTTAACCAATTACTAGCTAGTTTTTGTTACGCAGGTGGAAATTCTCTCAATTAGCCCAACCCACCCCAGATTATGATTGGACAGAATTGTGAGAAGCGGTAGCGCTATCTAATTAGGAGCGGGAGCGAGAAAAGTCACAGCCAATAGGAACGCCTCCGGGAGCGGGGCGGGGGCTGGACTTTCGCCTCGGCGGCAGAGGAGCTCGGGGGCCATTTTGTGAAGAGACGGAGAGCGAACGGTCGTGTGCTTCCTGGCTGTTGTAGCTCCGGCGTCTCGGCGTAGACTCGCAGTAGGAGAGGCAGTCTCTTCTCTCTCTCCTTCCTCTTGGTAAGCGGAGAGGTCGAGTGTAGGGGAGGTCCTGGGTTGCTGGGCCCCGCGAGGGGGTGTAGGGGAGAAGAAAACGGCCTCGCGCAGAAACCGAGGCCGTGTTTGTTCCTATGCGTTGGGGATTGGGTCAGGGCGGGAGTCCACAGGCCTCGGCCTTGGCGCCGGTTCAACCTAGTGACCTCTAGGTCACGGTACGTACGAAAATACCCTGTTTGCGCGCTCGTGTTTAACGGCTACTTTCATTTCCTTCGCCCATTAGGATTCCAAGGGGGAAGCAGGGAAGCAAGAAAGCGAAGAACGAAATGCTTATTAATGTAATTGTAGTGAATGTTTTATTGGTTCCATTATTATCTTCTAAAATAAATGTCGGGCGGGGGTGGGGGAAGCGGTAACATGATGGTGTAGTACTGGAAGCTTCTAAATCCCAGGCAGGCCACATGGCATCTGAACGGCATTTTAACAATAGATTGAGTAGTATTTACTCTTTTCCTCTAGGAGTAAATAAATAAAAGTCGGAGTATTTGTGTTTGTAAAGGGAAGTGCCGAAGGTTAATTTTCATCGAAATAATTTCAACTTTTTATCTGCAGGATACAAATATAAGTTAGTGGAACTTTGCTTGAGGTAGGTACTACTGTCAGAGAAGTGAGACTTAAAAGTGGTTGACAAGATAGCCCTAAATCAGTAGAGAAACTAAGATATTTCTAGGCAGGTCAAGTATTTTAACTGAGTTACTAGAATGCCCTGTACACAAAGACTTAGCCGGGTGGTGGTGGTAGTGCACGCCTTTAATCCCAGCACTTGGGAGGCAGAGACAGGCAGATCTCTGGGTTCTAGGACTGTCTCAAAAAAACAAGAGTTTTTCTTTTTAGAGAAACTTGACACTAAAATCAACAGAAAAAATTTCAGGCTGGACATGAGCAATAATTAAAAGGCACAGTAGTACTTTACAGATATTCCAGTATTAATCCTGTCCCTCTAAAACGCAAAACAGTTAACAGCGAGGTATGGTTATTCGGGCCTGTAATCCTTTGCATTCTGAAGGCTCTGAGACAGGAAGATCCTGACCCATTGCAAGGCAGCCGAAGGCTACATCGGAAAACTGCTTAAAAACAAATTCTTTGCTTTCTTGTAGGTATTGAGTTTTTTTTAAAGTACCCAGTGGTAGTGCTTAGGACTTAAGATGCCCCAGATTCAATCTCCGGTGCTAATAGTGTAGGGTTTTTGTGTCACATTAACTTAACCTGGAAGTTATTTTATTAAACTTACTATAAAATTGGTATTTCACTATAGGTGGTGGCAGTCTTTAATTTCAGGACTAGAAAGGCAGGTAAACCTGAATTCAAGTCTAATCTGGTATACAGAGTGAGTTCCAAGATAGCCAGGGCTACACAGAAAAACAGTCGGATTAAGTCACAAAAATATGCTACTAATCTTAGTTTAAACTAAACTATACAAATTTTACTCTTAAGCATACTATATAGAATGTGCGTGGCCTACTCTTGTAATTCAAGCACTTGGGAGATAGAGGTAGGAAGAGAGTGCAAGGCCATCCTTGGTTTGGCTTGGGATATTGAGAACCTGTCTAAAGGAAAACAAAAGCAGAGGATAAAGGATAAAAAGCACTAGCCTCCTGCATTTTGTTTTGGCTTTGTTTTTGAGACATGGTTTCTCTTATTAGTCCTGGCTGTCCTGAACTCACTTTCTTGATCAGGCTGGTGGTGAACTCATACACACCTGCTCCTGCCTAAGTGATGGGATTAAAGACATGTGCCTTTAAAAAGTAGAGTAAATAAAGAGTTTTGCTCTGGTGAACAGTGAAAAATAGGTAAGACAGAGTCATTCATCAAAAATAGTGTTATAAATGTCAGAAGTTATGTAGACTTAGTAGTAGTAGTTGAGGTATACCTACCTTTTGGTGTTATAAACGTAGGCCAGGAGAATGGGCACCTTGTAACAGAGCATGTGGATTTTCTTGCAGTTTTGATTTGAGTAGTGAGGAAGCTATTAAATTGCAAGGTTTGGATCATCTCATTTGCCATGGTCAAGCCATTTTCCAAAATGCTTAGTAATGGTTACTATTTCTTGTGTCGAGAAGAATAACATTTGCAATTTGATCTCTAGATGGCTTGGCTTTTGACCTTGTTATGAATGGGCGTGGCTGTTCATGCAAGTAAAGAATATATTTCCAAGTAATTTGTTACCATCTCATAGATTATATTAAATAATTGTAAGTCACTATCTAGAAAGTGTAACAATTGAAAAATGTTGGCTGAGTAAAAACTATCTTATAAATATCCAGTAAATCTAGGTTTTTGGATTTGTTTTGAACTATAAAACAAACTTTAACTTATAGAAAACTACATACTTTAACTTACTGAAAACTTTAAGATTTGTTTTTTATTATAAATAAGTATACAGTCTTCAGACAAACTGGAAGAAAGCGTCAGATCTTATCACAGATGGCTATGAGCCACCATGTGTTTGCTGGGATTTGAACTCAGGACCTTTGGAAGAGCAGTTAGTGCTCTTAACCACTGAGCCATCTCTCCAGCCCTATGTAGAAAACATAAATTCTTATTTAACCCTAGTGATTGTTGAAAGTTGTTGACAAAATACACAAAAAGTTGTCCCACCCCTCCACCCCTTTCGTTTCCTAAATTATTACTGCCTATTGGGAGGCAGGGACAGGCAGATCTCTTGAGTTGGAGGCAAGCTTAGCCTAAAATAACCAGTTAACAGGCCAGCCAGTTTAACAGATGAGAACTCATTAAAAGAAAAACAAAAGACTAGTCATTGCTGTTGACTACCTTAACAGTATACTGTCAATGGTCAAGTAAATTTTAGTATTTGTTCTTAACATTATTTACTTAACACCTCTTACATTCAACTTTCGGAAGGGCCATGGTTTTTGTATGAACTAGACTGAAGGAAGAATTGGCTAGTGAAAAATACCTTATAGATGTAGCAAAACCTCAGTGTTTTAATGTTTTTGAAAAGCCACATTGGGTATTGTTTCCCATTATTAGTTTAAAAAAAGACTGCTAGGCTCTGGGCTGTCAGTTTCCAGTTGAGTCATGTGGTTCTCTAGATTTTACAGGTGATATTTCTTGACTCATTTTGAGTGTCATTTTACAAGAGCTCATCCAAACTTTAATGAGTTTTGATAGTATAGCCTGAAGATACTTAAGTTTTTATTTTTCTGTGATAAGTGTTTGTGTGTGTGTGTGTGTGTGTGTGTGTGTGTGTGTGTGTGTATACACAGTATTTGTATGTCTGCTGGACATGTAAACGAGAAAAGAAACAGGATCCCCTGGAGTAATATTTAGGTTGTGAGCTAGCTTGTGGGTGCTGGAATTGAACCATCTTCATAACACACACACACACACACAATAAATGCATATATATCTACATATATGTAAGATATATATGCTCTTTATTAAAAGATATTTTTCTTTTAAAAAGTACCAGAAGCTTATTAGTTCAATAACTTAGGTGTGATAACTTGTTGACATAAAACATGTAATACTTTTTACATTGTTGCTTTTTTTGTTTTTGACTTTTTTCAGACAGGGTCTCTATATAGCTTGGAGCTCTGGCTGCTCTTGGAAGTTGCTGTGTAGACCAAGGTGGCCTCCAACTCAGATCCTCTACTTGTCTCTGCCTCTCTAGTGTTGGGAATAAGGAGTGCAAAATTATGCGCAGCTGCTTTTTAAGCCTATGTTTTGTATATGTACTAAGGATTTTTGTTTTTATAATTAGTCTAGCTTCCTGAAGATTTTGGTACTAGGTTCAGGGTAGAAGTACCAAATAAGAATTTTTCATTATAATTACCTCCAAAATACAGATCACGTTCAAATGTAAATATTCTACTTAGAAACTTACTCTACAGCTTTTATATTTATATATGCTTGTCTACTTGAAATTGATTATTTAGTCTTAATAGTTTACAGTACTTGATCTGTTGGTAGTCTTGGTATTTTGAAATAAGGGTTTGCTTGATAGATACTTAAGTGTTCGGTTTAAAAATTTAACAAAATTTGTAAGGCAAAATTAAGTAAGGCCTCATGTCTTAATGAAATTCAACCAAGTCTTATTTTATTCAATGAGTAGATACTAATGCATTTCTTTTAGGTAATGAAGCAACCAGTTTGTGTCATGTACATTATTTTAGTTTTTCATTGTGTGTCAGATTCTTCATTCCTTCGGATTAGTTAGGTACACTAGGTAAGATTAAAAAGGGACACATCTATAAGGGCACAATTTTTATTACCTGTTTCATGACTAACTGTTCATGGACTCTTCCTCCATCTTATCTGTATGGTTTTTCACTGTCGATGATGAATAAAAAGGGCTGGCTCCTTTTTAAGAACATCTTTCATTCTGACTGTAGAACATTATCAATCAAAGTCTTATGGTCTTCACTCTTTGGTTTTGAGGACAGATGAGTCCCTTTTGTATATGTCTTCATGGTAGATTATTCATTCACCTTTACTCTGTATTAGTCATAGGAAAAAAAATACATGGCCTTAGGTTTTGAAGCCTGTGAATCTGTTTGACTTCTATATTCACTTCATCTCTATTTGTTGGCCTGGTTTTTCTGTATTTTTGTTGCCCAAACTGCTGATTACAAAATCATACAATATTGGTCCCCTTAAAGGGGATACAGACTTTAGTTAACTTCAGCCACATACTGATGTTTGTGAATTGTAAAAACAGTCACTTAATAAAAGTGATGATTCTCTAAAGGCTCTCTCCCTCCCAGTGAAATGTTAATGCTTTACCAAAATGTGTTAGATGCAACAGACAGTTTTCTGTCTTGGGTTTAGGGCACATTTCTGAGGAACTATGACTCAATCTGTCCCTTCTCCTTTCACAGGGCAGCAAGGCGAACCCCATCCTTACTCACTGGAGCTCAGCTTTGATTTTTAACTTCCCTTCCCCACCCTTCCAGAACACACACATTCCCATTCCAAAATTGATTTTATAAAGATATTTTAAACATACTGATGCAACTTGGTGTGCACTACAGCAAAATACAGGTGTTTTTTTAAAAATTGTTTCCCAAAAAAAAAAAAAAAACAACAGAACAAACGGGACCTGGATTTAAGATGTAATTTTTAAAATTTCTATTTCTATTTTTTCTGCAGCAGTTGGGTTAGAGGAGGAGCCTTTTAGCCTCATAAACTGACCTCTCTACTTCCTCGTGTATTTTTAAGATTAACTGATGATGTGGAAAGGGCTTTGCTTGTCTGCTATTGAGAACATTACCCTTGCGGTTTTTGTGGAAACTGCTTTTGGAAAAGAAAAGAATTGAACTTTACTGACTTGACATTTTTAGACCTCCCGTTTTTCTAATCTGGGCTATTTTTATTTTTGTTTTTTTACAGTGAGATTTTTTTGATCTTCAGCTACAGTAAGTTATTACAATTTTTTTTTTACATTTTTCCTGACTTTCGCTGGTTTCCTTTTTATTGTTGTTACTTACTAGTTATTATTACTATACTTATAATGGTGATGATGATGATGATAATGATGATTTTTAAACGGATTAAAGTGGAGTTTTTCTGAATGTTAAGATTTCTTCAGCCTCCTGATTGACTTTGGAGTTTTCCATCTTGGGAGAGAAAGTGAAGGTGTTAGCATTTTTAAGTAGTTTGATCACATAAACCTTTTCTCTCCCAACCCCACCCTTGCCCTCAACCCCTTCCCCACACTGGAAATAATTTTACTGGCTGTTAAGTCTTTGACCTTATTTTTCCTGATCTTTAACTTAACTGTTTTAGAGCATCTCTGGACGTCTGTATTTTTAATTTTTTTTATTTTTATTTTTTTTCTTTTTAATCTTTCATTTGTTAGATTTTTAAACTGTGCTGCAATAAAATGTGTGTGGTACTATTTAACACCTATAATGGTGATGGCATTTTCCCAAAAAGCCATCTTCCTACTGTTTCCCTTGAAATCCCATCCTGCTTTTCCTGTACACTACCCCTCACAAACCACAAGCCGCAGCAACATGGATGCCCAGTCTGGAGCAGCAACAGCCAGGATGACCTGGAGCCAGGGGGGCCTTCGGACAGATGTACACCCTTCCTGGGTGATGGTAAGAGGTGTGAGGTCCACTTGGTTTCATTTCAAAGACTAGGAAATTGACTCATTTAAATTTAGTTGATGTATAGGTAGAGCCATGGAAGTGAAAGTGCCTCCTTCTAGACGGTTCTTTCTCAGGTTATCTTTGAGCTGTTTAGAGTAATCGTTGATCTGGGTATATATATAGCTTAGACTCAGGGTTGGTAGGATGTATACAGACCCTGTATTTTGATTGATGGCATTCCATAATATGGCCACAACTATGATACATGCAGTAACAGGTCTTCCTTGGGTTTTATATAATTTGAGGCTAGCCCAAAATACACGAGACCTTGCTTCATTTATTTTAAAGCACAAGTTTTAAGATAAATACTTGAGTGCCTATAATGACAGCACTCAAAAAGTTCAAACAGTTTGAGGCTAGTGTGGGTCACTCTGAAAAGCACCAAAAATGCACACTAATATTAATAGCATCAAAATCCTGTTTCACATAAGTAATTTTAAGAATTTAAGGAAAAGTTATGCTTTCTAAAGTTTATTTGTCCAGCAATGACATGAAGCCTAGCTAGCTATTAGGTCAGTATAGCACAAGTTCCTTGAGCGGTATAAAAGAATGCATCTGGAATAATGCAGTGGTTAAGAGAACATATGTAGCTGGAGTTAAGAATATTACTGCATACACACACACACACACACACACACATACTTTTGGATACAGGGTCTCTACATAGCCCTGGCTGTCTTAGTAACTCATAATGTAGATTAGCCTGGCTTAAAACAGATTTGTTTGCCTCTGTTTCTGAGTGCTAGGATTAAAGGCAAGCACCGCCACATCTGGCCACTGGTAGCCATCTAGAGTTACTATTAATAAGTTTTCAACCTAGAAAGTCCTATGACATTTGGGTATATTCATAATGCTCTCTCATACTTGAACAAAAAGTAAAATCTAGGTCAAATGATCACCTAAGGTAGCAGCAAAGAAAATAGTGGAACATTGAAGAACTCTAGGATCTGTTAAAAAAATGAAGTAATTTTTAAATATTGGTGTTTTACATGAAAACTTCTACCTTTCATTATGAATTGTGTTGCAGCTGTTCATTATGAGGTCAATTTGATTTCTGTATCTACAAGTTCATTTTTTAAGGTTATGCTTTCTTGTCGGGGGAATCAAGTATCTGTCAGGAGAAACTCAGCTTACTCATTAGTGACTGATGGAGTGAGAAATGATACTATATGAGATTTCTGCACAGCTCTGTAGAGGATTGCAGTAGTACGTACAGTATCAGGAGGCCAGTGACACCCTTTAAGAGGAAGTGAACTGAATCTTAGTTATAAAGCAAGTTGATAAAATGAGTACTTAAATGTTAATTATTTTTAATAGTAAGCCAGTGAAGGGTAAAGTAGGAAGTGACATGGAATTTTCATTTTTACAAATTAAATTGGGTTTTTGCAGTGTGTATGTCTGTTACCTTGTACTTTGTGCCCTCTGGGACCAGAAGTAGGCGTTAGGTCACCCTGGAACTGCAGCAACACTTTGCTGCCATGTGGGTAATTGAATCTGGATCCTTTGGATGGGTTTTTAACTGCTGAGCTTTGCTCTAGCCCCAAAAGCAAGCACTTTTAAAGATAACTTTTACTTGAAGAAAAAGAAAAAGGTTGATGTTTGTGTTACAGTGGTCTATTTTTTCAATTCCTATCTCACTTGACATCTAATCATCTAAACCAGTGGTTCTCAACCTTCCTAATGCTGCAGCAACCTTTTAATAAGGTTTTATGTTGTGGTCAACCCTGGCCATAAAATTACTTTGTTGCTACTTCATGACTAATTTTGTTACTGTTAAGAATCATAATGGACATTTTTGATGTGATCTGATAGGTAATCCCTGAAGGGTTTCTTGGCCCTCAGATTGAGCACCTCAGCCATTGTGAAACTTTTAAACTTCTCAGGTTGTTGTTGTTTCTTTAACTATTGGAGTTATGTTTGACTCTCAGTCTGCCCTTATTTTGTACTCATTCCATGATTTTTGTATATTTGAAGTTATCTCCATTAAATTTAACAAGTATAGACATTAATAGATTTGTATCTATTTAGTAACCTGTCTGGTAGATTTCATTGAACAAAGTTCAAGTGGGGTTTTGTTTACTCACTGGATGCAGAACCCGGTAACCTACAAAATGATACCTAATGTTTCAGAAAAAAAATAATTATTTCAAAGACAAACTTTTAAACAAATTGTTAGTACTTTTATAGTCTGAAGATGCATTTGTTTTTTAATTTTTTTTAAATATGAATGCTTTGTATATTAACATTAAACGTTGGTGACTAAAAATTAGGGGAGGAGAGTACATTGTAAAGAAATTTATTGCTGTTGTCTTTGAGGATTATATATATCAGATTTAGAATTATATTTAGAATTTTATTTCAAAGACAAATTGTATCTGGACTGTTTCTTTGAAGTGGTTTGTTTTGACATCTTCAGTTCAACAAACTACAGTTTTCTTGACTCTACTATCATGTCATCAGCTTTTCATTTAGAAACATTTACTGCCATCTACTTGGTCCAAATCAGTTCATTTTTTTCTCCTACACATTAGTCTACACATTCTGAAGTGGCAACTACACTGATCTGTTTGAAAGCCTGGCTTTGTTGTGATTATATTATAATTCAGCAGTTAGGAGTTAATGCAGCAATATCAGGAAGTAGTTCAAGGATATCTTAAGCTGCATAAAGTTCAAAATGAGTCTCAAAAAGTTTAAAAATGGGTTGGTGGCAAATTTTAAAACGACCATACTAGCCTCAAACACAGATCTGCCTATCTCTGCTCATCAGTGCTGAGATTGAAGGCATGGGCCACTATCCAGCTAGTGGATTCTTATTTCAACACCAAAGTTACAATTTTACTATGATACTCTCACCCCCCCCCCCCCTTTTTTTTTTTTTTTGTTAAAAACAGTGCTGAGCTCTGAGTCCTGTTGATGGTTACACTATGGTCCTGGCTAGCCTGAAACTCACTCAGGTCAGAGCGAGGAAAGATGTGCCACTGCTCATAAAATACTGGCCATTTTACCTTGTTAAAGTAACTGGCAAGGGGTTCCTAAGATGACTCAGCAGTTAGGATCTATTGTTACTCTTGCAGAATACCTTGGTTCAATTCTGAGTATTGATGTGGTAGTTCATAAGCATCCAAAATTCCAGTTCAAGGGTATTTGATGTCTTTTTTTTTGGCCTCTGAGTACTAGGCACTCACGTAGTATTCACACATGCAGGTAAAGCACTCAAAATACAGATTTAAAATATTCAAACATTTTATGTGTACATGTACTTGTTCTTGTCCTAGAGTCCAAAAGAGTGCACTGGAATTACTGGAGCTGGAGTTACTAGTGTTTATGACTCATATTATGTTGGTGTTGGCATCTGAACTTGGGTTCTCATGATAAAATAAGAGCATTTATTGAAGATTTTGCTTCAGTTCTCAGCAATCCCATTGTGGCTAGTCACAATTAAAGTTCCAGAGAATCTTCTACTCTTTTGGCATCTGAACATTAACTGGTTAGGCATACATACTGACATCTTTATTCCCTTCATTTGGCAAAGGCAGGTGGATCTTAATTTCAGGACAGCCTGACCACAGTTTTTCCTGTCTTTGTGAAAACCTTCATAATCTTGTAGTTTCCTGTTTCAGTTGACTGGCTTGAGGGTAAAGATTTTTTAGTGGTTAAAAGCACTGGCTGTTTCAGAAGACCCAGGTTCAAATCTTAGCACCCACTTGGTAGCTCACAACTGTTTGTAACTTCAGTTCCAGGATCCTACCCCTTCAACACCAACATTTTGTTTTGTTTTTTAAGGACATAGTAACATTTAAGGTTTTCTGATCAGTGTTGGCTGATATTTTATAATATGAAGTATAATTTAAGCAACAATTCTCTTTAGTACTCTTAATATCTGAAGATACCTTTGTTAACATTAAAAGCTGGTGACTAAAATTAGGGGAGGAGAGAGTACATTGTAAAGAAATCTTACTGTGTTATCCTTGAGGATTGTGTGTAACATTTAACATGTTTTGTTGCCTGTTATGGAGGCTGGGGCAGGAGGATTGTTGGTCAATTCAAGCATAGCCTATGCTATTGTCTCCCACATATATTTTGGGCATCGATTGTGTCTGCATTTATTCCTTCAAAACCCAAACTGATACAGTCATATAATCCCAGAATTAGGGGATAACAAAACAGAAGAATTGTCAGTTTGAGGGGGAGGTAAAACAAGGATTTTCAGTTTGAGGTTCATAAGGCCTCATAGGACAAAGGCCCTGTCTAAAAGAAATGAAAAATACACGATATGTCTTAAGATCATGAATGTGTAGATGTTGTATTTGAGTAGGCTTTATTGACTATTTCTGTGAATATCATGAAATTCTATTTTTTACATTGTGTTTGAAGAATATTGCTCATGAGCACAGGTAGGTGGCCATAGAGGCCAGAAGAAGAGGGTGTTGGATCTCCTGAAATTGGAATTGCACGTAGCCATGAACCACCTGATGTGGGTGTTGGGAACCAAACTTTGGAAGAGCAGTAAGTGCTCTTAACTATTAAGATATTTCCACCATCAGGTGTGTATATATTTGATGATTTAAAATTTTAATTTTCGAAATTTTATGACTGAGTGTAGGCCTGGGAAGCCTGCAATTTGCAAAAGTTGAACTTTAAAAGTAGATGAGGCTGCCTTCAAACTCAGAAATTCATCAATCAGCCTCTGTTTTCTGAGGACTTTGTTCCCTCATAAGCAGTTTTAATTTTTTTCTGTTTTTTGCCTAAATGTATGTATACGTATCATGTGTCTGGTATCCCCCAAGAAAGGTTAGAAGAGGATTTTGTTGTTTTTTGAGGCAGAGTCCCTAGGTTCACCTCAGCATTTTTGCCTAAACTTCACTCTTAAATTTTACACATGAAACATTTTCAAGCAACTCAAAGAGACACGTAATAGAGGCACACACCTTTCATCCCAGGTTGATCATAGTCCAGCCTAGCCTCGTCTTAATACCAAGTTCCAAGCTAGCCAGGGTTATACAGTAATACCCTGATCAAACAAAATTAGTATTTTTATTTGTATATCTACCTTTGACAATGTGGTAAGCTGGCTTTTTTTTTTTTTAAAGATTCTATTTATTTTATGTGAGTACACTGTCCTGTCACTATCTTTAGACACACCAGAAGAGGACATCAGATCCTAATAGGTTGTAAGCTACCATGTGGGTGGTGAATATTGAACACAAAACCTCTGAAAGAGCAGTCAGTGGTCTTAATCACTGAACCAATTAAAAAATTCCCCCTACCCCTAAAATTTCTTAATAACTTTACTTAGGTATGTTTGTTACGTTACAGGTTCTTTTAGAGGTAAACAAAAGGTGTTAGATCCTTGTAGCTGGACTTCTAGGCATTGTAAACTGCCTGGTTTGGGAATTGAACTCAGGTCCTCTAGAAGAATAAGTGCTGATTGAGGCTTCTCTATCCCTGGCCTTTTCTTTTACTTGTTGTGTACACTATGTGCAACTTCTGATTTATAGGTATGTGCTAATATGCCTACTTTTTTTTTAAGGTTTATTTTTTAATGTATATAGGTATTTTCCCTGCGTATGTACTTAATAACTGGAGGCCACAAGGGGGGGATGGATTAATTACAGCTAGAATTGCAGATTTGAATTGAAACTACAATATGGGTTCTGGGAATCAAACCCAGATCCTCTTAGGAGCAGCCAGTGCTCTTTAACAGCTATCTTCCCAGCCTCCAGAGTTTAATTCTTGATTGGTAATAGCTATATTTACCATTGAAGGGCTGATTTGCAGATTGGGGTAGTTAAACTATTAACCATTTTTCTTTAACTTCATGTGTTTTTAGATAGGAAAAACTGAGGGCCTTAGCATGCTCGTCAAGTGTTCTGAGATGCAATTGTAATCCTTCAATGCTTAAAATTCTATATCAGTATGTTAATTATATAAGGTGTATTATATATGATGCATTTTGATAATTTTCATCTTTAGTAACCTATCCTCTTGCTGTCTCCCACTTTACAGATTTCCTTCCCTTTAACACTCAAACCTTATTTTCTGATATTTCCTGAGCATGAGTTTTTATTCTTGGCATCTTGTCTAGTTAAGAGAGTGCATTTACAAACAATTTGACAGGCATATAAGTAGCTTTTATTACTATCATTGCAGCAGTAGGCAAGAGGAACTGTGATTCTGCTTTTTCCGAAGACCCAGATTCAATTCCCAGCACCCAAATGGTGGTTCCCTGCTGTCATAGTGGTGGGCCCAGAAATAGAAGTGGTTTTCAGACATGCAGTCAACATCCCTACATGTGAAATAATTTTGTTTTGTTATGAAGAGTGTTTTTTAATACCTCTAAATGTCCTGACATTAGTTCTGGCCTCAAACTCAGGTCCTCTTGCTTCTGCCTCTCAGTGTTCTGGGACAAGATGTGTCCACCCTGACACCTGACCTAAAAATGGCTAAAGCTCTGTGACTTATTTCAGAGCCATTAGGGAAAAAATGCCATTTTTTAAAATTACTCTGAAATAAGTCACAGAGCTTTAAGCAATTTACTGTTTAAAAGCAAAGCCTAGTAATAACCTTTAATACTGTCCCGTTTGCTTTAAAGCTCAGTGGTAGAGTATGTGTTTAGTATGTATAAGGTTCTAGCTGCAAGATGCAACCTAATGTGAATCTATAGGAGCTGAAATTTTACTGGTTTACCTAGTAGTAGACATACCAACTCTTTTGCTTTCTTCAGTTACTCGTTCTGGTAGCCCAGGCTTGCCTCATTCAATCTTTCTCCTTCAGCTACCCCATTGTAATTTATACCTGTGAGACATTGAAGTTAATTCTTTTAAAACTTACTTAGAGCATTCTCTTTATTTTTTGAAGATTTGTTTATTTATATAAGTACACTGTAGCTGTCTTCAGAGACATCAGATCTCATTACAGATGGCTGTGAGCCACCATGTGGTTGTTGGGAATTGAACTCAGGACCTCTGGAAGAGCAGTAAGTACTCTTAACCACTGAACCGTCTCTCCAACCCTAGAACATTCTCTTAATACATAGTCCTGACTGTCCTGGAAATCACTGTGTAGACCAGGCCGGTTTCAGACTCCTAGAGATTTTGCTTTCTTACAGTAGATTGCCTTAGGCAATCACACCCAGCCCAAATGTGTTTTGAAGCTAGGTTGAATGTATTAAAACTGTAAAAGGGAAAGAAAAAAAGGGTATGACTGTTTCTAGGTATGGTGGAGGAAGATACAACAGACTAAGGGAAGTAAGACCCTGTTGGCCAGAAATAGGCACCTGGGCTTGAGACTTCATGAGAAATTAAAAAAGAGAAAAAAAGTTACTGTCTCCATTAATATATAATGTCCAGTAAACTTTGTTCCTGGTGTGATATAGGTAGTGGCAGGGGATGGCTTTTTTTTTTTTAAACTAAATAGTTTAGTAATCTATATTTCTCATGCCTGGGAACTTTTAAAGAGTTTATATTTACAATATATTTTATGTTTTGTGTCTTTTTTTGCTTGTTTGTTTTTTTTGGAGGTAAGGTTTCTCTGTAGTTCTAGATTGTCCTAGTACTAACACTACCATTTGTTATCCACTCCTTTTTCCTTCTCTTTCCCTCTTTAACAGGACCTTAGAGGTACATAAAGATCCAATCACCCACTACCCCTGGGATTAAATGTGTATGTTAACACAGGCAAATGATTGAAGCTTATGATAGCAAAATTAAACCTGACCTTCTGACCTTTGTTAGCCTCTGAAAATACAAGGAAAGACAGTAATGGTAGAATAAAGGTGCATCGGAGAAGAAAACAGCCAGAGAGTAATGAATGCTAGTCAACTGGGAATGTTCAGCAAAGGAAATTTGGACATTTGCAAAATTGGTGAAATACTCAGATATTGATGACAGCTGTAAATGAAATTGCTTATATTCAAGAGTCTTGAAAAATAAGAGGATGTGAAAAACTAAACGAATACATTTTTTAACTAGATTTAAAAAAAAAAGATTTTATTTATGAGTAAGTTGTAGCTTTCTTGAGATACAGAAGAGGGCATCAGATCCCATTACAGATGGTTGTGAGCCACCATGTGGTTGCTGGGAATTGAACTCGGGACTTTTGGAAGAGCATTTAGTGTGCTCTTCACCACTGAGCCATTTCTCCAGCCCCATACATTTTCTTTATGAAATTTATTGATGCAATTTAGTGTCACTTATTGAGGCTTTGGAGTTATCAGGCAATCCAGATTTGATTTCCAGCACCCATACATAATCCAAATTGCAGGGAAATTGTATGAGTCTTCTGACCTCCTCAGGCAGTAGCACCAAAAAAAAAAAAAAAGCCAACAACCCCCCAAAAAAAAATGCATGTGTACATGCAGATAATCATGCATGTTTATAAAAATATTTCCAAAGGAAAGAAAATAAATTACCACCATTATAAGGACAATGGCAGCCAGTGTTACATACTAAGATATTGTCATATATTTTTATTTTACATTTGATAGTAGAGGCATTTTCTTATCTAATGAATATAGGCTATTTTAGGTTTGCTTAATCTGACTCATTTTTTAATATTTGACATGCTAAGCAATGCTGATTATTCTGTTTTTTATTGCTAATGAATGCATAACATGATTAACCTATGTGATCAAAGCAGAGAATTGTATTAAATGCCCAATAGAAAAATACTTGTATGTAAAAAGTATTTCATCATATATTACTGCATACATAAACTGAAAACACATTTTTAATGTAGAGAATGCTGACCTTGAACTGTCATATTCATGTGCCACTTGAGTGTTGCTGTTTAAGGTTTTTGTCCCCCAAATCACACACTGTACGTAGGAAGACATTCTTGAGTGACAGTAGAATCTGTTCGGCTTTTTTTTTTTTTTTTAATACTATTGTTGAAAATTTGGAAAATACATGAAAACTGGACATTAGACACAAGACTTTGACATTTTGGTTGAGATATATACACCTAACTAAAGGAGAACTATTCCCTATCTTTGCAACTATATTTATTCCGTAGTGGGCTGGGACTCACTGTATGTATCACAAGCTAAGTTCAGGTTTACATACTGTTGAACCTAATGTTTATTTTGTGGGGGTTGAGGTAGTGCTAAAGACCTATGTGCCTTTGCTTACTGAGGGTATGCATGTCTCCTATTATTCAGATATACTGTTTTTACCTTCCAGCCTTTAGATTTTAGTGGAGATAAATCACAAACCAATGTGTTCCCATCTTTAGAAGCAAAAGGTTGCTGTGGTGTCATCTACAGTTGTTGCCTCTAGTTTTGAGAGTCCTGAAGTAGACCTGGAACTTGAATTTAGGCCATCAGATTTTTCCCTCCTTTTAATATGAATGTTGGGGATTGAACTTTAGTCGTAATGGGTCTTGGCTCTTCTGTGGTAATACTTCACTGAACCTTGCTTAATTTTTGTGAACCTCATGTATACCCTGAAATTTTTTATGCACTGGTGGCTTTTACTGTTAGAGAGTAGTATTCCAAAGGCTTTATTTACTTTTGCTAAATTCTTTACCAATTATATCTTCAGGTCACGTTTTTATGTATTGCTTAAAAATGTTTCGTTACAGAACTTGTTTATTTAATGGCAGGAGCTCACTACATATTCCTGCCTGACCTGCAACACATTGTAGACCAGGCTGACCTTGAGCTCACAGATTTTATTTAACCTGTATCTACTGCTTTGCTCAGTCATGTCAACGTTCTTAATATTACTTGGTTACCTGTATCTTTTGTTTTCCAGACAGGGTTTTTCTGTCCTGGATTTGGCTCTATGGATTAGGCTGATCTCTGTGTAATTTTTTAACGATTGGAATGGCTGGAGATTTGAATAGGTGATACATAATGAAGGATAGGAAATTTTATTTGGCAGATGATGCAACACATTTAAATGCTGAGGGACCAGGGACTTCACACTTAGAAGGCCCCTCTTAAGTTTCATTTATAAGATGAACCTTGGTTACTTTTGGAAACTACAGGTAAATGGTCCTTAGATAAATGGATCATTATTCAAGATATAACACCTATAGTCTTAAGTACTCAGGGAAACAGGATCATGAATTTAATGCCAGTTTTGTATTCATTATCTAAAATAAAGGATGAGGAGTTACATACATAGAACATCAAAGGACATTTTAATAGACATTCTGCATTACCTAGGGACAGTGTATTTAGATAAGTTAATTTTTTGTTTTTGGTTTTTGTTTCCCTTAGTCAAAATTTCTCTATAGCCCTTGCCATCCTGAAATTTGCTCTGTAAGCCAGGCTGGCCTTAAATTCAGATTTGCCTGCCTTTGTTTATTCAGCTCTGGGATTAAGTTAATGTCATGTTTAGTGTTTCCTTTTACTTTTCCTAAAGCTCATAAGTAATGTTGAATACTTGACTCCACCTAACCATTTTGGATTTTTGGTGATGGCAATAACTGCCTGAAATTAATAATTTTTCTGTAAGCATTATAGAATATTGGTTATATTTCTTACCTCAAATTTGACCTGTCATTTATGGTAGTTAGAAGTAAGGTGTAGGGGTAAGCAAGAAGGTTTAGTAGGTAAGGCACTTACTGTGAAGCCTGACAACTTAAATTTGATTCACCAGACAGAACTTAAATGATAGAAAGTGAACTGATTCTTGATAGTGTCTTGATAGTTGTTCTTTGACTTCTACATGTCATCAAACCATGCATGCTAGAATGTGGCCTAAAATCTTGTTACTGTTTCTAAAACTCTATTGACTAGTCAGTAAGAAATTTAATAGCAGTGGGCTGCATCTGTTGTGTAGTTTGAAACATACAGAAA
This sequence comes from Micromys minutus, assembly GCF_963924665.1. Taxonomy (NCBI): domain Eukaryota; kingdom Metazoa; phylum Chordata; class Mammalia; order Rodentia; family Muridae; genus Micromys; species Micromys minutus. Next base: position 16,021,644 of record NC_137981.1, read on the forward strand.
AACATCCACTGAGAATTAGTTTGTCATGGTTTACTTCAGGATAGGAAAGATGAAATATGATAGATCTAAGTTAAAGATTCTTCACTTCTTTTCAAAAAGATATGGGGTTCTATAAATTACCACTATGAAAGGACATCAGTGGGTAGTCTGTAAAACCTACTCCGTGGTCATTTTAAGAGGTTCTGGTTTTACAGTCTTTAGAGTGAGAACTCTGGCTTAAACATAAAATTCCAGGATCTTAAGTATTCAGAATTCCCCTATTCAGGCCAGCATGGCTAGATTGAAGCTGTCTAAAAGAAGTCAAAACTTGGGAAAGTTGCATTTTCTTAGTGTTCTGTGTCATCCTGGCTGGTTTATCATCATCACCATTCAATATTAATATTCTACATGTAAAAATTAAGTAATTGTACCCTATGACTATACTTTGTAGCATATACTAAGTCCAATTGAATACCTTGACTAGTTGGAAATATTTACCTTGGTATATTGGAGTATGTATTGAGTATACTTGGAAGATAAAGAATTTCAGGGTAGAATTGGGAGTTGGTTTATTTTGAGAAAACTAAGATTTAATATCTTAGAACTAACTATAGGATTCTAACAACCAGGAAGGCCAAAAAGGCTGAAAACTCTGGTAGTTAAGGATTTAGGGAGTTAGAATTTGCTTCAGGACTTTAATTTTCAGAAGGATCATTTGAAATTCATAAAAGGGTCTTAATATTAATTTGCTGTGAGTAAATGAAACTCTGGGTAGTCACAGTGGTTCAAATGAAACACCATTAATAGCATCTGTTAATGTGAATGTTTCTTTTTCATTTCAGTTTTCAGCTTTGTGAGAAATCTTAACATCAAAGGAGATGGCTAGCAATGTTACCAACAAGACTGATCCTCGATCCATGAATTCCCGTGTATTCATTGGGAATCTCAACACTCTGGTGGTCAAGAAGTCTGATGTGGAGGCCATCTTTTCAAAGTATGGCAAAATTGTGGGTTGCTCTGTGCATAAGGGCTTTGCCTTTGTCCAGTACGTTAATGAAAGAAATGCCCGAGCTGCTGTCGCTGGAGAGGACGGCAGAATGATCGCTGGCCAGGTTTTAGGTAAGTTTTGGCTTTAATTTTTATACTTGATAAGATTCAAGTTTTACTTTTTAAAAAGATAGCCATCCTAAGTATTGGGTTTTATTATGGCATTTTGTACATATGTATCAAACTTTGCTTCCTTTACATATAACCTAGCAGTATTCTCTTTCTCACCTTAAAATTGTATATTTCGAGTCTTTAAAGGTATAAGTTACAGTGGCTTTTTATGCCCACCCACTGTTTTTTGAAGCAGATATTAATTAGCCTACATTAATTTTCTGCCAGTGTATTTAAGTACTTAACTGTATAGTTTGTTTGGAATACTCAGTCCTTGTCAGACTCACACAGGCTAGTAAATAGTTATTTAGTTCTTCTACATTTATTTGCACATGATAAATGCCACTTATTTGTAGAAGAAATTTTTAGATTTTCTAATTTGTATTGACTTATTTCCTTTTTTATTATGTTCCTTTATCCTTTTAGCATCTGCTTTTGTAATTCTGGCAGATTCTGGTGTAGTGCTACTTACTAGAAATGTGTTGGGTGGTTTTGTTGCTTTTTGTTAACTTTTTATTTAGGATCAAGCCTAAAATCTGAGTTTAATATATGGACTCCACAAGGTTGAACAGCTACAGATTTTACTGTGTCCTCTATGCATATTTTGGCTGGTGTGGAAATTTTATTTTATAAATTCTGCACAATGTCTTGGTTCTATCCACCCCCTCCCAAAGTTGTATTTTTTGGGCCTTGGGCATACTAGAGTTGTTTTGCCACAGATCTCAGCTGCAGCCCTTTTATGTGTTTCAGTTAGTGTTTTATAGGTTAACATTTTAAGAGACATGTTCATAGAAAGAATCACTAACTGCTTTGCTTCTATTAGTTTCCCACATCAATGTACAAGTTTACACTGATACTTCTTGGGTCGTGGGAGTATGCCTTAGCCCCCTTGCTGTCCTGAAACTTACTATGTTGACCACACTGGCTTCAAACTCCAGTTGGGTTGATTAAAGCTGTGTACCATAATTTTTGGCCCAAGTTTGTCTTTTAAAGCAAGTTTGACTGTAAAACACATAACACCTTCCCTGATTGCAGCCTCTCTGTTAACAATGCTAGGGTGCTAGTCTTAAGTTTGTTCTCTCTGGCCTTGGACTCAGTCTGCTTCTATTGGGATTAAAATGTATAGCCTCTGGAGCTTGAAATTTTGTAATGAATTCTCTGGGTTATTTTCATGGGTAGTGTCTGCTCTAGTACAGTCTGTTTGGCTGTGTTGTTCAGTTGGCTTTAGTTCATGCTATTTGTGCCTAATATACAAATTAAGGAAAAATCCTTTTGTATTATTTATCTTTAGTTTATCTCCATACTGAAATAAATACTGACCAGTTTGCAAGGATAGAATCATTATCCACTGCTGGATACAAAATAACAAACAAAAATGTTAGGTTAGGGCATTTTCTAACAGTACAGGAATAAAAAGCTAGCTCTGTAAAAGCTTAAGAACTTTTTTTAAGTGAGAAGGAAAGTTAAGATTATTCATTAGCTAACAAAGGGTTTAGGTTTGCTTTGCTGAGGAACAAAAAACTGTTTCTTTGGCATGCGGTTTTTTGGGGGGGGTTCTCCTAAAGATTTATTTATATATGTGAGTACATTGTCACTGTCAACTAGAAGAGGGCATTGGGTCCCATCAGATGGTTGTGAGCCACCATATGGTTGCAGGAAATTGGACTCAGAACCTCTGGGAGGGCAGTCAGTGAATGTTCTTAACTACTGAACCACCTCTCCAGTCTGGTTTTTGTTGTTTTTGTTTTTAACTCCTTATTGGGTTTTGGGTTTTTTTTTTTTTTTCCCCCAGATATTAACCTGGCTGCAGAGCCAAAAGTGAATCGAGGAAAAGCAGGTGTGAAACGATCTGCAGCGGAGATGTACGGGTCAGTACCAGAACACCCTTCTCCGTCCCCTCTACTCAGGTCCGGAACTTTATTATTTATAACTGCATTGTGTCCATCAGTGGGCATCTTCTCTGTGTTTTCTGGATGTGGGGAGGGTTGATGCAATGTGCTTTCTGTGTGCAAAAGTGTAATTCTTATTAACTTGTGTTAGCATACTTCCCTTTCTGCTGTTTTCTAGCTCTAAGATTTTTGCTGATAAGGAATAATTCTATGTTTTTGTATAGTATAAAATGAGGAATTTGTTAGATTCTAGGGAGCTGGAAAATAAGGAAGGGCATTGTGTAACAACTGTTGTATTGTTTCTTCAGTATTGCTAAATTAACCACTGCATGTTAAGTGGTCTAAGATTACATGGAGGGCAAATGATTTGTTTGAATGAATGGGGATTATTTGTTGCTAATCTTACTGATCTATTTGTTGTGGTTTGTTTGGCCTGTTTTCACCCCGCCTGCCTTTTGAATTAACAACAGCAGCTCCAAAATAATGTTTTTGAAATTTATCTTTCAGTTCCTCATTTGATTTGGACTATGACTTTCAACGGGATTATTATGACAGGTATGTATGAGGCTTAGGATATTTAGTTAGAAAGTCAGTTATTGATGTTTCAAATGCTGCTTTCTATCCAAATAAAATTAATACTTTACCACTAAAGTATTTGTGTTTGGACATACAAGTGGTGGGGTCCACTTTTGCTAAATATAGATTGTTGAAGGTGTAAGAATTCATAACCTTGTTCTTGTGTAATTTTCTATACAATCAGTACTGAGTGCCTGCCACCAAGAAAGGGTATCAGAGACGATCAGGCATATTGCAAATATACCACAGTAGGGAGAGTCAACAAAGTTTATTTTCTGATAAACAGTATTTTGATTCTAGCTGACACCTTGCCCCACCCCTAAATTGGACCTCTCACAAATGAACACTGATGTTCTAAGAAAGATCTAAAATTTTATAAAGGACAGTGACACATAAGCATTACTAATTTTTTAAAGATTTATTTATATGAATACACAGTAACTGTCTTCAGACACACCAGAAGATGGTTTTAAGCCATCTGTTTGCTGAGAATTGAACTCAGAACCTCTGGAAGAACAGTCAGTGCTCATAACCTCTGAGTCATGTCTCCAATAATGTTAAATATTTTGGTGCTTTGGCTGAGGTAAAAGCCAGGATGTGTTCAACACTAGCCTAGATTATTTCAGGGAGTCTTAATTTTTCTTCCCACTACATCTATCATTGATGGTCTATTTACTTGTTAACATTTTGTTACAGACTTTCATGTTTAACTTTCTTTAAAAGTTGAAAAAGGTCGATTCAGGTAGAGGATTCTAAAAGTCATATAATTGGCACTGTTGCTCCTGCATATATTAGGGGCCTGACCTTGACTTCTTTGTAATATAGATGTCTTAATCTAAACCACTTCTAAAGTGGTTTAGGCTTAAGGCTTCTAAAATCAATAAGGTGATGATGACCTTGTTATATGTGTTTTGTTTAGATTTGGTCTTTGTTTTGGCTTTATGTAGACTTTGATATTGGTTTTGTTGCTACTGATTTTGTTGGGCAGTCTCAGTTAGCCCAGGTCTGCACAGGATTTCCTTGCCTCAGTCTGAGTATGGAATTACAGGATCTACCACTGCACCTACCTTTTGTCTTTTTTTTTTTTTTTCAAAGGCTATGTGTGCCATTTTTAGCATAACTTGGTGAGATGGTTGGTGGTTTTAAGCTCTCTCTGGCTGCTGAAGCCTATTTTGTAGATGAGATATGGCTCATCCTTCTGTATCACTTCAGGACTCTAGTTCTCTATTGCTTACTTTTGACATTTCTCTAGATTGCTTCAATACCTATAACTGGGTATTTATTAAACTGCATCACTTAGCAAGTAATATGCAAATACTCTAATTTTTAGTAAATAAAATTTAAAAATTTTAATTAACAAATTTGTGTATGTAGAGCTCACAAACTTCTAGATAATGTGTTAGAAATGTTACTTCATAATGTGATTTGTAATTCAAATCACAGGAATTGCTTGAAAATACCTGGGCAAAAACGCCACTGGTATATGGGCATGTAATACCAGCAATTAAAAAGCTGAAGTATGAAGATGGCAAATTGGGGCAAAGAAAAAGAAGGGGTCCTTAAGTTTATTTATTTATGTATGTACTAAAGTGGTTATGGAAAAGATAATTAATTGAATGTTTTGGAGGTTTTTTTTTTTCTTCCTGATCATGCACTGGTAGACCTATATTATAAGTGTGCTTGTATTAATAAATTGAGAAAATAAAAACGTGATTTTCAAATAAGAAATTAAATAGTTTCAGTCTCTGTCCAGGATAGTTCAGAGTGACTGGCATAGTTTTTATAACTTCTGGGACTGTTTTTATTTGGTTCTGATCAGTTTTTGTTTTGGAAAGGGGGCAAAGTGCTGGCTATCCAGGGACTATATATGTAGAAATGTACTGTTCTTAATGTATTAGGACCTTACCAGATAATCTCAGGCAGCTTATAACTCAAAAGAAGTAGCTTGTTCCACAGAAATTGATGAAACTGAAATGGGAACAAAATTGGTTAAATGTAATACTTCCAAGTTTCAAATTTAAACTATTTTTAAAATTAATTAACCTTGGTTTCACCAAGATGGCTCAGCAGGTAAAAGGTTCCTGCCACCAAGTATGATGTGGGTCATATTTACTTCCCAGGCTTCTATGGGAAGAACAAATTCCCACATTATTTTGACTGGCCTCATGTGGTGTAGCATTCATGTCTATAAACAGATACTGAAATAAACATGTAATAAGATGTTCCCATAATTATTGTATGACTCTAATGTTTGTAGATGGGGAATAGTGTCAGAGGTCATCTTATTTTCTTATCACACAAATTGAGGTCACCAAGCTTGGCAGCAAGTAGCTATCCCATCCTATTTTTTAAAATTTTTAAGTAGGTGGGGAAAATGCTCAGTGATAGTGGCTCATCTTTTCAGTCGTAGTTGGGTTTTTTGTTTGTTTTTTTTTTTTTTTTTTGTTTAAATGAGTAATTTGGAACTTGAATAACCAAAACACTTTGTTGACTTTATGTGTATAAGGTAAAAAGCAATTTATTCTAAGAAATTCTTTTGAAAGTTTGATGAACTGGAAACAGTCTATTTTTCTAAATTAAGTCAATCCTATCATTTAACGTCTGTGTGTGTCTTTCCTCTTGGAGCATTTTTTTCCCCATCAAATTGAGTTTTGAATGTGACTTCAAAAGAAAAAGAAATGACTAAAACCAGTAATTCTGTTGTTAGGCTTTGGTTGTATCTTGAGTTAATTTTTCATTTTAAAGAATTGTTTATTTACCTAACAGGATGTACAGTTACCCAGCGCGTGTTCCTCCCCCTCCTCCTATTGCTCGAGCTGTGGTGCCTTCCAAACGCCAGCGTGTGTCAGGGAACACCTCTCGAAGGGGCAAAAGTGGATTCAATTCGAAGAGTGGACAAAGAGGATCTTCTTCCAAGTCTGGAAAGTGTAAGTTGGGTTTTGTTTAATTTTTTTTCCCTGGTTTGGTGTTTTTTTATGCAGCACACCCCACATCCCAAGTGTTTTTATTTACATTTATTTGGATGGGGTAGGAGGCCATTGTGAATTCCGAGGGTGTTGATTCTTCTGAAGCTGTAGTTACAGGTATGAGATACCTGACTTGGGTGTTGAAAACTGAACTCCCCTGAGAACTTATGCAAGAATAGTAAATGAGCAAAATGAACCACTTAGCTACCTCTCCTGCTTGTGTTTGGGAAATTACTAGAGCTGGCACAACTAGAGTGTAAACTTGAGGGATCTAGATATATAGTTAGTAAAGTTCCTCTTACACAGTTTAGATCTTGAGCATTTGTATAAAGCAGAGCAACTTACATTGTTTTTAATTCTAACTCTTGGGACCAAGGCTGAGAAAGGAACACAGCCTTGTACCTGCCTACCATCTATCTAACCTTGCAAAAATCTGTGACTTCCCACTTCATTGAAAGATACTTTCTAAAGAATGAGGAGGTGGAGGCCGAATAGTAATTGCTTTAATTCCTGCATTAGGGAGGCAGGGACACAGATCAGTATTGTTCTTAACCTCTTAAAATATACTACCTATATTACCTAACCCTGTAATAGAACAAGGCAACACTTGGCATTGGTTTGTTCACCCAAGAACACAAACCAGTGGGAGGGGAGAGTAGTGTTGTTGCAGTCTGCATTCTGTTTAATAGCTTTAATTTTTAAATATCTATGTTAAAGAGCAAAACTTAGCTAATATATACTTTTATCAGCTTTCTGTATTGATGGACATAATTGAAGAATGTTAGTAAACTATTAAAAGCCAATAAAGTGACTATAGCAGTTGTAGCATTGTTGGGATGTCTTAGTTGAAATTCTCAGAGCTTAAGTAAAGTGAGCTAATTTCCTGTGTCTGAACATTTGCATGAACATGGCAACATACACAAAAATAAAGACAACTTAGAAGTTGCTAAAATAGAATGCTATTTTTATCAGGAAAATACATGTTTATGTTAAAGTGACACTGCAACTGGTGGCTTTATTTAAAATGTATTTTGTATATGAATACATCAGATCCCATTACAGATGATTGTGAGCCACCATGTGGTTAATGGGAATTGAACTCCGGATCTCTGAAAGAGCAGCCAGCCCCCCACCCCTTTAAATTTTTAAATCATTCACTGACTAAAGATAATGGTCTAGTTACTATTGCAGTTGGTGCCTCTTATATCTTTTCAGCTTTTTGTATAGTTCTTAGAAAAGCATTTCACCTGTGATTGAGAACTCAAAGGTGCCCAGTACCTAGAAAGAGAACATTTCCAGTTAGTGGTATATAAATGATAAGGTGTTTTATTCTAGTCTAACATTGCACTTTTGTTAAAGTGAAAGGTGATGACCTTCAGGCCATTAAGAAGGAGCTGACTCAGATAAAACAAAAAGTGGATTCTCTGCTGGAAAGTCTGGAAAAAATTGAAAAGGAACAAAGCAAACAAGCAGGTAAACGGTCTTTCAATTATTTCAAGTATGTTTGGGTTGTGTTTCTACTGTAGTTTAATGGATATGCAAATTGGGCTGCTTGGGAGGGGCAGTAATTTGTTTGGAAAACTTTTGTTCTATGATGATTAATGGGAATTGTCTATATCCTGTGGGCAACACTTGCCCCTGGACAGACTTGTCCTTCTCATCCCCAGTAGAGATGAAGAATGAAAAGTCTGAAGAAGAGCAGAGCAGCGCCTCTGTGAAGAAAGATGAGACTAATGTGAAGATGGAGTCTGAGGCAGGCGCAGATGACTCTGCTGAGGAGGGGGACCTGCTGGATGACGACGACAATGAGGATCGGGGGGATGACCAGGTGATTTACCTTTAGAAAAGGAAAGTTAGGGGACTGGGGTCCAGGGATGAAAAGAGTACATCTGACTCTACCTTACTTGTGTCTGTCTCACAGCTGGAGCTGAAGGATGATGAAAAAGAGCCAGAGGAAGGAGAAGATGACAGAGACAGCGCCAATGGGGAGGATGACTCTTAAGCACATAGTGGAGCTTAGAAATCCTATCCCATTATCCATTTACCTAGGCGCTTGTGAGAGATCAAAGTAACACCAGATCCTCTCCCCTAGAATCTTCTGCACATTCTCACTGTTCTCCCTCCTTATCCTTCCTGTGTTCATTAATTCATAATTGCCCTGCGCCTAGTTCCATTTCACTTCCTTTGATGCTCCTTAGTAGTTTCGTTAAGTTTCACCCTGTAAGTTTTGCTTTAATTTTGATACCTCTTTGACTTAACAATAAAAAGTTGTATGGTTTTTATCAACTGTTTCCAAAATAATCTCTTGTTATGCAGGGAGTACAGTTCTTCCCATTCATGATTTCAGTAGTTGCTTCCCTAACTGCAGAGGCATTTCATTTACTTGTAACCCTGAGAGCAGCTTTGCATTAGAGGTGTGTGTTTTCCCTCGCAGGAGTGGGACTGTTACAACACGAATGTAACCATGTATTTTTGTGAATGGGAGTTGGCATGTCAAATGCATCTTACAGGAAAATAGTGTGACAGTCTTAATATTTGTTTTCTAAAGTTATACCATGGGTTATTTTTGTGAACAGCCTGATGTTTGGGATCTTTTTCTCAAAAATAAACAATTCCTTATTAAACCAGGAATTTTGAGGAAAGAAAATTTTTTAATTACAATTATTTACTTAATTTTTTTAATAGCAACCTCCACAAATTGTTAGGTTGTATTAAATGCAATTTTCTTGAGTTATCATGCATACCGATATATATGAATAAAAGTCATTTTGAGACCAATGTTAATTTTAAATATTTTTGACATGGAGTGCTTGATGGATTTAGTTACTTTATTGGATTCTCATCCTGTGCCTCAAATTACTCAAATAGGAAAGCATTTGTCCTTACTGATTTATATGGCATTTGCCTTTCTAAGAACTGAGACTATAATGAGTTATGATTATTCATGTGAAGTACCCTTTTCTTAGCTTTTACCCTCTTTCTTCATTAGTTTGACACATCTTGGAACATTGTGCTACATAAGACTCAACATAAGGTTAAGGATATAAACAGACTGTGGGACTTGTTTATTTTCTATAGCAGGCTTTCTATATATACAGATCCTATTCTGTATATGGTCCAAGTTTGTGCTTTCATACTATGCATTGTAGGCAAAAGTTCCATTTTTATGTAACTGATGATAGTACTAAGTAGAGGCTGAACTAGGGACTACCTTTGCTTCTGGTGCATAATAAGAAAATGGCTTTTCTATTATGGCCCTCTACAGCACCTCCCCTCAGAATCTTGATACTGTCTGGAGTTTTAACTCTAATTTTAGGAATTAGCTAGATGTTTAGAAAGCATCAGAGGTCCAAGATGGTAATAAGCCTGTTTAAATGCTGCTAGAAACTAGTAAATGCCTCTACTTATGGGGCCTTCTCCTTTACCCAGTATGTATGCTTGCAGAAAATACGAACGACACACAGAAAACTCACCAAGGCTATCATGGAATCAAGGACCAACAGAAACTGAAAAGAGAGAAATGATTTCAAAAAGGTGACAGATTTGGGAATGGCTAGGTAGGATACTGCTTTATATTCCTGAAACAAACCACTAAAATATAGGCTTTAGCTATTAAAACAGGCATTTTCCAGTAGCTATGGGAAATATTTCTGAAGCTGTGGGGTCTATGAAATACTGTAATCCTGTGCTGGACAGAAAATGTGGCTATTCCCTGGTATACTTGGAAAATGGTCATTGAGTTCAGAAACCATTTCCTCTTTTAAGGCTGATAATCCTGGGCAGTCAAACATGGTGAAGCATGCCTTTATAAATCCCAGCTCTGGTGTACCCAAGTTTCAGGAAACCCAGGGCAAGACAAAAACCTGTCTCAGGAAAGAAAAACCATTGTCAAGACAACAGATCAAAAATTCTCACTTTGAATAGTCTCTAATTTACCTACAACTTTGGAACTGAGACCATCTCTGGCCTGGGAGATAATGCATGCTTGCACTGTCTACATTAGTAAGACTTGTCACCCAGGCCTGGCAGTTCATAGCTTAAACCCCAGCACTCAGGAGGCAGAGGCAGCTGGGTCTTTGAGTTTGGGGGCAGCCTGTGCTACATAGAAAATATCAACCCTTGTTTCAGATCTTCACAGTAGTCACCAACCATGGCGGAACTATACACAACTATTAAAAAACTTAAAATCTGATTCTGTCAAACTGGTCCAACTCACAACTTAATCACTAGTTGCTATCACATTGACAAAGCATTCCCAGTGTCACAGATACTTCCTCAAACCAGAGAAGTGAGCAAAACATTCTTTACTCAGCCATCAAAATGGATGTCACTACATTTCAGTGTTTCCTTAAGTTCTTAAGCTGTGACACCAAGACATGCAAATTTTGCTAATCTCTTACCTACATGATCAAACTCAAAGGCAAAACTATATAACCACCTGCCTTCCTTCAAAGTCGGATTTGCCAACTTGGAGAAACTAACTGGTACCGAGGTAGAACTAAAACTTGAAAATAACACTGCTTTAATTGGCCTGGAGTATGTTAATGAGGACTCAAGTTTTCCAGGGAGAACCATCCAACAGCTCTAAACATTTTATTAACTTTGCAGACGTCACATTTCCCTTTTGATTTAGTGTTGGAAATAACATTGGAGAGTAAGGTGAGTAAATATTGGGGTATACCTCCTAAGTCCCCACCATTTTTAAAACAGGGTTTGTCTGCCTAACAGCCTTGCCTGTACTTTATGGACCAGGCTAGACCATAAGTAAAGGCATTTATGCTGTGAGCCCAAATGGTCTGAGTTGATTCCTGGCCTACCTATATAAAGGCACAGGGAGTGAGCTAACTGAAGTTCTTCCACTCGTGCACTACGGCCTGTTAATCAAAGGCACCTACTATTGTAGTAGCTCAGTTAAAGAATAACACCTTAAAGTTTACATAAGCCACAAATGAGACACATCAGCTCTCCACTTCCAATTCCCTCAATATGTTGGACCTATGAATCTACTGGGTGTTTTTGTTTTTGGGGAGACAGGACAGGTTCCCTCAGATCCACCTACCTCTGATATCTCTACTGGGGTTGGGGCCTATGCTACTCTCAAGTTTTATTACCCGGTTCCACCCATTCCTTTAAATGGAGTTGGAGAAATGGCTCAGTGGTCCTCACTTCAATTCCCAGCAACCACATCTGTAATGGGATCAGATGCCCTCTTCTGGTGTGTTTGGAGACATTGTGTTCTCACTTTAAGATGTATAATATATGTGTGTGTGTGTGTGTATGTATATATATGTATGTATATATACATATATATTTAAGTTTTAATGTAGCTGGGCAGTGGTAGTGCCTCCTTTAATCTTAGCACCAGGGAGGCAGAGGCGGCCAAAGTTCAAGGCCAGCCCGGTCTACAGAGTTGAGTTCTAGAACAACCAGAGCCATACAAAGAAACCTTTTAGGAAAAAGAAGCATTGCTTTTAGAAGAAAATGATACATACATTATACATACACATATATGAATTACATCTCTAAGCACTAGGGAGACAGGCAGCCAGACTCTGCTTTTTCAGGACAGCCAGGGCTACACAGTAACCCTGTCTGCCATCAAAGGAATCTGTGGGGTATGAAGTTTGATTTATTTGTCTTAGAAACAAAGTTGTAATTTTGTACCAGGCTCTTGGTTCTCGGCCTTATTGGGATGAGGTGCTGTAGCCAGCCAGCTAGCTCTTTAGTTTCCACGGAGCTGCTTCCATAGCACCATTTACTTTCAAGGCTTCATTCAGAACGGTTTGGCTATTCTCAAACTGCCGTATGTTTCAGCTGCAGCTTTGCTGTCCCATTTGGAGTTTAGTGTTTTGCCTTTAGCTCCAGTAGGAACAACCTTTTGTAGAATCTGATCCACAGGGGAGATTTAACAGTAAGCCCATGTTTGCAATAGCCTCTTGCTCTTCTGTCCATCCGGAAATACACTCTTCCTACTTTTTCTCCCTCAATGGGTCAATCAGGCACCAACCCAGTAATTTCCTGGTGTTTTCTGGGGCTTATTGGTTACATTTATTCAGTGTGTGTATATGTCTCATGCTTTGCACGTGGAAGTTAGAGGACAATTTGTGATGGTTGAGTCCCTTTTTTTTCCTATCATGTGAGTCCCAGGGTCACCAGACTTCATGGCAAGTGTCTGTACCTGCAGAGTCCTCTTGCCTAACTTCTTGTTCCAAGCATCTTTGAATTAATTCCTCTGCTAAACCCTTCTCTTGTCCTAAGGAGCCTGCCATCTTCATGTAAACTACAGTGTCCTTTTCCCTGTATCTCCATAGGTCTTGGGAAACAGCATCCTAGGATGTGCAGCCAGGGAGTGTCCACATCTGCCAATTATTTTTCTTTCTGGTCTCTCAAATTCTTCTGTGTCACTTCTTCATTGGTGCTCCCTACCGTTGCTTCTCCCATTTTTCTTAGGAATTATGGTCATTCTCAGTTCTCTTCTTCATTAATAGTTTGTGTTTAGCAATTTCAGAATATTTTTAACATAATCCATGCTCATTTAGGCAAAAAACAATAGCAAAGGTCAATGCAATGTAGTCCCGTATCTGACTGATAACATAGACCATATTTGCTTTGATCTGTGATTGACAAATGTATTTACTGGTACAGTGCCTTCTAAATATCTGAGTCATTTTCTCTCCATCTTTTACCATCACTGTCGTCTAAGCTTCTGGTATGTTTTTAACAGTCTATTAAAAGGCACTTGGATCCTTTATAATCGTGTTCAGACAACACCCATATCAGTCTTTTCAAAACATAATCACACGAGTTCCTGGTTTAAAACCATTTTGAACCAGGCATGGTGGCACATGCCCTTAGTCTCAGTACTGAAAAGGCCAAGGCAGGTGGATCACTGAGAGTTAAGGCGATTGAACCTGGTAGACAAAAGAGAGTTCCAGAGAAACCCTGTCTCAGAAAAGCAAGCAAACGAACCTGAAACTCTCTCACTCTGTTTTAGAGTAATGACAAAACAACCCACAAAGCTAAGATGGGTGGGTCCTGGCTGTCTGCTCCTTGCCTTTCCCAGTTCCACTGGACCCCGATTTCTCTCATGCTCCTCCTGTTTTTCTACTTTTAGTTCCTTTTCTAACTGCTCCATCTTTTGAGTTAATATTCAGGGAGCCTTTACTCTGAATGAGACCAATTTGAACCAGAAATAACTTTTATTTTTATGTGTATGTGTGAGTGCCTGCATGTGTGTATATGTACCCTGTGTATTTGTACCGTGTGCATCCCTGGTGCCTAGGAAAGTCAAAAGAGGGTGTCAGAATCTGGGAACTGGAGTAACTTGGGACACAAACCTGGGTCCTCTGCAAGAGTAGCAAATGCTCTTAACCTCAGAGCCATCTTTCCAGCCCCACTTTTTTCTAATTTATATCATGTTCTGTGTTTATCCTGTCCCACTCACCCCCTCTTCCCCACTCTTGCTGGTCTCTGCCTCCATCCAAATAGTGTCCTGCTGTGAGGCAATTGTTTTCCAGGCATGTATTTGTAGCCCTAATTATATTCATATCAAGTTTATGATTAGTGTTTTTCCCCCATTGAAATGAAAGAACAGAGACCACATCTATTACTGTTCATTAATGTATCCCCAGGGCCTACCAGTGAATGGGAAATGGGGAGGGAATCATGGGAAAGTCAGCCCTAGGTGAGGTGGTCTTGGAAACAAATGCAGAAGCTTGGACTGAGCACACCTAGAGAGGTGTGTTGTGTATGGGTGAATTTCACAGTACTTCGAAATCTTACTACCACCTTCACATGCCTCATGTCAAGGATGACAAGGAAGGGGTAGACCATGATAGATTCAATGTGTCCATTGTAGTTAACCTTTAGGCCCACTCTTAGGCAGCTTTAAATCTAAAATATACTTATGTGCTAAAAAAAATTTTTTTACACAGCTTGAGTGTGCATGGCTGTTTAAATATCCTTCCAATAGGGGAGTGACATTGTCCCTAGAAAACCCCCTCATGTCACAACCTTGCAACTGTCCATTGAGTTGCTGCTACTTTCCTGATTGTCCATAGATGGTTTTGCAGATCTTCAAGCTGTATGTAAATAAAATTAAATTCTGGGCTTCCCTTGAAAGCAGAAAAAACTGTTGCAGTAACTGGAGGCTATGATTCCAAGATGCCTGAGAGGAAAGACAGGAGGTAGATACAAGAAACGTGCTTCTGAGGACTGTGGGACCACCTGATCCCGCAAGGCGTGGGAAGCTGCACCTCTTTTTCACCAATTCCTGTCCCTGCTGATTGAAAGGTGCCCGTGGGAGGTCAACTTCCCTCTGTTCTTATCTATTCTTGGGAAACATTTCTATTGTTTTCCATTTTGTATAACACTCCTTAGGAACATCTAACACATACCCGTGAGAGCACATAAGTCTCTGTCATATGCTTGAGAAAACTGCTGGGCTCATAGAACACATACATTTAGGACATGTATACATTACTGGATAATGCTAGACAGTAATATAATTCTTGCTCACATTCTCACAAACTGTAAGGAGCACTCCAGTTGCTTCACATCCTTGCTGTGGTTAGGTTTAAGCCTTTGATTTCCAGCTTTTTATTTTTTGGAGACAGGACTTCTTTCTGTAGCCCTTGTCCGTCCTGGAACTCACTCTGTAGAACTCACTCAGATTTTTCCAAGCGCTGGCATTAAAGGTGTGTGCCAAAAGTACCAGGCTGATTTTAGGTTTCTTAATGGGTATGTAAGATCTAGGATTCTCATGCCATCTGGGTTCTGCCTGGCTTTGAACTTGAAATAAACCAAATGTATCTTTTGGACCTGGTTGTTTTGACTCAACAATGTCCATGCAGTTCATTGCACTGCTGCAGGCTATTGTTTATTCACGGGAGTGCTTACAGTATAGCATTGTATGAATTCATTCTGCTAATAAGCATTGAACTGTTATACATAAAGCCATGAGCATTCTAGAGTTGTCTGGTTGAACACATATGTCATCACTGCAAATAAAACAAAATTAAGTTACCAAGAGATAATGGTTCTCTCTTGTCTCTGTGTTCTCCCAGCCACGTGGTTAGGTGTGTGATGTTATCACATTAAACAGTATGGTTTTGCAGATGTGGTGCAGTGTCATACATCCCTATTTCCAGTACTCGAGAGGCAGAAGTAGGCAGAGCTATGTGGAGCCAGCATGGTTTATACAGACAATCCCAGGCCTGCTATGACACTGAAAATCCTGACTCCAAACAAACTTTGTTTTAAAAGTGTTTCTGATTATGCATATGGGTATTCCAGAAGAGGACTTTGCATTCACTGAATCTGGTACTAAAGGCAGTTGTGAGCAGGTTGAAATGGGTGCTGGGACTCCTCTAGGAGAGTGGTATGTGCTACTAACTGCTGGACCAACTTTGCAGCCTGAACCTTTGTTTTCTAAAAGATACATTTTATCTTGTAATAATGATGGATTTACAGAGAGGTTGGGAAGATGGTATAGAAAGTTTCTTATAGGGCTGGAGAGATAGCTCAGTGGTTAAGAGCACTGGCTGCTCTTCCAGAAGTCCTGAGTTCAAATATCAGCAACCACATGTTGGCTCACAAGCATCTGTAATGGGATCTGATGTCCTCTTCTGGGTGTGTCTGAGGACAGCTACAGTGTACTTATGTATAATAAATAAATCTTTTTTTTAAAAAGTAAGTTTCTTATAAATTGGTGCGTGGGTGGTGCATGCTTTTAATCCCAGCACTTGGGAGGCAGAGTAACAGATCACTGAGTTTGAGGCTAGCCTGGTCTACAGAGTAAGTTTCAGAACAGCCAGGGTTGTACATGGAAACTGTGTCTTGGGAAACTAACAAGTGAAGCAAAAGGAGGAGGGGAAGGAGAAAAGGGAGCTCCTTATATGTCTTTTGTCCCACTGCTAATGTGGAGTGATCACTGAATACCAAGTGGTAATAAAATAATGAAATGAAAAAATGAAATCTGTTCTTCAACTTTGCAGCTCCAGATCTTAGCTGGGTTTTGTCAGTTTTTACAGACACTCATGAGTGTGTGTGAATGCAGTGCAGGTATGTGTGGGTTGGTGAGGGCAGGCACAAGATAAGGCGAGAGCCTGTGATTGGGCCGTGGAAAAGGAAGGTGGGCTGAGAATTTTAGAGCCCAGTACAGGAGAGAGCAGAAGAGATGGAGAGGAGGAGACAAGATGGAGCCTATAAGAAAGGAAGAGGAGCCAGAACCACACAGTCCTGGGAGCCATAAGTATTAGGGATTTTTTAGATAATTAAGAAAGAGGTAAGGTGTGTTTGCCCCATCTAGGTGTGTAGCTTGTATTTATATCAACTGAGTTTTGAGTTCATTGTGCCGGTGTTTTGTGGGTTGAGAATTTGTTAATATAAATCTGACTAATAAATTACAAGCCTCTAGAGTTTTGATTTTATGTGGTTACGGGGATTTGTAACAGCTAACCACGAGGGTGGTGGATGGCAGGGAATAGGAGCAGAATCTGCAGCAAGAGGACAGCAAGAAGGACTAGCCATGGAGGCATCAAGACTGGGAGCCAGAGAGTAGCCAGTGTTGGAGTGGGACGGTGCTTTCTTATGTTTCATGCAACAGGTCCGTGTGCTAGCTCCACAGTACACATCCCATGTGTTCACAGAAACTGCACTCCATCATTATAAATCCTAAAGACCATCAAGCATCTTTTCATCATTGTCCTGTGGCTATTTGATAAAGCTATACAAAAGGGGCTGTGTACCCCTCCAAAGATGACTTTTCTGCAACCCCAGCCTTGTACCCTTGAGTTTCAAGTTGTTACATGTCTCAATGGTTTGATGCTTTTGGCTGTCTGATGGCTCATCTTGGTTGTAGATTTGACTGCCCATTGACCTAAGCTGCTGGGTCTTCTGTGAATGATTCTCTTAAATTATTTGAATTAGGAAGACCTACCCTAAATTTACACTTGGTGGAAGCCATCATGAAATGACCCAGAAGGAAACTTTCCTCTCTGCCTGTTTACCTCCCTCCCTCCACCTTTTTCTACCTTCTTGCTGTGGCCAGTATTAAATGCAACCTCTCAAGGAAGATTCCATCGTAGATTGAAGACAAGCAGTTCTCAAGGGCTGCAGCAGTAGATTGGGGCTGCCAAGACATCCAGCTTTGTAGATTTAACTGTCAGATGCTCAGCCTTTCTGTTGGGAGATAGCGATTGTTGGACAACCCAGACCATGTAAGCCAGTCTGATGTATTCCTTTTGTCGGCTCTATTCCTTTAGAGATCCCTGATTAGTACAGGCTGCTGTTAATGTATTTAAGCATCTCTTCAATTGCTTAACCATTCATGAGGTTACTACAAATGCTACTGCTATGAAGATTTACAAGTTTTCCTGGTCGTGAGGTCCAGTTCTCTGGGTGGCATTGAGTGTGGTTGGCTGGTGGTCCAGGAAGTACATGAGAGAAACAGCCAGTTTTCCACAGTTGTTATATCATTTTATATTCCTCCCAAGACTTAGAGCCCCAGTTGTTGGGGCTGGTGAGATGGCTCAGCAGGTGAAGGCACCTGTCACCAGGCCTGAAGGCCAGATCTCACATCGTGGAAGAAGAGAACCAACTCCAGCAAGTTGTCTTCTGAGCACCCACCCATGCTCACAGAGACACACAGATGCACTCCCAGACATGCAAAAACATAGACACACACAATTATGTTAGACTGGAACCCCTGCTCTAACCCATACAAGGTAGGAAACCCCATCTGCCCTCCTTCCCTGAACCCCTCCCACACAGAAAACTCCCTGCCCCTCAGAGAAAGCTTTGGGCTAACACGTCTTCACTTCTCTCAGCGTTTCCAGCTACCTGCCCAAGAGAGCCTGCCCAGGGGCTGATTCTGACCGGGTATGGGCACCATCCCGGCTCCTAGCTGATGAGTCATCACTCCTTGCCTAAACTTCATAAAACCCCCTTGCCTTAGCCTGGACTTTACTGACTTCCACCTGTGAGATTGGTGAACCTACCCAAAAGCTGCCTCCTAATAACCCATTTTAATCTGGTCTATCTGGCCTATATCTACATCATGGGGGAAGAAAAAAAAAACCTATAAAATAATGTATTTAAAACATCTAAAGAGAGATCCAGTTGCAGTTCTCGGATTTGTGAATGTCTCTCGTTTTGTTCTTTAACTTCTCTGTGATTCTGTAGAGCTAGTATAGCTTTTGTTTGTTCGTTGTGGCCTTTTACTTTTCTGTAATTCTGTAGTCATGGTGTAGTTGTTTGTTGTGGTCTCATTTGCCATCCATACAGTATCTTTGTCAAAATTGGTATGTTTATTGCCTTTTGCTCATTTTATCTTCTTTTTTTTAAAGATTTATTTATTTTATTTATATGAACATACTATCACTGTTTTCAGACAGACCAGAAGAGGGCATCTGATCCCATTACAGATGGTTGTGAGCCACCATGTGGTTGCTGGGAATTGAACTCAGAACCTCTGGAAGAGCAGTCAGTGCTCTTAACCTCTGAGCCATCTCTCCAGCCCTCATTTTATCTTCTTTAACTGTAAGAGTTTAGCTGTGAGAGTTTCTTTCTTTAAAAAAAAAAAAAAGTAGCTTGATGTGTCTTTAATCCCAGCACTCATGAGGCAGAGGCAGACAGATCTCTGGAGTTCAAGGCCAGCCTGGTCTACTTACAAAGTGAGTTCCGGGACAGCCAGGGCTAAAAGAGAAACCCTGTCTCAAGAATTACTTTATGTGTTCTACACATAGGTTTTCTGTTGAGTGATATATTAGCCATGGTTCTCTAGAGAGACAGATGACAAAATTTGTGTAGATTATATAAAGTACTTTATTACTTTGGCTACAAAGTAGAGGCTCGATTATCTAAAAATAACTGTCTCCCACGGAAGATGAGATCTGGTAGCTGCTCATTCTTTAGGGTAGCTGTATTTAGTGGAAGCAGTTCTAGCCCAACACCGGAGGCCTGGAACATCCCAGGAGCTGCTGGTATTCTGTCCACTCTGGAAGGCCAGAGGGAGGAGAAAGCATAAGTGCTGGGTGCACTTGCTCAGCAGGAAGAGCACACAGACAAGGACACTGCTTTTACCTCTTTAAATCTGGGCCACTGTGTACAAGATGCTGCTCACTCTGAGGGAGTGTCTTCCCCAAGCCAACCAAAGATACAAGGTGAAATCATGACTTAAACAAAGCAAAAGAAAATAGTAACTTCCGCTATCCCCCTAAAGAATGTCCTTCCAACACTTTAACCTGGACAGTGTGAGGTGACAGTACTGTGAAGGCAGGCCTTAGAGCAATAGGCCAGGTTTTGTCTCTGTTAATGAAATTTGGGTACCGAACACCTTAACGTACCTAACAAATTTATGCACATTCTTAAGTACTTGTTTGTTTTTTGACTTTATTTATTTTTATGTACATTGGGGTTTTGCCTGCATGTATGTCTGTGTGAGGGCATTGGATCTCCTGGAACTGGAGTGACAGATAGTGATGAACTGTCATTTGGTATTGGGAACTGAATGCAGGACCTCTGGAAGAGCAGCCAGTGTTTTTAACCACTGAGCCATCTCTCCATCTCCTCTTAGTTATTCGTTGATGGTCCATTTGTTTGTTGTTTTGTTACTGTTTTTGAGATACGGTCTCTCTTCTGTAGCCCCGGAAGACCTGAGATTCACGAAGACCCACCTGTCTCTGCCTCCCAAGTGCTGGGATTCCAAGTATGTATCACTACCCCTGGCTTAATGGTCCATCTCATTTTGATTCGGGCAAATGAGATAAATAAAGGGAGGAATGCTGACAGAATCCTGTTGGTTGCTAGAGGAGAGTATTGTAGGATAAAAGTGGAGTCTTCTGGAGCCAGCTACCAGTATGTCTTAGGGTTTCTATTGCTATGATGAAACACCATTACTAACATGCAAGTTGGGGAGGAAAGGGCCCATTCAGCTTACACTTCTACAAAACTATTCATCACTGAAGGAAATCAAGATAGGAACTCAAGCTGGACTGGCACCTGGAGGCAGCAGCTGATGCGGAAGCCAAGGAAGGGTGCTGCTTACTGGCTTGATCCCCATGGCTTGCTCAGCCTGCTCTCTTATAGGACCATCAGCTTAGGGATAGATGGCATTACCCACCATGGTCTGGGCCCTTCCTCACTGATCACTAATTGAGGAAATGCCTTATAGCTCTATCTTATGGAGGCATTTTCTCAACTGGGGTTCCTTCCTCTCTGATAACTCTAACGTGTGGCAAGTTGACACCAAACCAGCCTGTCTGTACACACACAGCAATTAACTGAAAGTTGTGGACCTCATCTCCAAAAACCCTCTGAAAGCCTTCCTTTGCCCTATGATAAAGAAACATTAAAGTTGGAAGTAAAGGTGTATAAAGAAACCTTTGTTAAAAGAAAAAATAAAGTTATTAGTTTAGTACTGCTAGCACACCTATTGCTAGGTGATGGAGATCCTCTGTTCCAGGCTAGGGTAGGGTGGGGGCACTGCACCTCAGTAGTCACAGGGTTTGGTGTGGTTTGTGCTGGTGTCAGTGAGGAAGAAGAGTTCTAAAATAATGTTCCTGTCTAGGAGTTTTTGACCAGGTTCATTTTCTCCGCTAATTTTAGAATTAAAAAGCAGGGAAAACATCAGACAAAGCAGGTAGGAAAAGGTAGTAAACTTTGCAAATGGAAGCCAGGAGAGGAAAATGAAGAATGACTCAACCCCAAAGATCTTTATCCAGGTGAGAGGCAGCACTCTCTGGGATCTCTTCGGTGTTCGTGTTCGGGGTAGTGGCAGTGATGCAGTCCAGGAGGAACTTCTCTTAAAAGTTTAAGGGTTGGAGAGATGGCTCAGTGGTTAAGAGAACTGAGTCCTCTGCCAGAGGTCCTGAGTTCAAATGTCAGCAACCATATGGTGGATCACAACCATCTGTGATGGGATAGGATGCCCTCTTCTGGTGTGTCTGAAAACAGGTATAATGTGCTCATACACATAAAGTATATACATAAATCTTTAAAAAAAAAGACAAAAAAGTTCCAGGATACTGAAGAGGAAGGGAGCCAGTAAGGAGAGGAGCCAAGGTTGGAGGGCTTTCACGTGATCCTGCTTAAAGTCTAGTTAAGACGTAGAGACATCTATATAGTCTAAAGCTGTTGGCCTCTTGCTGGGGCAGCCTCTCAGCTAGCTACTAACTTATCCTGACTTCTCTGCCACTCCGTCTTTCCGAGTGGCTCTCACTGCCTGCTTCGAGCTCTACTCCCTTCTGCCTCCTTCATCTGCTGGAGTCCCCTGCGTCCCGTCCCTGCCGGGTCCTGTTCTGGGCATCCTGCCCTAAGTCAGCTGTCAGCTCGTTATCATATAAAAAGCCACATTCCAGTCTGAACCAATCAGCGGCAAGACAGCACCCAATCTATCTCTTTGGGTTGCCCTTTGGCATTGAGGGTGTCTGACTTCAGCACCATAGCACCCTGCTTTTTAATATGATAATCTCAGAGAATCATGTTTTGGGCAGGTAAGTTAAGACAAGCATTTACATATAGAAAACTGGTGATGGGCCATAGAAATGACAGTAGCAAAATCCTGCCAGCACTTAGGTCTCTGTGGGAACAGCAATTAACAGTTGAAGATAGAGGAACACACCTCCATGCAATGTGATGTGAGGTCATCCTAATATCCAAAGCCGTGAGACTAAGGACGGGCTGCATGGCTCATTTTCCTTTCTAGTTAGTGGGTAGAGGCATAGGCATTGCTTCTGTTGTAGGATAGTCACCAGAGCAGACATGCTCGGACATGGATTTAAGCCAATAGAAAGTCTTTGTTAGCTGGTGCTAACTGCACTGGGTGTTTGGAATCCCACTGTAGCTCTGAGCCTTTCTCGGGGTAAGATTTTAAGCCCAAAAAACATATCCTGGGTTGACATAGCTCAACTAACAAGAGCAGTTAGTCAGAAGCAGAAGTACAGAAGCCAAAAAGCAAGGTTAGTACATTAGAGACTTTCCCAGAACTATATGCACTTTGATGGGTTAGGTCTTTGTTTTCTTTGGCCGGAGGTGCTGTCTGCATGCAGAGTCTTACAGCCTGAACTCCTTCCATCATGGGGTCAGTTGTGCTAAGGTTTGGGGTCCTGTTACAGTTCCACAGCCCCTCCCCCCCAAAAGAGTCCTGTTTTCTAGGGAAGACAGGGATGCAGTAAAAAAGAGTTATTGGTGACCCTCTCCTTTTCCCAAAAGTCTTTCTGTTAAGAGTTCCACAGGGAAAGCTTGTGGGCCAGAGACATAGTAATGAGAGGCTGGAGGTTGGCTATAAGATAATGGTTTATTTTACAGTTTTCTAAGGCCTTGCCAGCCCCCACTATTTTTTTTTAAACTTATTTCACTGTAGCTGTCTTCAGACACACCAGTAGAGAGCATCAGATTCCATTACAGATGGTTGTGAGCCACCATGTGGTTGCTGGGATTTGAACTCAGGGCCTCTGGAAGAGCAGTCAGTGCTCTGAATCTCTGAGCCACCTCTCCAGCCCCAGTCTTTCCCTTATTAGAGGAAGAGGATGGGCAAAATATCACCCAGAGACACCTCTGCTTCATTTTATTAATATTTATTATTGGAATGAATGGTATCTTTAACATGAATGTGTACTAGAAGGTGTAGACTGTGGAGAAGATTATATGATTTATGAGTATGAATTAATGGGTATCATATCATGTACCTGCATAAATTTATGGATACCGTGTGATGTAGGAACCCACACAAGCCAGCAGAGGACATTGGATTCCCCTGAAACTGGAGTTACAGCTGTGTAGGTGCTGGGAACCAAACTCTGTTTTCCTGCAGGGTCAGGATTGCCCCAGTCCCACTGCCTCTATGTGTTTAAGACTTGCTTCATGGTCTAAATTTTTCCTGGTGTTGAAATTAAGGAGCTGTATGAAGGAGTTTAAGTATTATGCTGCCTGACAGGACTCAAGTTCCCTGTCAAATAAGAGGTTTCACTATATAAATATATACCAAAAGATATAATTTTTCTCTTTCTTCCTGTCTTCTTGTATTGCCCTGCCTTTTTTTTTTTTCTGAGAGAGGAGCTCATGTAGCCCATGCTGATCTGAACTTATGCATATATACTTTTTTTCAGTGTTGGTGGTCCAACCCAGGATGTTAGGCAGGCACTCTGCCAAGTGAGCTACCCCAGCTACTCTATATGTTCTTAAGAGTCAGGAGGGGGGCAGGAGAGATGGCTCAGTGGTTAAGAGCACTGACTGTTCTTCCAGAGGTCCTGAGTTCAAATCCCAGCAACCACATAGTGGCTCACAACCATCTGTAATGAGATCTGATGTCCTCTTCTGGTGTGTCTGAAATCAGCTACAGTGTACCTATATATAATATATATATATATATATATATATATATATATATATATATATATATATATATATATGAGTCAGGAAGGATGGTTCCTTACATTTTAGTATTATTTTACCTCTGAATCTCTTATAGAAGAGGAAAGAGAAACAGGGGGAAAAAGACTTTCATAGCCTGTCAAAAACTTGAGCTTTCAAAATTGCTTTAGGTTGAAGAGTTTTCACTTGTCATGAAGCCCGTGTTGGAGGACAGATATTCTGGATGATCCAGTGTTGTAAGCATTGGGGACCATCTGGCCCCTCTCCTGCTTCTGTGATATTTTACTGCCCATGGCCTCTGCCCAGGTGGCCTCATTCATTCTCAACCCTATCACCTTACCTGGGGGCTGGCTCTAGCATCTGCTGGGGTCCGCTAAGGGACAAAGCGAGGACTAGCCACTCTGGTTTCCTCGTTAAGAGGTTCCTAAGCCAGGCACAATGGCTGGTGCTTGTTGTTGCAGTTGGGCTGTGCACTGCCCTAAGTCACTCCACTTACAAGCAGCTTTTGACTCCATCTTGAAGGTGGAGGATGATGTGTTCCTAGGTGGGCAAGCAGACAGCACTATCTACTTAACACTACCCATGTGGCACAGAGTAACCAATGACTTATTTCTGGGAGAAGAAAGATCTGGCATCAGATCTCATTACAGATGGTTGTGAGTCACCATGTGGTTGCTGGGAATTGAACTCAGGACCTCTGGAAGAGCAGCAGTCAGTGCTCTTAACCACTGAGCCATCTCTCCAGCCCTAGACACACTTTTTGTGACCCTACTTTGATTCCCAGCATCTTAGTGACACCTGAGAACCATCTATAATTTTAATTCTAAGGGACACGACTCTTTTCTGACCTTCATGGGCACCAGGTATGGACATAGTAGACAGACATACATGTAGGCAAAATATTCATACACATAAACTAAACTAAATAAATATTTAAGTAAAAAAATAACACTGGACATAGTGGCAAATGCCTTTAATCCCAGGTAGAGGCAGGAGAATCTCTGTGAGTTCAAGGGTAACCTGGTCTACAGAGTAAGTTTCAGTACAGACAAGGCTGTTACCCAAAGAGCACATATGCACGTGTGTGTGTGTGTGTGTGTGTGTGTGTACATGCGTGTGTATGTGTGTGAATGAAGTCATATCAGAGAAACGTAGCCCAAGAAGTTAAAGGACCTGCCAGATCACAGAAAGGGTGTCACCTGGATCCAGAAAGTGATGAATACCTAACACCAACACAACATCCCACACTGTGATGTTATTTTATATGTAGTGTGTTCAGCAAGAGCCAACAGACAGAACTGACACACTCTTACTCAACTGCCATCTGTCCATCCATCTGCTCTCCCCTTTGGACCTGAGTCTACTGTTCTGCTCCAGTGGCTTGTTCCAGCCTTTTATCTTGCGGAGAGACTCACCCAAGCACCTTTGTTCTCCACCTTGCCTCTCAGTCTGAATGGCAGCTTCTTTCCTGAGGTTAGTTTGGGTTTATTGTCTTATCAATATGGACGCTAGTACATTTCTATCAGCCCACGTCTGAAAGCTCTTAAAAGCTGCTCTAGCCTCACTAGCCTGTATTAGCTCTGTAACTCAGTTATATGCACAGAGAGATTCACTGTGTGCTGTGTGATATGAGATTAATGCTAGTAATTAAGATCAGAATAAACAACCTGGGGCCATCTTGCCAATGTAAGTGGGATTATATGGAAAATTGCTGCCTTTGAAATTCTTTACCTTGTGAACTTATTGTTAGGTAATGGATTCTAATATTGTGGACAGATAGATGTGTTTATCTATGCTTCTAGCATACTGTGTTCACAATGCCTATCATAGCAGCAAGTAAAAGGTAGAAGCAGGAAAATTAGAATCTCAAAGCCAGTTTGACTAGGTTGCAAGTTCAAAGCCAGCCTGTGCTACTTGAGACTAAGTCTTAAAACAACAACCAAAGAGAGGTTCCCAATGGGGAAAAGGTTTGCCAGCATGTATGTCTTCCTGTCCATGGTAGAGCTGGGTTATGTAAGGAAAAAAACTGGCAGAGTTTCAGGAAATCTTGATCAAACCCAAGATGAAACAATAAAAAAAAATCATCCTATTTCTTCCCAGACACCATGTAAAGATAGTCTTAGTTCCTTTCCCTTACCTAATAGAGAAGGAACTGAAGATGTCAGATGCAAAGACACTAAGACCCTGATGAGAAAGACCATGGTTCTGAGTGTCATGGGAAATGAATGGAGCTTCTCTTACGTGTATAACTGAGGAGAGTCTCCATGTGCTCTCTAATAGAATTATATTATGTGCTCCTTTTGTTTCTTATTAGTTTGTTCATGGTAATTGCCATTTCAATGGATACATAGGCCTTTTAGATTTTTTACAATGTATCCTTGGTTCTCTGAGGGGTTTGAGGACTAGACTCCCGAAATAAGTAACTTTTCAACTGTCACTTTAGGTGACTGCTTCCAGTAGTCAGCCACTTGGGTCTCCTAGTGACTAACTGAAAGGAAGAAGTGTAAAGTTTATGTAAGGTCTGATGATCTGCCCCCCCACCCCCCGCTATTGCTGTACTGAGACATCTAAGTTCAGAGCTTTAGCACTGTACAGTGGTAACACTAACATGTCTGAAATTATCTTTTTGTAAACTTAAAAGAATTCTTTATTATTATTATTATTATTATTAATTTATTTATTAATAAGTACACTGTAGCTGTCTTCATACACACCAGAAGAGGGCATCAGATCTCATTACAGATGGTTATGAGTCACCATGTGGTTGCTGGGATTTGAACTCAGGACCTCTGGAAGAGCAGTCAGTGCTCTTAACCGCTGATCTCTCTAGCCCAAAAGAATTCTTATAAGCTTTAGGGAATCCACTCAAATCCACCTCCCAAAGGTCAGATGAACTCCAGATAAGTACTGTCAATCAACAGCCTGTTTCCCTCTCTACCTGCCTGTTCCTGAGGACCAACATCCTGGACCAGCATCCCCATACCCATTTTTCTATGTTTCCTAGAGAAGTGTTACCCAAAAGTCAGCAGGAAGTAACTAAAGATCACAAAAAACATATTCCTGATCCACCATTACCTCTTTCTAATTTTTCTTTTTTAATTAAACCAAAACAGGGGATTGTTAGCATTTTGTCTAGGCTCTGCCCACAGTTACCTGGCAACAGCCAGGTGCACCTGACTCACTATAAAAGGGGCTGCTTGCCCACTCCTTTCTTGCTCTCTTTTCTTCCTGCTCTATGCTCTGTCCTCTGGTCCCTTCGCCCTCTCTCTTCATTTCCCTCCTCCCTCTCTTCCCACGTGCTCATGGCTGGCCTCTACTTCTCTACTGTCTTTCTACCTTTCTCTGTCTCCACCACCCTCTCAATTCTCCTCCCCATGCCCTGAATAGACTTTATTCTATACTATACCCTTGTGTGGCTGGTCTCTCAGGGGGAAGGGATGCCTCAGCATGGGCCCTCAGAGGCACTCCCTTCTCCCACACTTACTACATACCCACCAAACATATTCCTTCCCGCTTTATTTTTTCATAAAACACAACCCCTACCCCCACCTCCAACTACCAAGACCATGGCTCTGAAAGTTGCAAATGTACACCCAAGGGGGAAAAAAACTCCTTAAATCTATTTTCTGTCCCCAATGTCTTTCTGTCTGTCAGTCAGTCAGTCAGTCAGTCAGTCAGTCAGTCAGTCAGTCAGTCAGTCAGTCTGTCTGTCTACCTACCTACCTACCTACCTACCTACCTACCTACCTACCTACCTACCTACCTACCTACCTATCTATCTATCTATCTATCTATCTATCTATCTATCTATCTATCTATCTATCATCTATCTCTGTTACAGCATCCTGCCAAGTCCAAGTGTTTTCTAAAATCTGCATTCTGTACAGTTCCTAACTGCCTACCCACAGGTGCTTCAAATGGACCTTCCTGCCCCTATCCCCAGATGGTCCTACAACCTGGACATCAAGTAAACCACCTGCTCTCCCTAGACTTGGCTAACATTCCATCTTTTTTTGCCATAACAATGCCCAAATGTCAGCAGGAAGTAGTCATAGCAGATTATATCACCCCTTATTCATTTATAACCACCAAAAGGCTAGAAGGTTGGGCTTCAGACCTGGGACAAATGGTTGAGGTGCATATTTAACCTACCAAATTGGATCTGGATTCGAGGTTCTCCCAGCATCCCTCAGTCCCCACCTGGCACACTCCACCTGAACTTTGCAACCTTCTTCACTGGGGCCAGTGTCTGCACTAGAGCTGCTTCCCAACAAACCTGCATTTATGTAGTCTAATCTGGTTTAAATTTCACCAGCAGAGAATAACTTAGTAATTACTGAGTGGATGTAATTGTTCACAAATCATTTTGTTTGTCTGATAGCCTGTATCTATAGTTGTTGCTGTTTTTTGCTTGTGTGTGTGTGTGTGTGTGTGTGTGTGTGTGTGTGTGTGTGTAAGCTTCCCTTAGACTATGCCACAGAGGCTTTTCTTCTCAGTCAATTTTTTCTCCTTTTCTGTTGCTGCGTCTAAGAGAACATGTTAGTTAAGATTATCTCAAACTGGGCTGGAGAGATGGCTCAGCAGTTAAGAGCACTGACCACTCTTTCAGAGGTCCTGAGTTCAGTTCCCAGCAACCACATGTTGGCTCACAACCATCTGTAATGGGATCTGATGCCCTCTTCTGGTGTGTCTGAAGACAGCTACAGTGTACTCACAAAGTACATAAATAAATTTTTTAAAAAATTAAAAAAGATTATCTCAAGCCATTCTTAGCTAAAATCAAACTGGCTTGGGTCTCAGCAAAAGTTATTCAAAAGACTTCTGTCTGTCTGTTTGTTTTTTGAGACAGGGTTTCTTTTTGTAGCTCTGGTTGATGTGTAGACTAGTCTGGCCTCAAACTCATTGAGATCCACCAGCTTCTGCCTCCCAAGTGATAGGATTAAAGGCGTGCTTTACCACTGTCTGGCTCAAAAGACCTTTATTTTAGTGTGTGTGTGTGTGTGTGTGTGTGTGCTCACACATGTTGTGTCATGCATAGGGACGTCAGAGGACAAGTCGATTGCATTAATTCTGTCTTTCTACTTTATAACATCTTGCTATCTCCAAGACTTATTTATTTATTATTTATTTTGAGATAGGGTATCACACTGTATCTTAGCTTAACCTGGAGCATTCAGAGCAGCCCAGGCCTTACACCCCCATCCTCCTAGTGTTAAGACTATAGGCATGTCATGTGTCTGGCTAAAGGAGACAACTTAAAATCCAAGTAGGGAAAGGTGTGTTAGTGCATACAGGAACTGAGAAGATAGGATAGAGTTTTTTGTTTGTTTGTTTTTGTTGTTTTCTGAGATTTTTTTTTCTCTGTAGCCCTGTAGCCCTGGCTGTCCTGGAACTTACTCTTTAGACCTAGCCTTGAACTCAGAGATCTACCTGTCTCTGCCTTCCTGGGGCTGGGATTCAGATGCATGTGTGCCACCACACCTAGTTTCACAGAGATTTTTAAATGTCTAAATCCAAGTCCAGCAGAATCTCTACAAAGGCTCCCAAGAGAACTCACCTTTGGCCTCTACCCATTACTGTCCCTTAGGTGCCTAAGGCCGGGCTCTCGTGTTGATGGCTGACGATCTGCTTTCAGGCCCTTGAACAGATGTTGGAAGTGTTAGTGTCAGTTCGAGGTCCCTTTCAGGTGGTATGAAGGTGTCTAGATAGGGAGAGGAAAGAAACTTAGCTACTGTTTACATTTTGGGTTGCAACAGTAGTGGACCCAACTCTCTTAGCTACAGGAGAGCCAAGGTCTGAAGTCTTAAATGTGAACAGCATTTTTTTTTTTAATCTGGAAGAAAAATCATTAGTGATGAATAACTGTCTGAACAGTACCACATATTAGCGGAGCCCTGAAGTCTAGGCAGAGTCATTCTGTTGAGGAAACATCTTAGTATGTGGTGATGCCTTCCTGCTGGGTGTGTAAGACTGTGGTTAGGGTTCTCTAGAGTAAACGAAGTTACAGAACAAATCTTTCTACAGGCTATGGTCCAGCTAACCCAGCAATGGCTGCAGTGGTGGCCGCTTTCAGTAGATCTGGATTAAGCCAGGCTGATGTGACACATTTGGGGTAGGACTGGGGTTAGGATTAGGCTACACAGCAAAACCCTGTCTGGGGGGGAAGATGGATTAAAAAAAAAGAAAAAAGATCTGGATTAAAGGTTTGTCTTCCTGTCTCAAAGGTCCGGATGAGAAGTGGAGCTTTCCAACTTCAAAATAAGCAAACAAACAAACAAACAAACAAACAAGCAAACAAACAAACAAGCAAACAAACAAACAAACAAGCAAACAAACAAACAAGCAAACAAGCAAGCAAACAAGCAAACAAGCAAACAAACAAACAAACAAGCAAACAAACAAACAAGCAAACAAGCAAGCAAGCAAGCAAGCAAACAAACAAACAAGCAAACAAACAAACAAGCAAGCAAGCAAACAAACAAACAAGCAAACAAGCAAGCAAGCAAACAAACAAGCAAGCAAGCAAGCAAACAAACAAACAAGCAAGCAAGCAAACAAACAAACAAACAAGCAAACAAACAAACAAGCAAACAAACAAACAAGCAAACAAACAAACAAGCAAACAAACAAACAAGCAAACAAACAAACAAACAAACAAACAAAATCCCTCACGGATGTTTTTCATTTTGGGGTTTTAGTTAATTCCAATTGTAGTCAAGTTGACAACCGATAATAATCATCACAAATACCCTGCAGGCAGCCAATATACATATCTATCCATTTGTCTATCTGCCTGTCTGTCTGTCTATCTACACACATATACACACACATATATATTGTGTATTGTCAAGGCCGCCTGTGGAATTGGTCCTTGGGTACCACTTGGGCTTGAGGGGGACCTCTGGCTCCTCTAGTTTTTCTTTGTCTCTTCTCTTCTCCTCTTCCCCCTCCTCCTCCTCTTCCTTCTCCTCATTCTTCTTTTCTTTCTTTCTTTCTTTTTTTTTTTTTTTTTTGAAACAGGGCTTCTCTGTGTAACAGTCCTGGCTGTCCTCTGGCCTTGATCACACAGACTCTGCCCGTCTCTGCCTTCTGAGTGCTGGGGTTAAGGAGCTAATCTCCCTGCTCTACTAGTTAACTTCACTAGTTGTTTTATCTGTGTGGAGGACAAAACCTGGCTTGGCTGTGGCCTTGCTTGAAAGTCTTGGCTTCCAAGAATAAGAAGACAGATGACTCTCCGTACTTACAGGACATGTTGAAAGATGCCCCACAGTCCTGGGGACCTGGTTCACTTTGGAGGACAAGGCGGGGGGGGTTCAGAGTGATTTCTCACTAAGAAGACATATTATTTCTACAACACTCTGTTAGCTTATAGGGCATCCCACTAGGCTCCCAGAAGGGCCTTAGGAATGGCTTACATCATCATCACCTGACGCCGAAGCCAGGTGTGCCAGGGGTGAGCTGCATCTCAAAGGAGCGCCTGCTAGCTCGGTGGCACACCGTGGCATGGATCTGCTGGGTACTCCCTCACCATTATACGTCATAACACTCTGGGTATCCCATTTCCATGATCCCATTAGGCATTCAGGAAAGGGAAAAAAATCAAAAAGGGAAAAAAATTGAAAAGAGGTTTAGGACATGTGATCAAATGCTTGTGGTGGCAGAAAATTGTAAGGGTCGGGCCGAGGGCTCAGTGGTACTGTTAAAGTCTCTAGGTGTTGCCATTTTGAGTAATGCAGCGAGGTTGCAGTTACCAAGATGCCAGTAAATGCATGAAGTTGTCACTATTCTGATGTCTCTAACCAAGATGGAGGTCAAGTCTATTGCCAGTCTGATGACATCACTAACCAATGGTGGCCAATTCATTTGGGCCGTTTCCATCTTGATGAGGTCATTAGATGGCAGTAAAGCAGCATGGTTATTTTTTGCTAGTGGTGAGCTCAGCTCCATGATAAAAAGAGCCCATCCCCCATCAGCACACAAGTCCCTGTGGGACCTATGCATCCCTGTAGAGGGCTTGAGGTCCTCACGCCCATAGACAAGTACTGGGAAAACCAGGAATGCTAAACACACAGGGCTGTCTCTTTAACTGAAGGATGGATACCTGTTTCTGCAGGGAAGGCTAGTATGCAGGTAGTTAATAGTCAGGCATCTGTGCAATCTCTAGGGCCAGGCCACACCCAGACTCTTGTGTTTGCTTGGGACTCTTCCTCCCCAGATCTTTTTTCTGAGTGTTGTTTCTCAGCCAATAGAACCCATTCTTATGGAAGGGGTCACATGTACTTTGCAAAAGAGTTTTGATTTAGTCATGCCTTAAACTTTATTGCGATTACTGTCACTGGTAACCTTTTTCCCAAAGTTGTACTGCGCTTAAATTTGCCTGAAATAAACTGTCCAGGGCCAGACTTTTGAAGTTTGAATCACCACCATGGAAGTCATGTTAAAACGGTTTTCTTTCTTGCCTCACACAGATCTTTACTCTTTGGGCCATGGTGATAACAGAGATTTCCACACAAGTCAAGGATTAAATGTGCACAGTGGCCCTCTTCTTTCTTTCTTTCTTTCTTTCTTTCTTTCTTTCTTTCTTTCTTTCTTTCTTTCTTTCTTTCTTCTTTCCTTCCTTTTTTCCTTCCTTCCTTCCTTTCTTTCTTTCGTTCTTTCTTTCTTCTTTCCTTCCTTCCTTCCTTCCTTCCTTCCTTCCTTTCTTTATTTCTTCTTTCCTTCCTTCCTTCCTTCCTTCCTTCCTTTCTTTCATTCTTTCTTTCTTTAAGATTTATTTATTTTATGTATATGAGTACACTGTAGCTGTCTTCAGACACACCAGAATGGTCGTCTGCTACCAGTGGTTGTGACAGATGGTTGTGAGCCACCAGGTAGTTGCTGAGTATTGAACTCAGGGCTGGCTCACTCATGACTACTCCACCAGGGCTAGCTCTACATTGCTGCCCAGAATAATTGTGGGTTTGGATATGGGAGCGGGGGAGGCACTCTCCTGAGTGCTGTAGCCTCTGAGGGGTAGAGGCAGCTCTCCCACCTGCCACAGGCAGCTCTGCCCCTCACCTTGGAAAGGACTCCCATGCTCATGGATCAGTAGGATTAACATGGTAAAGATGGCCCTCCAACCAAAAGCAATCTATACATTCAATGTGCTCCCCATCAAAACTCTAACACAGTTCTTCACAGACCTTGAAAAGACAATTCTCAACTTCATATGGAAAAAACAAAAAAACCCAGGACAGCTAAAAAAAAAAATCCTAAACAGTAAGAGAACTTTCCAGAGGTATCACCATCCCTGATCTCAAACTGTACTACAGACCAGTAGTAATGAAAACCACATGGTACTGGCATAAAAACAGTCTCCTAGATCAATGAAATGGAGTTGAAAACTACAAATAAGTCCACACACATATGAACACCTGATTTTTATTTTTAATAAAGAAGCCAGAAATACACACTAGGAATAAAAAGACAGCATCTTCAACAAATTGTGCTGGTCAAATTGGATGTCTCCATGCAGAAGAATGCAAATATACCAATGCTTGTCCTGCATAAAATTCAATTCCAACTGGATCAAAGACCTCAACATAAAATCAGATGCAGCTATTATCTGATATATATATATCAGTGGGGGCAGGGCTGTCTCTGGCTCTGTTGCCTGCTTTTGGGACCCTCTCCCTCCTAGTGAGTTGTCTCATCCTGCCTTCATATGAGGGGAGGTACCTGATCTTGATAAGCCATATTGGGTTGATATCCCTGGCAAGTTCACCCATTACAGACGGTTGTGAGTCACCATGAGGTTGCTGGGAATTGAACTCAGGACCTCTGGAAGAGCAGTCGGTGCTCCTAACCACTGAACCATCTCTCCAGCCCTAGTCTATCCTAACTTGTAAAATTCTTTTCGGCCTCAAAGCCAAGACTCCTGGGTTTGCCTGAGGGAAGGTCTCTGAAGCCACTTTGGGTAAAGGTAAGGAGTCAGATGACAGTAAGGAGTCGGGCAAAGGTAAGGCCACGGTAGACAGTGCCTTTTTTTTTTTACTATTTCTTGGCAGGAGAGAAGCAAATGTATCCAATAGGAGTTCTGTAGGATAAATCACAAAGTATTTGATATTAATGAAATGAACTGAATGTGCACATCAGGAAGACACAGCACAGGAACGAGAACTAAGAAGAATGATGTCATCACTGAGTTCGACTCTAGAATTAACGCTGATGACATCACATGACTTCTGTGGGGAAAAAAAGAACCCTAATTTGATGACTCTAAATTTGTTAGATCCAAAAGGTATTAGGACACTTAGAGTACGACATTTTGAGAGTGTACCTAATGGAAGAGTGAGAATTGAAGAGAAGGCTTGCCTACCTGTGACACGTGGCCTGCCTGTAACAGACTTCCTGTGCTGTCTTGCAGTGTGAACCCTATTCCCATGGAACACTGTTAGCTCTCCCATGCCTCCCCCAGCCCTGGCCAGCAACTTAGTGTGCTCAAGGTCATTATGCAAACAGCTCAGGGCAGAGACCTTCTGAGTCCTTAGCCCATCTGGGGAAAATGAGGAATTCTCTTTTCACAGGTACCTAGATTCTGATGAATCTCAAATTCAACTTCAACTCCACCACGGTGCTCACTGTTGGGTCTCAATATTTATAGTGTTTTTTTTTTTTTTTTTTTTTTTTTTTGGTTTTGTTTTGTTTTTACATTTATTATTTAGTGTGTAGTGTGAGTGTGTCACAACACATAGGTAAGGCTCCAGGATAACACATGAGAGTCAGTTTTCTCCTTCCACAGCGTGGTCCCCCGGGGACAATTCAGGTCTGCAGGCTTGACAGCAAGTGCTGTTCTCCATGAACTGTTTGCTGGCCTACTACGCAGGATTTTGAATCCTTTGAGTTCCTACCTCCTCCTCTGCAACCACCACCATTCCCTAAGCTGTCAGACAAAATCAGAGACACGGAGCCTCCTCAGAAGCCTGACCTAGAGCCAGGCAGGTGGGTGCTTGGGTACCTCCCTGATGCGGAACATCCGTGTGCTGCCCTGAAAGACGCCACCTTGTCTTGTGCCTCGAGAATCCTCATTAGGTGACTTTGAAGAAAACTGGAGCAGTTATAGCTGGGCTGCTCCTCAGAATCATATTCACTCAGTTTTTCATTTTCAACAAATGTTGTTGTATGGTCCAGTCAAAAGACCAAAAATTTTGGGATGATATGAGCCATTTTGTGTTGTAAAATCTTTTCCTGGAACATTCTGAAGATTTTACCTAAAAAATGTCAATAATTGCATGTTGTGGACATGTCGCGAACATGTCCTTTTGTTTTTCTTTTTTAAATATTTATTTATTTTATTTATATGAATACACACCAGAGACACACCAAATCCAAGAGGACATCGGATTACAGATGGTTGTGAGCCATCAGGTGGTTGCTGGGAATTGAACTCAGGTCCCCTGGAAGAGCAGCCAGAGCTCTTAACCACTCAGCCATCTCTCCAGCCCTACCTTCCCCCCAAGCCCCTGCTGTGTTTTCTCATCTCTGCAGACGTTACCTTGACACAGCTATTGCCCAATCACAGCTCACATTATGAATTCTTGGTGTGTGGGACAGTCCTCTTTCGGATAAGTGGCCTATTGCCTCATGAGTGTCTAATTTCCATCAGTATGCGCTGCCAATGTGTATGTTTTCAAACACACACACTGTCATCTACCAAGGTTGCCAAGTTGTGTTGCTATGGTGACTGTGGAGCAGCTGCTTTTGTGAGAAACCCGAGGACACACACCGCCGCTCTTTTCTTTGTTGAGAATCAGCTTGTGGCTGAGTCTGGGCCATCCCTGGCTGTTTCTCTACCAGTTTAAGTCAGATGAACGTCTTCCCATTCTGTTAGAATTCTAAAAGGACCATTGATTTGTGTCTTTTTGCTTTATTTTTATTTCCTTTCTGTCAACCTCAGTCGTTTGGGAGAAATAGTTGTGAGGGTTTGCCTGAGTCTATGCATATATAAAACTTAGAAGGCATCATGTGTGCTCTGTTGACAAAAACATACACTGGCTCTTGAAAGAACATTTTTCAACCTACTGTTTCAGTTGTTGAGTTGTCTGGGGTAAACTTAAGACATTAATTTGCTAATTACCTAAAATGCTGCCTTTTTTTTCCCCTTGACTGTTGTCAAGGCTCAGAGAGCACAACCCCAAGGAGCTCTCATAGATGAACCCTCCATCCCCCGCCCCCACCCTTCATCTCCACCCCCACAGGGTGCAACTCTGAAGAGCAGCCCCAACAGAGCAGACACATGGCGGATGGCTGGTCTCTGAGAGTTTAAACACTCTCTTCAAAGTGGGCGCCCCCTTCTGGTGCACAGTGGAACTTCTGAGACGGAACTAAAGAACAGAGAGCAGGTTTTCTGTGCATTCTGAGTCCCATGACTTCAGTTGTTACTGTGAAACAAGCAGAAACCAACAGACAAAAACCAGAGGAAAGAAGTTCAATGAGTACACAAAAACAAGAGTAGTACTGTGGCTTTGTAATTGCTGCAGCTGGGACCGGGAGAACTCAGTTCAGAGGGCAGTGGGTAAAGGGGTCAGGAAATTTTCCTCAGTCATGGTGAAACTCTAACCCCTGGTTTGAGGATTGCAGTGCCTAAGAAACGGAAAGATTCAAGAAGGTAAGACTCTTTGTTAGCATTCCTTCTAGGCTCTGCCCAACAGTTACCTGGTAACAGCCAGGTTAGCCTGGTTCACTATGAAAGAGACTATTTGGCGCTCTTCCCCCCTTCCCCCAATCTCTTCTCTTCCTGACTCCTTTCTCCCTCTCTCCTCTTCCCCCCCCACATGTTCCTGCCCCCCCCCCGCGCCTTTCTCTCCCCTCCCTTCTCAACACTCTTTCCCATGCTCTAAATAAAGTCTGTAGTATACAGTCATATGGCTGCTATCTCAGGGGGAAGGGAAGCCTCAGCATGGGCCCACCTAGACACCCCATACCGTGCTCTACAAAACATATTCTTGGCTTTTTATAAAACACAACACTCTTGCCAACGAACTCTTATTACATCCTAGGAAAAGACAAAACAAAGAAACAAAAACATCCAGCCCCTACCAGGTGACAATGGCCAATATCTCATACCCCAGCAAATTATTAGGCGTATAAAGAGAAATATGACTCATAAAGAGATTAGTGAGGCACGGGGGCGCGGCAAGCCAGAACTGACACATTAAAGTTAGCTCGGAAGCACATGAAAACAGCTCTTCTCAGTAAATAAAAAGTACAAAAACTGAGCAAAGAGACAGAAACCAAAGGAAGATTCAATCAAAATCTAGATATAAAAATGACAGGTCCAAGTGAAAATATACATTAAACAGCAGACTAGATACTGCAAGAGAAAAGATTAGCTCACTTGGAAGCATAGCAATAGAATGTTCCAGAAGAGAAACCCCAAAATATCCAAATAAGTACATAAAAAAATGGTGTTGGGTTTCAGACTAGGACAAGGGGCTGAGGTGCTTGTTTTACATACTGAAGATGACCTGGCCTCCAGGTTCTCCCAGCATCCCTCAGTCCCTACTGCATACCACGCCCTCTACTCTGAACTTTCCAACCCAGGGGCTGGGCTGCCCTTCCTCCAGAAGCTTTTCCCTATAGAACCCAGACATTTTTTGGTTTCTCTGTCCCTTTTTCCTTCTGTCTCTCTGTACTTTCTCTCCCCTCCCCCTAGCTTTCTCTTCCCATGGTGACTTCCCTGTCTTAGAGCTAGTGATTTCACCTGCCCAAGAGCAGTTTTCCAATAAACATAGATATGTATATTGGCGAAGAAATAACTCATCAAAAGGAACATCATTCTCTCTTGGAGTTGAGACAGATCAATGTACAGGTGACTGATTCCTAAGACAAAGAAAGAAGCATGAAAGCATGCTTAAATAAGATGAAACTTCAGCATTTCAAAACAAATTACCGAAACACACCCACTAGTTAATAAATGCAACAAACCCAAAGTATAAGAAACATGAAGAAATCCACAGGCCATATCAAAACAAGCCACAAAGCAGCTAGAGAAAGTAGCGTGTCACATAACGGAGAAACAAAGACAACAGATTTCTCACTGGAAGCAGCCAGCAAGAAGACAAGGGAAAGGCTGCCTCCAGAATTCTAAACTTAACTTGATAAACACCTTTCAAAAATATAACATGATGCTTTCAGACACCCAGTGTGGAAATAATTCGCCACTAGTAGATTATCCCTATAACAAATGTTAAAGAGGACATTCAGAGAGGAAATGAGAACAGCGAAGGAATTAAAAACGCTGGAATGTTAGCAGTCTGGTCAGCATAGAAGGATGGTGTCCTGGTTCTTAAAATCTCTTTAAAGTGAGTTGATTTTAAACTGTATTTTAGAAACAATAACAGTGCAGTGTGGGATTTAGGGCAGGGGAAAAGATATGTGTGTAACAACAGAGGCTGGGAGCACAGAGGCAAAAGCCCAAGCTCTATAAAGGGTATGGGGTGGTACAGATATGCATATAAACTGCAAATGAAGTAACAAAAGATACAAAGCTACAGACACAGAGCGGAAAAAAATATAAAATTTAACAAGAAGCAATAATCCAGAAGAAGAAGAACAAGAAGGAGAAGGAGCAGGAGGTTAAACAGGAAGCCACAGCTCACAGCATAACCACAAACTCTAGTTCGAGTATGTGGAGTAAGGACTGGCTGTATGAGCTGGGGGATTGCCCGGCGGTTAAGAGCACCAGTTGCTCTCCCAGAAGACCCAGGTTCAGTTCTCAGCACCCACATAGTGGCTCAAAACTTCTTCCTCTTCTGGGCTCCTCAGGCAGCGGGCACACATGTTGTGCACAGACATACATGCAGATAAAATACCCACACACATAAAAAGATCCTGAGGGAATTATTTGCATTAGTGAATGACTCAGAGTCACCAATAATGCATCAGTGTCACATTAAGGAAAAGAAAAGAAAGTACTTCTGCTTGGAGTAGTTTAATCAAGAGTGAACCTAGATTTAAATTCTGCACTTCAAGCTTCCCATGACTTATGTCCTGTCTGTTGCATGACTTTGTGTCTGCGTCTGTGTGTGTGGTATAAGCTGGGTGTGTCTATGTGTCTGTCTGTGAGTGGTGTCACTGTCTGTCCCTCACAATCTGTACGTATTGAATGGCATAGAAGGCACCACACAAGGAAGGAGTGGATGCTCTGCGGAAATCTTTAACAGAGTTTTACAAGGAAGGGATTAAGTCACTGGCTCCAACCGCTCCCAACTGACCAGATAACGGACATCACTATTTATCAACCAGTGTCTGTAAATGGTTGTTTTCAACCTGTTTGGTGGGTTTTAGGAAGATGCTTTCAGTCTCTGTATTTGCTGCTTTCAGCACGTGAGGCACCTGCATTGTTCTGGGTCTGGGCGTGGACAAGGACATCACTTACAACTGCAGCTAAGCATCAGCTCAGATTGTAAAGACCACATGGAGATCCGAGGTAAGTAGGGTCGGCTTGCGGCACTGTTCTCTTAAAGGCACATTAGACACTCCGAGTACACGGTAGAAGTCTCGAGTGACTTCAAAGTGGCTGTGAGATCCAATAAAAGTTTCCATCTCTCAGAATGTCAGAGACATTTCAGAATATCACATTACCAGAAGAGCCAGCCCTGTACTTTTTACCAGTAACACTGTCACTACAGGTAAGTAAACACTACAACCGTAAATGGGTTTTCAAAGTCATGGGGCATTAGCACCAGCCAGAATAAACCTATTGTGACTATTATTAATATCTGACAAGGTACGGTTCAAAATAAAAAATATCGGGTTGGAGAGGTGGCTCGAAATCAAAATAAAACGTATCAGCACTGAGTGGTGGTTACACAGGCCGTTAATCCCAGGACTCAGGAGGCAGAGGAAGAAAGATCTCAGAGTTCAAGGCCAGCCTAGTCTACAGAGTACATTCCAGGTCAACCAGGGCTGCATAGGGAAACCCTGTCTTAAAACAAACAAACAAATAGCAATCATTTTTTAAATTAAAAAATTTAATTATCTATATGTTTGTGAATAGGAGTGCAGGTGTCTAGGGGGGTCAGAGGTGTCAGGCGGCCCTGGAGCTGGCGTTACTTGGGTCCTCTGCAAGAGAAACATGTTTTTAACCTCTGAAATGTCTGTTTAGGCCCAGCGGGCACTTTTGGCTCTAGATTTCCTAGTTTATCCAGAGGGAAGATAGTCAAGCGGGCACCTAGAAATGAGACTTCAGGATACAGTAGACAAGAACGGAGAGAAACCCATAATTGCCAGGGATGGTGGCACACGTCTTTAATCCTAACATATAGGAGGCAAAGTCAAGCTGTTCTCTGTGAGTTTGGGACTAGCCTGGTCTATATAGTCCATTCTGGACCAGCCAGGGCTACACAGTGAGGCACTGTGTCAAAAGAAAAACATTCATTATTAAAGAAATTTCAATATGCTACCTTTAAAAAAAAGACTTATTCATTATATATAAGTACACTGTAGCTATCTTCAGACACACAGAAGAGGGCATCAGATCTCATTACAGATGGTTGTGAGCCACCATGCGGTTGCTGGGATTTGAACTCAGGACCTTTGAAAGAGCAGTCAGTACTCTTAACCACTGAGCCATCTCTCCAGCTCTAATATGCTACCTTTCAATGACCAAGAAGAAAGGGAATGTGAAGCCTGAACAGATGTATTTTGCTTAAACCATCTTATCAACCAGCTTGACCTAAATGACATTTGTAGGGTATTCCATGGCAAAGGAGAACATATTCTTTTCTTTTCTTCTCTTTTTCTAGAAAGAGCCTTTGGGTTTGTTGTGAGCTCTGCGTGCTCGCTTGGAGCTGGGGTACTTGGTGACGGCCTTGGTGCCATCGGACACAGCGTGCTTGACCAGCTCCCTGGGCAGCAGCAGGCACATGGCCTTCTGGATCTCCGCGATGGTCGAGGGCTTGTTGTAAAGCGTCAGGCACGACGCCTCGCCCGCGATGCTTCAGCACCTTGTACACGAACACGGAGTAGCTCTCCTTGTGGCTGCTCTCGCGATTCTTGGGGTTCTTCTTCTACGCCTTGATCGCGGACTTTTCAGGCTCAGGCATGGTGAGACTGGAACTATAGCTGAACATATTCTTTTCAAATGAACATGGAACAGCCACCAACATCGGCTGTATTTTACTCAATGAATTCAGAAGCATTCAAGCCATAAAAAGTATTTTTCCTGACCCGGTGTTATTTAATCAGAAACCGAAAACAAACGTCACTAGAAAATCCCCAAACATGTGGCAACTAAGTGACTAGCTCTAACTTGTACTATTAATACAGCCTTGAAGAACAGAAAGTTGGTGTTGATCTAAGTTAAAACACAGGTGTACACTGGTTAACCGTCCTAGAAGGAAAACCTAATTTTCTGTTACGGAGTAAACACAGATAATAATCTGTAGCTATGTTTAGATAAAGGCAAAGCATTTCTTGAAGGTAATGATCCAGAAGTTGTCAGGGATCTAGTGGGGTTCATTCCCTCAACCCCAGTTTCTTAGTCACCTGACTCTGGGACAGGGACTCTAATAGATAAACACGTTAATGGGTCTTTGTGGGACCAATTACTCCCCTTTCTCAGTTGCCTCCTAAAATCCCACCTTGAACACCTCTTGAACAGTTGTGAGCTGCCCAGGGGGAAAGGTGGCTCTCAGGAGTCTCTTGCCCATGAAAGACTGGTGGTGAGGGTTCACAGGGAAGTGGGGCTGCCTCACTCCTCACCCCATGAGACCCACAGATTTAGTCAGACACAGAGTCTGCCCTGTCTTCATTATTCATTCGAGGAAGGTTAGTGCTCAGAGCAAAACCAGTACTTTCAAGTCATGTGCTAGGATCTGGCTTACAGAATGTCTCATCTGCTGTTTGATGACCACAGGATAGCCCAGCTGTCTGAGAACTATTACCTACTGGTGTATCTTCAGGAGGGAACAGACTGTTCAGGAGAGCCATTCTACTGACGTCAGGACACCGAGAATTCTAGCAGGTTAGGAAAAGAAGTGTGTTTAGGGAGCTCTGTGTCCTCCTGGAAACACCCAATGGCTTATTGTTCCTTAAAATTCAAAGATCACCTGCTATAAAATCATCAGACTTTTTGGTTCATCTGTAGACCTATTGGAACAGATTCCCTGCAGTTAAAACCTAGTATTTTACACATAGTAAGGCTATCTAGTGACCCTCTGTTGAGAGTCACCATTGCTTAAGGATCTTAAAGGTCACATCTGCTGTCTGATGTCCTTCATTTATTCTTTTACTTTTTGGTCTTCAGGGGAAAGTTGAGAAGTCAGGTATGAATAGAACCTCTTTCAACTCCTTCACCGACTAGATGCCCCACTCCTAATTTTTTTCCTTTTCTTTTTGAATTTTATGAGTATGTATGTTTTGCCCAAGTGTATATTTTGGTCCAAGAAAACCAGAAAAGGGCGCTGGATCCCCTAGAGCTGGAGTTACAGGTGGTTGTAAGCCACTACGTAGACTCTGAGAATCGAGCCTGGGTCCTCTGGAAGAGCATCTAGCCACTCAGCTATCTCTCCATCCCTTCCTCCTTTTTCTGAAAAATAAAACTTGGGGGCTGGAGAGATGGCTCAGTGGTTAAGAGCACTGGCTGCTCTTCCAAAGGACCAAGGTTCAGTTCCTAGCACCTACATGGCAGCTCATATCTGCCTGTAACTCCACTTCCAGAGGATCCAACACCCTCACAGATATGTATGTAGGCAAAATACCAATGCACATAAAATGAAAATAAACATTAAAAAATGAAACTCACTTTGGGCTTTCTTCTTCCAAGGTACAAGCTACCATGTACGGGATATTTCAAAAAATGTCAGATATCAACCTCTCTATAATGTTTTTTTTTGCCTAGTTCTTTGTATTCTAGAAGATTTTTAATTTAGTGTATATTGCAGTTAAAGGAGAGAGGAAGAGGGGAAGAGAGAGGGAGAGGGGCAGGGAGAGAGACAGGGAGAGGGACAGTGGCAGGGACAGGGAGAGCACCTGCCACAGTGGACAGTCCACTTAATCTTCACTGTCCCAGGCACTCACTGGACATGTTCCTGGCT
This sequence comes from Micromys minutus, assembly GCF_963924665.1. NCBI lineage: Eukaryota > Metazoa > Chordata > Mammalia > Rodentia > Muridae > Micromys > Micromys minutus. The sequence continues at coordinate 16,064,664 of NC_137981.1, forward strand.
TTGATTTTTTTTTCTGGCTTTGTCTATTTTTATAATCAGAGAAATACTATATAGGTCTGCCACGTGAACTAAAACAGGATTCTGAGGAAAGAAGATGCCAAGGTGGAAGTTGAGAGATTCTACTCCATTCTTAATGACTTGCTGGCTGGCTTTCTTGAATTTCTTGTAAGTCATTTTCAGCCTAGAATTTCACAGTCATTGGTACACCTTTGGATGCTCCTGAATCATCCACCATCTTTCACAGATGCATTCCTTACTCCCTGAAAGACAAGGAGGAGAGCTCATATTGGCTGCGTTTGTCCTACCTAGTCATATCTACTGGTTTTAAAGTCTGAAAAACCGAGTCTTCAACAAAACACTTGGTACTGAAACCACTCTAGGACCCAGAGGTAATAAGGGCAGAGGAGCCGATAGAGCGGGAATAGGGTGATGTTTACAAGACACACACTCTAAATAAGAAAGACATCTTTACAGCCTTAGTGGGGGCCTCATCTTGTCTGTCAATAGCTCCCGAACTCAAGGTGGTTTTCTTGACTGAAAATGATGAATACTTTCATAAACTTGGGTGGGTATGTTGTCTTGTTGAACGACCCCTAATCCCCAGTGTCAGCTTGCTCATTACACCATGCCCATCTCTCTGTATCCTTGGCTACCATATCTTTACAAACAGCAGTAACTAGAATCAGATTATACCATACCCAAAGGGGTGCATTTCCACCTGAGCTGATGAACCCCCTTCAGCTTCCCTGAGAGCTCTTTCGGTGCTGCTGCTTAGAATGTGTTCCCATCTATATCATTGGGTGGTAGCTTTTGTGTTATATTTTGTTATTGTTTTATCTTCCTTTTCCCATGTGTTTAGATGGTAGGTCTGTCTGCCCTGTGAGGATGGCCATTACAAGCATCCCTTAAATTTTCTCAGTGTTGCTCTATGTTCAAGTGATTTATGTTTCACCTGCTGTTCTTACTCTACAGATAACAAAACTGAAATCCAGAGGTGTCAGGTCCATCCCACAGGCGACACACTGGTTAGAGAGGAAGGCCCTGCTCATTCTGTGCTTACACAGAACATAGTGCCTATAGCATGTGATCTCCTTCCGTGTCGCCAGGCACTTGCTTAGGAAGGGAACACAGAGTCATGTAGACAGAACACAGAATGTGGATTCAAAGAGTGAATGTCTCATTTTTTAGAATTTTTATGATCTCAAAGAGATTCCATATAGTTGTTATATTCCTGGTTGCTTCTCAAGTAGTGCTTACTAATCAACCTCCCACAACATTCCCACCTACAAAGCCAGATCTCTTCCAAAGACCTTAATCCCAGGCATGCTTGAGCAAACGGCAAGAGTCCCCAAGTGTTCAGTCTCGTGTCTGTAGTCTGTCTGCACCCCAGAGCTGAGCAAATATGGAAAGAACAAACCTGAGCCAAGAGATGGAGTTTGAGCTCTTGGGCCTCACCAGTGACGCGCAGCTGCAGACGCTGCTCTTTGTGCTGTTCCTGGTCATGTACCTCATCACCGTGCTGGGGAATCTGGTCATGTTCTTTCTTATCCACGTGAGTAGCACACTGCACACACCCATGTACGCCCTCCTCAAGAGCCTTTCATTCCTGGATTTCTGCTACTCATCTACGGTGGTCCCCCAGACGCTGATGAACTTCTTGGTCAGGAGAAAGGTAATCTCTTACTTTGGCTGCATGGCTCAGATGTTTTTTTACGCGGGCTTCGCCACCAGTGAGTGCTATCTCATTGCTGCCATGGCCTATGACCGCTACGTTGCTGTTTGCAATCCTCTCCTCTATTCAACCATCATGTCTCCTAATGTCTGTGCCTCTCTGATTGTGGGCTCCTATAGCGCAGGATTTCTCAATTCTCTTATCCATACAAGCTGCATCTTCAGTCTGAACTTCTGTGGTGCTCACGTGGTCACTCATTTCTTCTGCGACGGACCGCCCATCCTGTCCCTGTCCTGCGTGGACACTTCGCTGTGTGAGATCTTGCTCTTCATTTTTGCGGGCTTCAACCTTCTGAGCTGCACTCTCACCATCCTGATCTCCTACTTACTGATCTTCATCGCCATCCTAAAAATGCACTCAAACCAGGGCAGGTTCAAGGCCTTTTCCACCTGCACATCCCACCTCACGGCTGTGTGCTTCTTTTTCGGCACAACACTTTTTATGTATCTGCGCCCTAAGTCCAGCTACTCCTTGACGCAGGACCGCACAGTTGCTGTGATCTACACAGTGGTGATCCCAATGCTGAACCCCTTAATCTACTCCTTGAGAAACAAGGATGTGAAGGAGGCTCTAAGGAGGGTTTGGGGCTGGAAATCAACGGGATGACATCTTAGTTACAGTTTCCATTGCTGTGAAGAGACACCATGACCGAAGCAACTCTTATAAAGGGCAACGTTTAATTGGGGCTGGCTTACAAGTTCAGAGGTCTCAGTCCATTATCATCAAGGTGGGAACATGGCAGTGTTTAGGCAGGCACGGTGTTAGGAAAGCCGAGAGTTCTACATCTTGGTTTGAAAGCAAACAGGAAAGGCTTCCAGGCAGCTAGGAGGAGGGTCTTAAAGCCCACGGTCAAAGTCACACACTTCCTTCAACAAAGCCACACCCACTCCAACAAGACCACACCCACTTCAACAAGGCCACACCCACTTCAACAAGGCCACACCCACTCCAACAAGGCCACACCCACTCCAACAAGGCTGTACTTCCTAATAGTGACACTTCCTGGGCCAAAGATATTCAAACCACCACATGATCTTGTCTTTAGGAAGAAAAGAGAAGACACTGTGTCTTATGTGGTGTTGCCCTCAAGCGCATTCCCAAGCTCCCTCTGTGGTTCACACCCTCTAGTCTGAGGGTGCTTTTGCAACTATCCACAAGAAGAACTGTTGGATTCATAGAGACAGAATCTAGAAAGATCTTCTGCTCTTGCTTAATTGGACTCACCAGACAAGACTAATTATGGCTTTGATGTAATACTTGATCCATAATTTGGAATTTGTGAATACTTTATTTTCCAGTTGAAACAGACATTTTTGTTCTTCATGTTAAGGTTATTTCCTGTGAGGCATAGTGACTCATACTTTTAATCCCAGTACTTGGAAGGAGAATCAAGTTCAAAGGCAGCCTCAGCTGCACGGTGAGACCCTGATGCAATGTGGTCATCATTAAACTAAGCAAAACAAGAGGGACAAAGAAAAACAAATGTTACATGCTTTCTTTCAATCAGATTTTATGTGGATAATCAAATTACACACACGCACACTCACAAGAGGAGCATATGAAGATAAAGCAAAATTGGAGAGGAAATGAACAGGAACAGAGGAAGGGGAAACAGAGAAGGGTGGAGAATGAGTGTGTTCAAAGCACGTGATATACTTGTATCAAAACTATATACATCACGTGCTACAATGGGTATAAGCAGATCAAATTTATATAAAATAAAAAGCACACACAAAATATTCAGTTCACGAGTAACCGTGTCTTCAGGCTCCTGAACGCTGCCTCCATCAGCCTCAGGCAGTCTCGAGATGGGCATCATGCCTTCAGTTAGGCTTCGGAGTTCCTGTGAAGAAATGTTTGGAGATGATCGAAGGAGCTTGAGCAGCAGTCTGTGACCATCAAGACCATGTTGGAAGATTTGGGACATTTAAGGACATGGCTACCAGCTCACTCTACCAAATGCCAATGGAGTGATATTTTTAAAGGTAACTCAGTGGGTGTGGTGGTACACATAAAAGTCTTCTGAACTGGGAGGTGGAGGAAGAGGAATAGGTGTTTGTACAGCTGGTTTTGTGTCAACTTGACACAAGCTGGAGTTATCACAGAGGAAGGAGCCTCAGTTGAGGAAATGCCTCCATGAGATCCAGCTGTAAGGCATTTTCTCAACTAGTGATCAAGGAGGAGGGCCCAGCCCATTGTGGGTGGAGCCATCCCTGGGCTGGTAGACCTTTGTTCTATAAGAAAGCAAGCTGAGCAAGCCATGGGAAGCAAGCCAGTAAGTAACATCCCTCCATGGTCTCTACATCAGCTCCTGCTTCCTGACCTGTTTGGGTTCCAGTCCTGACTTCCTTTGGTGATGAACAGCAATGTGGAAGTGTAAACTGAATAAACCCTTTCCTCCCCAACTTGCTTCTTGGTCATGATGTTTCATGCAGGAATAGAAACTCTGACTAAGACAGAGTTTAAGGACCATCTCACCTACATAAGCAGTTCAAGGGCAGCTGGGGCTTTTCTTAAAATACAACAGAACAGACTGTTCCATGGCACATCTGCCACAAAGATGGCCCAGAGGATGTCGAGAAGAAAAGAAAGTGGACCGATGTCAACCCCATGTGAACCCAGCAACTCCTGGAAATTTAGCAAGTGACACTTTTTAAGGTTTCTCTGATGGCAAACTACATATACATCAAAGGTTTGCTTGACATGGTGCACAAGACAGACACTGCTACCAGAGAACGGGGTCTCCCGAGATTACCGAGTCCCTGAAATAAATTAACCCTAGTGGAGAGGAGGAAGCTGTGCAGAGTGCTGCATTGTGCCATTGTCCAAACCCCAGCTGTGCTTATAACTGTTGCTGGAAGACACAGCTGGTGCAGCCCCAGTCCAGCATGCCTCCCTGCAGCATGCCTCCCTGCAGCATGCCTCCCTGCAGCATGCCCCTCTGCAGCATGCCTCCCTGCAGCATGCCCCTCTGCAGCATGCCCCTCTGGAGGATTGTGAGTTCATGGCCAGTCTAGGCTAAATAGTGAGACCCCATTTCAAAAAACAATAATATAAAATAAAATAAACTTTGATTTGCACATCTCATAATATAAAAGTAGTTATTAACAGATCTCAGTTTTAACTGTAAGCTTAAAACTATAAACATCTCCGGTTTACAAATTACTGCTTTCTTTGTGCAACATTAGTGCTCTCTCTGTATTATTAACACTTGGGTAAAGTGAATCTTAGCATTTTATCCAGGATTGGTAGCAGCCAAGTGTTATCAACTCATTCATCTCATCTCCTGTGTCCTTCCATGTGTGTGTGTGTATGTGTGTGTTTGTCTGTGTGTATATGTGTGTGTATGTGTGTGTATGTGTGTGTTTGTCTGTGTGTATATGTGTGTGTATGTGTGTGTATGTATGTATGTATATGTATGTATGTGTGTATGTGTGAGTATATGTGTGTGTTTATGTGTGTATGTATGTATGTGTATGTATGTGTGTATGTATGTATGTATGTGTGTGTTTATGTGTGTGTATATATGTGTATGTATGTATGTGTGTGTGTTTATGTGTGTGTATGTATGTGTGTATGTATGTGTATGTATGTGTATGTGTGTGTATGTATCCATGTATGTATATGTATGTATGTGTGTATGTGTGTATGTATGTGTATGTGTGTGTATGTATGTGTATGTATGTGTGTACGTGTGTATATGTATGTATGTGTGTATGTATGTATGTGTATGTGTGTATGTGTGTGTATGTATGTGTGTGTATGTATGTGTGTGTATGTATGTGTGTGTATGTGTTTGTGTATGTGTGTGTACACGAGGGTGCCCATGATGTGATGATTGTGCTGAAGTTCACTGCACAGCCTCCCCTGCAGGCTCTAAGTCACGGTTTAGAGGTTTTAAAAACAGAGTCCAAAGCTCCTTCCTTGGTGACAATTTCTTATTTTCAAATGTGTATGACTGGTGACAGGCTGGCATCCACTTTACAGTACAGACACATCAGCACATTCAGGAGTGCAACCAAGGGGTGTCACTGTCACCTCCGTGGGAGTACAAGGAAGGACAAGGAAGAACAAGAACACCATCCTACTGAAGCTACCTGTCAGGTTTGCCCCTCAGTCATTCTCTGCTCACCAAAGCTAAAGCCTCCCTTGAGCAGGAATCGATACCACAGGCCTTAGGGAGAGCTCCAGCAGCGATCTTAATTTACACTATCACAGTTACAATCTCTCTCTTCCAGAAGAAGACAGGGCATTTTCTTTCTTTGAAAAACTTTTCCATTATTTATATTTATTTGCCTATGGGAAGTGTGCACGTGGAGGTCAGAGAACAGCTTGCAGGAGTCGGTTCTCTCCTGCCATGTGGGTCCCAGGGATCGAACTCAGCCACCAGCTTTGGCAGCAAGTACTTTTACTTGCTGAGCCATCTTGCCAGCCCAAGGGAAGTTCCTTTCACTTTTATTTCTAGCATAGGACATCTTTTATTTTTGTTATATAGTATCTTTGCCTGTAATATTGGCTTTTTAATATGTTGCCATGCTAAGATGGGTTTTAATATATGATACATTTTAGATCTCCTTCCGGATTTGTTTTTTTGTTTGTTTGTTTTTTAAAAAGATTTACTTATTTATTGTATATGAGTACACTGTCTCTCTCTTCAGACACACCAGAAGAGGGCATCAGATCCCATTACAAATGATTGTGAGCCACCATGTGGTTACTGGAAATTGAACTCAGGACCTCTGGAAGAGCAGTCAGTGCTTTTAACCACTGAGCCATCTCTCCAGTACCTTTCCCTATGTTTATGTGGCATAATATACACAGATTTATACATATTTGTGTATGTCCTGCATCTGGGAATAAATTCCACTCCATCATGCTAAATGACTTTTGTTGTTGTTTGATTGTTTTTTTTTTTGTTTGTTTGTTTGTTTAGTTTTTTCGAGATAGGGTTTGTTTGTGTAGGCCTGGCTGTCCTGGAACTCACTCTCTAGACAAGGTTGGCCTTAAATTCACAGAGATTTGCCTCTGCCTCCCGAGTGCTGGGATTAAAGGCATATACCACCACCACTGTGAATGACCCTTTTAATGTGCCAAGAAATTCAGTTTACTACTATTTTGTTGAGGACGTATGCCTCTATAGTCACCAAGAATATTGGCCTATAATTTTTTAGTTGTCTGGCTTTGTTAACTGGGTAATGTTGGCTTTTTAAAAAGAGTATGAACCAAGGGAAAAGAAGCAGAAAAAATGTAAAAGCCAGAGGATGAGGACCTCTGTGGAGAGCTGTGCTCTGGACATGACATAATTACACACCCATGAACTAACAACCACCTGGTTATTCACACAAGACCAAGACAGCCTAAATTCTGGCAGAGATGGGGGTCGGGTCCTTTAGGCCCACCATATTGAGAAGCTATTTGAAGGTAAGAGCTGTGGAGAGAAGAGTCCTATTTCAAGTGCATTGGCCACTGTTAGGTTAGATGGCCCTACACCATGGGCAGAAAGCACTAAGTGGATTAAGTGGGTTATCAAAAAACAAAACAAACAAATAAACAAAAAACCTCGAAGTTGTGGGGGGAATAAGGAAGGGGCTGGAGGAGGAACTTGAAAGTTGGATGTGATCATATTTCATTATACAAATATATGAAATTCTCAAGAATAAAGAAAATTATTTAAAAATAAGTTAAGATGAGTTTGAAGTGTTCTCTCCTCTTCAACGTCTCCAGAAGAGCTTGAGAAAGATTTGTATTCACTCTCCTTTAAACGCTGAGTGGAATTCAGCAGCAAAGCCATTGTACTTTAAGTTTTCCAGCAGAAGATGCTTCACTATGTCAATCTTGTCTTAATTTGCTTTCAATCAGTGGGATAAAACATCACCAACAGCAACTTGGCAAGGAAGGGATTTATCTGGTTTACAAATCCTAATCAATCCATCACAAAGAGAAACTGGGGCTGGAGCTTAAGACCAGAAATCTGAAAACAAACAAACAAACAAAAACTGAAGCAGAAGGGCTGGAGAGATGGCTCAGTGGTTAAGAGCACTGACTGCTCTTCCAGAGGTCCTGAGTTCAATTCCCAGCAACCACAGGTAGCTCACCACCAAACATCTGTACTGGGATCTTCAAGCACGCAGATGTACATGCAAATACAGCACTCATACGTAAAATAAATAAATAAACCTTAAACCAGATCAAAACAAAGTCTGAAGCAGAGCCTGGTTATGGTGGTGCACACCGTTAATCCCAGCACTCGGGAGGCAGATAGATCTCTGTTTTGTTTTGAAATCCATCGGAGTCCAACTAGTACCACTGCAGGAATGTTGAGTGATCTGGATCTTTTGCTGGTAACCATAGCTGCAGCGAGCTCACAAGTTCTTGTCCTGTCAGGAAGCCAGTATCTCACAGCTCTCCTCACCATCCTGCAGCTCTTGGATGCTCTCTCCGGATGCTCCACTAAGGGCCGAGCACTAAGCAGTCACTTGGTCTCAGCATTTTGACCAGTCACGAGTCTCTGCGTTAACTGCTGTCCCCTGCAGAGAGAGGCTTCTTTGGCCAAGGTTGAGATCAGTAGTAATTGTGGGTAAAAGCAGAGATATTTAGCAAGCAGTTTGACAACATGTCAATCCAGCCAAACTACAATAACTTTTGGAGGAGTTGTGTTGTCTTGTGCTTTTATGTTTCTTGTGTCACTGAGTTGGGATTTATGCATCTGGTGTTATTTCCTTGCTTGGTTCATTTTTTAAAGTTAGCTATATTGCTTCAGTTGGAGTTTTTGTTAGGTTTACAAGGGACTTGGATGTGGCTGAGTTAAGTGTGTAGCTCAGAAAATAATTCCTCAGTTCAGGAACTCTGGATGCTTGGTGTAAGTGTAAGTGCCAAGTGCTATCCCCCATGAGTAGAATCTTAATTGAGAAAGCAACCATGGATGGCTTCTGGATATTCCTACCATGCAATGGGATTGCACTGGTGCATTAATGCATTAGTTGTTCTAATCAATTAATAACTATGGCCCCTTGGGCTTCAGTTACTGCTGGAGGTTAAACAACTAAGGATCATAGGGAGTGTATTCTCATTTAAGTTCATAAAATTAAAAACAGGAGGGATGTAGCATTGGTAAAGATAAAAATTCTTTAATATATTAATACTGGAAAGAAAAACTTGAGGTAGAAGGGGATTTTAGAGATTGTTAAACCTACAGAAGGTTATAGTTAAGAAGTATAAAATGACCAGATGTGGTGGCACATTTTTTAAATTCCAGTACTAGGGAGGCAGTAGAAAGAGGATTTCTGTGAGTTCAAGGCCAGGCAGAGCTGTGTAGAGAGACTGTCTGAAAAGGGGTGGGGAAGTTAAGGATACAGGCTGCTCTTCCTAAGACCTGAGCTCACTCCCAGTAACTGAAAGACCCCCGCAGAGGGGAGACCCTCACTCAAGTCTCAGGATAACACGACCCACCCCCAAGAACTCAAGAGAGACCATTCTTGCTGCAATTACACGAGGTTTATTAACAAAACCAGTGCACTGGGGTCGAAACTCATATCCCATGCAGGGGTAGAGGAATTCGACCCCGAGTGGCTGGGAAAAGGGCTTTTAAGGAAAAAAAAAAACACAACCCAAGGGGGAAGGGAGTATGTCATTGAAGAATACCAAAAATACCAGTGAAGAATCATCGTAAGGGAAACACCCGGTTTCTCAAGATTGTTTATAAGGTGAAAATTACCAGTGAAGAATTGCAAGGGGAACACCCGGTTTCTCAAGATTGTTTATAAGGTGTTATTTAACTTTTATGTTTTTATGGTTAGTCAGTTTCTGAAACAGAGTCACCCTGACCTTAAGGCCATAAATTCTTTATGGTCAGCCAGTTCCTGGAATAGGATAGTATTGCAGAACTGGTTAGCTTACATTTTTGGCTCTACTCTACCTGCTAGGGGTCTTCTACTTTACCAGTTAGGGGGTCAGGATTTATCCTAGTCTTTCATAACCAGATGGTGGCTCACAACCACCTGAAACTCCAGTTCCAGGAGTCTGAGTTATTTTCCCATTGCTGTGCTAACACCATGACTGAGGCAACTTACAAGAGAAAATATTAAATTTGGGGCTTATGGCTTAAGAGGGTTAAAGTCCAAATTTTTCTTTCTTTCTTTCTTTCTTTCTTTCTTTCTTTCTTTCTTTCTTTCTTTCTTGACACTTCTTGCAAGACAACACATGGGCGCATCCATAAAAAAATTAACAAGGCATGTCTACAGTTTAAGAAATGTACTCTGTTCCTAGGCATGGAAGTTCAAGTCTACAGTCTAGCAACAGACTAGAAACTGAAACAAAAGAGTTTGAGACCAGTCTAGGTTACATAATTATAGGGCAGTCTTAGCAAAACCTTGTCTCAAAAACAAAACCCAGGACTGAGGAGAAGTTGATAAAGTGCTGGTGAGTTCAGGGTAGGAATTAGAATTGCTCCAGCCATACCTGTAACAGGTAGGGACTAAGGGTCACTGGGAGAATCAGGAGGCCAGGTTCACTTTGAGATGTTAATAGATACCTAAGCCATTTGTCCTGAGTTTAAAACTTAACACTTAATACTGTAGATTATAAATATTTTTTGTAGATTATTGGACATTTCAATTTCTTTTTTGATAAATTAGTTGTGCTTAAATTAAAAATATATTTATATATTTTATGTATATAACACACTGTTGCTGTGTGACACACCAGAAGAGGGCATCAGATTTCATTACAGATGGTTGCTGGAAATTGAACTCAAGACCTCTGGAAGAGCAGTCAGTGCTCTTAACCGCTGAGCCATCTCTTCAGCCCCTCCTTTAAAAATTTTAAATGTATTGTATGTATAGGAGTGTTTTGCCTGCCAAGGAGAGCTGAAGAGATCACTGGATTCCCTAGAGCTGCAGCTACAAAGGTCATGAGCCACCCACTGTGTGGGTGCTGGGAAGTAGATCCAGGCTGTCGGTAAGAACAGATAAACCCATTGTTTTTATTCTCATCAATAGAAGATTAACTGTCTCCTTACTGCTTGCTAGCTAGCCTTTGTCATCCTGCCTTACATTCTGCCTCCTTTGGAATCACTCTAGTCTGGGGTAGGTCTTTTGTTTGTGTTGGTGTCTTTTTAAAGAATGTCTCAGTATGCAGCCTTGCCTAGCCTGGAAACTGTAGATCAGGCTAGCCTTCAGCGCATGCTGATCCTCCCCTCTGCCTCCCATGTGCTAGGATTACAGTTATGTGCCACCACAGTTGTCCTTACTGAGTTTTTTATTTGCATTTCATCCTTGTGAACCTTAATCCTTTTTGTGCAAGGAATCAAATGAAAACTATTTGCTTGCTTATTTTGAGACACAGACTCAGTATGTTGGCCAGGCTGGTCATGAACTTAAGGGCTTCTTTACTTTTTCTTTTCTAAAATTGGATTTTTTTTTTTAAACTTACATTTCAAATGTTATCCCCTTTCCCAGTTTCCCTTGTAGAATCATCCTATCCCATCCCCCCTCTTCTGCCTCTATGAGAGTGTTCCCCCATCTGCCCACTCCCTCCCATCTCCCTGCTCTGGCATTACCTTATACTGGGGCATCAAGCCTTCACAAGGCCAAGGGCCTTTCCTCCTCTTGATACCTAATAAGGCCATCCTCTAGTACATATGCAGCTGGAGCCATGGGTCACTTCATGTGTATTCTTTGGTTGGTGGTTTAATCTCTGAGAGCTTTGGGGGTCTGGTTGGATGATATTGTTGTTCTTCCTATGGGGTTGCAAACCTCTTCAGTTTCTTTAGTTCTTTTTCTAACTCCTCCATTGGGGACCCCATTCTCAGTCCAAGGTTGGTTGAGAGTATCCAACTCTGTATTTCTCAGGCTCTGGCAAAGCCTCTCAGGAGACAATTATAGTGAGCACTTCTTGGCATCCACAGTATTGTCTGGGTTTGGTGACTGTATACAGGATGGATTCCACCCACCCCAGAAGGGCATTCTCTGGATGGCCTTTCCTTCCATCTCTGCTCCACACTTTGTCTCTGTATTTACTCCGGTGAATATTTTGTTTCCCCTTTCAAGAAGGACTGAAGCATCCCCTCTTTGGTCTTCCAACTTCTTGACCTTCATGTGGTCTGTGGAATGTATCTTGGGTATCCTGAGCTTTTACTTAAGGGCTTCTTACATCTGCTTCCCCAGGCCTGTATTACAGCCTATGCCAGTGTGAAGATTGTAGTGTGGAATCTCCAGTGTTCACCACCACCGCTGGCCTTAGAAAGCCCTCACCCACGCCCAGATATATTTTATCAACACCTCTTATATCTTGTGTTTTTGATTTTTTTCATTTAAATATCTAGAACTTTCTAGGGAAGGCTTTGAGAGAGAACTACAGCTTGTTTGGTTTATACCTAGTTATCTGGTTATTCCCACATTACTTACTACTTTTAAAAAGGAACCTGTCTTTATCTTGTAGAAAATAGTTTCATTAAATGTACCAGAGCTCCCTGTTGGATTCTGGTCAATTTCTTCATTTTGCTTTTTGTTTTGCTTTTGTTTTTGATTTTTCAGTTTTTGAGGCAGAGTCTCACTCTGTAACTTGGTCTGGCCTAGAATTTGCTATGTAGACCAGATTGGTCTTGAACTCATTCGGATCTTTCTCGATCTCTCTCGATCTCTCCAAGTCTTTTTTTGTTTTTGTTTTTGAAGACAGGATTTCTCTTTGTATAGGCCTGGCATCCTGGAACTTGCTCTATAGATATGACATATATCTATATCATATAGATAGATAGATTTTGTTAAACTTGATGTAATATAGAAAGTCATTTGAGGGCAGCACCTTTGAGGTCCCGTGGGTCTGTGTCTTGCTTCAACAGTGTTTGAACGGAACAGACCCGGGGGCTCCCATCTTAGCTTCCAGCTGCCCTACAAGTCTCTCCAGTCGCAGCCTCCGGGACCATCTCCTTGCCGTCTCAGGCTCCTAGGACCAACCAACACCGTCTTCGAGGTCTGCCCCGTACTCCGGACCAGCCATGACTTCTCAGATCCGTCAGAATTACTCCACCGAAGTGGAAGCTGCTGTGAACCGCCTGGTCAACTGCGGGCCTCCTACACCTACCTCTCTGGGCTTCTTTTTCGATAGGGATGATGTGGCTTTGGAGGGCGTAGACCACTTCTTCCGCGAATTGGCCAAGGAGAAGCGCGAGAGAGAGCGCGTCTCCTCAAGTTGCAGAACGAACGTGGGGGCCGTGCACTCTTCCAGGATGTGCAGAAGCCATCTCAAGATGAGTGGGGTAAAACTCTAGAGGCCATGGAAGCTGCCTTGGCCCTGGAGAAGAACCTGAACCAGGCCATCTTGGATCTGCATGCCCTGGGTTCTGCCCACGCAGACCCACATCTCTGTGACTTCCTGGAAAGCCACTTCCTGGATAAGGAGGCGAAGCTCATCAAGAAGATGGGCAACCACCTGACCAACCTCCGTCGGCTGGCAGGGCGAGTATCTCTTTGAGGGCCTTACTCTCAAGCACGACTAGGATGCCTTCCAAGGGGCTCCCTCCTCTGCTGCACCAGCCGCCTCAGGACCTCCACCCGAATGAACCTCTAAAGCCACTAGGCCGCTTTGTAACTGCCTTGGAGCCTCTCCCAAGTCTTGGACCAAGAAAAAAAAAAAAAAAAAAAAAGAAAGAAAGAAAGAAAGAAAGAAAGTCATTTGAGAAGAAACCTTAGTTGAAAAAATGCCTGACTAGTATCAGCCTGTAGGCAAAACTGGGAGCATTGTCTTGATGAATGATTATATGAAAGAGTCCAGCCCACTGTGGGCGGTGCCACCCCTAGAAAGGCTGTCCTGGGTTATCTAAGAAAGCAGGCTGAGGAAGGCATGGGGAGCAAACTGGGGAGCAGCATTCTTCCATGAGCTCTGCTTCAGTTTCTGCTTCCAGGTTCCAGGTTCCTGCCTTGAGTTCCTGCCCTGCCTGACTTTCTAAGACTCTGTTATAGGCTTGCTTTGTTTTTTTCTACCTGTTGAGAAGAAGGTGAATCTTGAAGTAGCTGTTCCAGAAACAGAGAGCTGGTAACATCTATTCTAGGGAAGCTTCCCTGTTCTTATGTGACCAGTGCTGCGTGAATTTTTTTTTGTCTCCAGTGATGTCACTCTTAACAATGTTTAGGCATATTCTTGATAATAAATTCTACAGAAGAATTCTTATTTGTTTTGTTTTATAAGACAGAGTCCCTTTATTTTTTCTTGGTTGTCCTTGAACTCACTGTATATAGACCAGGTTGGCCTCAAACTCAGAGAGGTCTACTGCCTCTTCCTGCCAAGTCTGGTGTTAAAGGATTGCACCACAGGCGTCTGACCACCTATGCTGTATGTCCAATATGGTTCTGTCTGAGTTTGTCTTACTATAATAAAACACCCAATGCTGAGTAATTTATAAATTACAGATTTATTTCTCATTGTTCTAGAAGCTGGAAGCTCCAAAATCAAGTAGCCGGCAGGCTGGGTGTCTGGTGTGGGTTTGCCCTCTGCTTCCCAAATGACACCTTTGTGGTGTGTCTTCCACAGAGGGCAAACACTGTGTCCTTACATGGCAGAGTGAGAGGGAAGGTCAGCATGGCTCCAGAGACAGGTCAGTAGCTATTCTTCTCCGACCATTTACAACTTGTTCCAGGGAATCCAATGCCCTCTTCTGGCCTCTTGAGCAGCAGGCACACACATGTACACTTGTACACGCAAGCAAAGCCCTCACGTACACAGAGCATCACCATCTTTCTTGGTTATCCTCCAGTATGTAACAGTGAGGCCCTACTGCGGGAAATGCCACATATTGGAGTCCTTGCAGAGAAATCAAGCTGGTACTGACCTTAAAGGGTTTTTTTTTTTTTAATATTTATTGATTTTTGGGGGGCTGGAGAGGTGGCTCAGTGGTTTAGAGCACTGGCTGCTCTTCCAGAGTCCTGAGTTCAATTCCAGCAACAACATGGTGGCTCACAATCTGTAATGGGATCCTATACCTTCTCCAGTGTGTCTGAAGACAGCTACAGTGTGCTCATATAAATAAAATCAATAAATCTTTAAAAAACAACCATGTGCTTCTGGGAATTGAACTCAGGACCTCTGGAAGAGCAGTCAGTGATCTTAACTATTGAATCATCTCTCCAGCCTTCCCCCTACCTTCTACCCCCATTTGACCTTGAAGTTTTATTGCTATGAGTTATCTTTCACAGTGCCAGAAGCTGCTATTACCTACTGGAGGAAGAAAGTAATTGTCAGTCGTACCTAGACGTGAACCCTACACAATCATGACTAGCCTAGGAAAACATAGTCACTGGTGTCATAGTGACGTGAACATCAGGAGAATAACCATCCACTTTCTGATCAGACTTAAGTCTTACTCCATAAGATAAAATCCGTACGTGGCACCAGATCATAGGCCAGATCATATGTGGTAGATCATATGTGGTAGACAGATCACAGGCCTTAGGGAAGAACCTACTCTTATTGTAGTGCTAAATGGAGAAGGTATTTGATTGACTCCTAATGACTTATTGTACCGTAGATGAATGAATCCCTCATCTGAGATGCTTCTACTTGCAGTATGCAGTGATCAAGAGAGAGAGAGACAGTGGCTAAGACGCAGAACTGAGAGACAGTAGAACTCTCAGCCCTAAAGGGAACATGTATACCTCACTCCTTCCTCCTGAGGTGCAGGGATCATTGCAGAAGAGAGGGCAGAGAGCCAGAGTTGGTCAACTACAAGGAAGCACTATCTTCTCAATACAGCAGGGTGGCTATACACATAAACACACAGTGGTTTCAACAGTCTGCACAATGCCTGTGCAAGCCCAAACTAAAACAAATCCCAGCATGAAGAGAGGTAGTTGGGCACACATGCCACCCTAGCCAGGGGGCTATGAGCAATTATTCACTGCAGGGAGAGAGAGGGATCATTTTCTCCAAACACATAGGCTCTGGTAAGTTGATCACGGTCCAGTAAAAGACCACATGTGCCAGAATATTTGGCCTGCACAAGTTGGTCTTGATGGGTAATGGAAGAGAAAGGACACAAAGGTAGGTGGGTAGTGAAGTGGGTGGGTCAGGGAAGAGCTGGGAAGGGGGATGAACGTCATCAAAACATGTGCAAAACTCTCAAAGAACTAATAAAAATAAGAAGTAGAAGGTAAGTCAGGTGAGGTGCATACCTTTAGTAAGGATTTATTTATTTTACGTAAGTACACTGTAGCTGTTTTCAGGCACACCAGAAGAGGGCATCGGATCCCATTACAGATGGTTGAATTGAACTCAGGACCTCTGGAAGAGCAGTCGGTGCTCTTAACCACTGAGCCATCTCTCCAGCCCTGGCCTTGAACTTTTAAAGATTGTTGTGCACATGCCTTTAATCCCAGCACTCCGGAGGTAGAAGCGGGCAGATCTCTGGTCTAGCCTGGTTTGCAGAGAGGGTTCCAGGACAGCCAGCGCTATTCAGAGAAACCTGTCTCCCATAAAACCGAAACTAAATCAAAATAAAAGGTAAAGTTAGCACCGTCAAGCCAGCTTGAGCTATACACAAAGCTCCCGATTAAAAAATAAACAAATAGCTGTTTCTTTCTGTCAGTACATAACTGGTAATTTTCATAAAATGTAGGTTTAGAACCGAGGAGACTTGAGTAACGCAATCATGGTGGTACAAGAGGCCAAGGGAGCTTCCCCAAGTGGATGAGGGCTGAACAGATGGAACCTTGAAGATAGAAAACAGCAACTGCTAACTGGCTAGGACTGGATACAGCAGCTTGAGTAAGACTTGAAAGTAAACATATATGCAAAGTGAGAAATTTTGAGTCAGCTATTTTGACATGATTTGACTTTCCACCAGTAATTTGTTTTAGCATCTCAGTAACATATGCAACAAACAGTCCTGACCATACCTCAGCCTGTGGCTAAGTCTTTGCTGTCGGTATCATCATCACTGGGGTAATCAAAGAGAAGTGGGGGAATGGTAGGGGGTATTTGGTGTGTGTGTGTGTGTGTGTTTGTGTGTGTGTGTGAATTTTAACATTTTATTTTATTTTTGTGTCCAGTTGAGTGTTTGTTTGTCTACCATGAGTGAGGGCAGGAGCCTACAGAAACCTTAAGAGCTTGCTAGACCCCCTGGGGCTGGAAGCTGGAGATGAGGCAGTACCAGTGTAAGCTACTGTGTGGGTGTGGGAGCTGAACAGGAGTCCTCTGTGAGAGAATTACATGCTCTTAACCACTGAGCTATCTCCCTGGCACCCTGATTTTAAAAAATGGTTTAAGGTTCTTACATTAATACTACCTTCTTCAAGTCATCAGATTGTGACATGCAAGGAAAGGGACATTAGAGCCGACAACAGAAGTTAGGTGGGAACCAGATCACAAAAGGCAGTGCCCCATTTTAAAGGGGTTGAAGGTGGCCTTTCGGATGAGAGGATTAAAGGGCTCGTAAGCATGGCCACACTTATCTGGTGACACTAAAGCACAGAGACTGGTCTAGAATTTGTAACGCTGCTGGAGAGAAAAGGACAGCTGCAACTGCAAGAGGAAAATGCTACAAAATGTGCTTGTGTTTGCCTATTGTAAATGAAGGCGCAGTGTGTAACACTGAGCTGGGTAACTAAATTGCCACTCATCTTCAGGCAAAAAAAAACCCAAAAAACAAAAACAAAAACAAAAAACTCAGGAGGAGGGGCTGGAGAGATAGCTAAGCGGTGAAGAGCACTTTCTGCTCTTGCAGAGGAGCTGGGTTTGATTCCCAGCACCTACATAGTGGGCAGAATGGTTGATAGCTCCAGTTCCAGGAGGACCAATGCCTTCTTCCAGACTCTGAATGCAGCAAGTGGGCAGGCAGTACAGATACATACATGTAGACAAACTCCATATATATATATATATATATATATATATATATATATATATATATATTAAAGGGGCAGGAGAGGGCTGGAGAGCCGGAGGTTGGTTGAGAGCACTGGTTGATCTTCTAGAGGACCCAGGTTCAATTCCCACCACCCAAATGGCAGCTCTGTACTGTCTGCAACTCCAGTTCCAGGGAACCTAATTCCGTCTTCTGCCCTCTGTGTGCATTTCGGTCATGTGGTGTACATAGAAGCAGATAAAAAAATTAAATAAAAACCCTTGAAAGAGGCAAAGGAAGGACAGCAGCAATGCAGGGGAGAGAAGTGCAGACATCTGGATGAGCCTTTGCTGTCTTAAGTCATCTGCTCATCTCTTAAGTACAACAATCTTGAGAATGTTGGCGTCTTCCATATATCCTTCTAGGACACTGTGTTTCAAGGCAGGGTGGAGTGATTTTGCTCCTTTGGTGGTTACCCATCAAAGTTTTGGAAAACATTTTGGTTGTCATAGTAGTGGGGAGGTCAAGTAGATAGAGGTCAGTAATGAAGGGCAGGATGGAGCAGTCTTCCACAACCCCATATGATCCAAATACCAATAATGTCAAAATGAGTGTGGTCGTTTGAGTCGGTATAGTGCCCATAGATTCATGTGTTTGAAGGCTTAGCCATAGGAAGTGGCACTATTAGGAGATGTGGCCTAATTGAAGGAGGTGTGTCCTTGTTTGAGGAAGTGTGCCACTGCGGAGGTAGGTTTTGAAGTCTTAAATGTTCAAGCTACACCCAGTGTGAATAAAAATCTAGTCTCCTTCTGTTGCCTTAGGATCAAGATGTAGAGCTCTCAGCTCTTTTTCCAATATTATGTTTGTCTGGATGCTGTCCTGCTTCCCACTGTAATGATAATGAATTAAACCTCTGCATCCGTAAGCCAGCCCAAATACATGTTTTCTTTTCTAGGAATTGCCTTGGTCATGATGTCTCTCCACAACAATGAAACCCTAACTAATGGGAAACTCTGTTTTTGGAATCCCAGCCATTTTACATTGTTAGCTTGCCCGGGGTCAGTCATTCAGATTAGAGTACTAGAGTACGGGTGTATCAACCAAACAATAGCCAACTGGAGAGATGACTCAGCAGCTAAGAGCACTTGTTGCTCCTTCAGTTCTATTCCCACAGTCATCCACATAGTAGTTCACAAACACCCATAATTCCAGTTCCAAGGGTCTGAAGGACTCTTCTGATCTCAGGCATTAAGCACACACATGATACACATACATACACATAGGCAAAACAGTCATATATATAAAATAAATTAAAAAATGTAAAAGTATATGTGTATTGATGCATATATGCATATATTACAAGGGGCTGGAGTGCTGGTTAGAGGTTAAGAGCACTCTTGCTCTTGCAAAAGATCTGCGGCACAGACAGGTGCTTTTCTGTGAGTTTGAGGCCAGCTTGGTCTATATACTGAGTTCCAGGTCAGCCAGTATTACATAGTGGGACCACATCTTGAAAAAAATTACTAATTACAGGTGATAGTGTATGCCTGTAATTCCAGCTCTCAGGAGACAGAGACGGGGAGATCACAGAACTTAAGGACAGCCTGGTCTTCAGATTAAGTTTTGGGCCAGCAACTGGTTTTCAAGCTATAGATGTTATCGTTATAATATAATAGCACCAACTGAAAATGCTTTCCCACCTTCAGAATCCAAGTCACTGCACAATCGTCCTGAAGTCCAGCTTCTGGCAGCCTTCCAGTCCTCTGGTGATAGACTTTAATCGCTAGTTTGCAGACCCCTTTGTATTAACTGAGACCATGGACCACACCTCTGCCATACATACTGCCCTACACATCAACTGGATGTGGAATTTGCAGTAGTTGGGGCAGTCCGGATAGAGGTCATGATATAGATCAACAGTATTAGCAGGCCTAGACAAGAAAATGGCCCTAGACACCACACGGATGATCTCTCACTAAGATGAGGGGAATCCTAGTTTTAGGCCAATTAATTAGGCCAAACAGGCAGATCCACTTCCCGTTGCTGCTGGGCACACGGGTTTACTGATCTGGTGGCTCCTGGCCAGGAATGTATAACAGACTGGAGACCCAATGGGGTCCAGTGCCTCCTGTACCGCCCTCTGTCAAGGCCAGGTTTCCCGGATGCTTAATGACGCATGCGGTAGTGGGTGGAGATGGGGAAGTCTGGTGAAGCTTCACAAAGTAGAGAGGAGATTCTTTGCTCTAACCGAGCCACTTTCTAGTGCCGTTTCTAGCAGGAAGACTTTTGTGATACATCAACCCAGGCAACAAGAGGCCACGAGGTGGCAGCAGAGGACTCAGCCCGAGACTTAAACCCCGAGCCAAAAAAGCAGGTCGAGAAACGGAAGAGAATTCACTTGGGAAATAGCGTCAGTTGTATTCAAAGTCAGAATAAATGACTGAATTTCAAAGAAACGAGAGTAACTTTCATCAGAATGGGTTTTCCCCGCCCCAACTCTCACAGGCTTAAGCTGCATAGGAAACCACCCAAAGCGAACTGTCTCTTCCAAGAGAAGAGAGGGGGTCGTGACCTTTAAAAACTGACGTCAGCAGGAGCCTTGTCACAGTCTCTTTTTGTTAAGGTCTAATTGAAATAAAATGGGTGACCTCCCTAGAGGCTGCCAGATTGGTGCAGAATGGTTCAGATGGAGTGGTCACTAGAAACATGGTAGCAATGCAGAATTCTAGAGCAGCCAGGGACTCTGGCCAGTCAGTGTGGAGAGGGTAGTCAGGAGAAACAGGTTAAGACTCAGTTTTGGCTTGTAGCAGGCAAAAGGTAAGGGCCAGAGGAGGAGCCCTAGTTAACAGTCTACTGATTTATATGCTAATGCACCTGCTTTTCCACATTCCCTTACCAACCCCACTCCAGGCTGACCATCAAAACTCTCTTCCTGTGTTGCAAAATATCCCGGGCAGGCAAAATGACCCTCTCCTGGAAAGCAGTGTTTAAGGGGTAACTTCATGTTTAACTCCAACACATTTGTCTTCACAAGAATAACCTAAACCATACTGTACACCCCAAACCCCAAGTTCTAGTCGTTTTTGTTTTTGTTTGTTTTTTGGTTTTCAGAACAGATTTTCCTGTGTAGTTCCAGTGGTCTTAGAACTAGCTCTGAAGACCATGCTGGCCTTGAACTCACAGTGATCCCTCTGCCTCTGCCTTCTGAGAGCTGGGATTCAACCCAAATTTTTGCCATATGTTTGCATAATGCTGAACTATTGTTGAATTTGACCCTTGAATTAAAAAATTTTTTTTCATTGTTGGTACTTTTAAAATCAGTGTTTAAATTTCTGACTTCTACTAAAAAACGGAAAGTGTGGCAGAGCCGCACATGGTAGTGGTTGGTGAGGACAGACCCATTTTACACCAGTGTGTTCTGAGTTCCCAGTTCTGTGTACCCCACAGCTGATCTACTCCACTCACTCTCTTACGCTATTATCTGCCTTCCTAGGCAATTTACTTTCTACCTCTCAGGCATGCCATCATTTTAGATTCAGTAAGATAATCAGGAGAAATAGGGTGTAATGGCTATTCGAATGAGGTGTAGTTCAGACAGACTTTATGTGCCCAAGCAACAGAACCCAGAATCTTGGTTTCCTCACAGCTGGTCTTGTTTTTCTCCCATTAAGAATTTCACATGGAAGTTCACTGAACTAAACAAGTAGAAACGGGCACGTTTGCTAACAGACAAATCCTAACTATGGAGCGATTCAAGATTCACCATAAATTTCTAACCTTTTCCTTAAATTATTTCGGCTTCCCCTTATCTTCCACATTATCTTCCCCACTAACCTAAGTGCGGCTTTATGACTTATTTTGACCAATGATTAGTGAGAGAAGTTAACATGTATCCATTTGGGAAAGAGCAGTGCAGAATTCCTAACAATTCTTCATGCTTAGTTCGAGATGTGCGGGAGGGAAACTTTATGGTGACAGTAGGGCCCTCATACGGTAAGGCTTGGTCAAACATCGTGGGTGGTACATGCCTTTAACTCCAGCACTCAAACCTGGGTCAAACGGACTGGTCTACTTGGCAAGTTCCCGGCAGGCAGAGATACGCTGTGAGAAAGATACATTGTGTCTTTTAGACAAGAAAAAAAAAAAAAAAAAAAAAATCCAGCCCCAGCATCTTAGGATCTTAATGATTTACAATGAACAAAGCCCCTTGCGGGTTATTCTGGACACAAAGTAACGAGAAATAAAACCCGAGGTTTTGGCCCTGCCCTGAGTGTTCAGCTTTGTTTAGACTCATTTATACGGTCGTTGAGTTTCTCGGAAGATGCAGAATGCAATATCCAGGTTTCCAATTACAGCGGTAAAAGCTGGAAGACAGCTAATTGCTGGTTTCCTCCTATAGTTTCTTTGGCCACTACGTCCCGACTTTGAAGAAAAATATTCTTTTCTCAGAGCCCTTCAGACACGAGCCCTTCACTATTCCTGCAGTTTGATTGGGGGAGAGAAGAAATGGAGGAGGCCCAGATTGCGTTCTCTCCATTCCAGAGCCTGATCCCAGAACTGTCTCCACCCACTAATACTAACACGTAACTTTGTCATAGGGCGACTATTACCACTCCCAAGGTGTCACAAACAGAAAGGATCTGCAGCTGGCGCCACTGCAATGTCAAGGCAAGCCAGCCAGGCTGCGCTCTAGCCTCACTGGTACCTGGGCTTGCCTGAGCCCGGAGAAGCAGCATTCTCTAGGGAAAAGAAGCCTTCTCAAGTGGGAACAAAAATGATGTGAGGCGAACACCCATCCTGGGCACTATGTGAATTTGGGGTGAGTTCTCTCAGGCCTAGTCAATCTCTACTTTCAGCAGCTACTAAGCTGCCCCCTGGTGCTATTGGGATCCACCGTTTTCCTGGGCTTCCCCCCTTCTGCTCTCCCCCCCCAAACCAACCGAGTCTACCATCTTTGTACACTTGCAGAGGTCATAAGTGGTGTGGGCACAGTACAAAAAGAGCTTCAGCGACCATACCGCTGCAGGGATCAAAGGCCCGCCGGGGGCGGCCGAAAGGCTGAGCCTGCGCAGTCCTGCTCCCGCCTTGGAAAGGGTGGCGGCCACGCGGGCTCGGTCCACCAGCGTGCTCGCTAGAGGCGGGAAAGTCTTAGGTCGGTACCCCCGCCTGCCTGCCCAGCCAGCCTGTCCTCTCCAGCGCCCGGCCCGGGGGGGAGGGGGCGAGGAGGGCCGGCGCCTCTGACTCATCATCTCCAACCCCCTTCTCGCGCGCGCTCCAAGTCTCAGGACTTTGAACCTGGGCGCTCGCGTGAGGGGCGCGGCGGCAGCAGCTGGGGACACGCGGCTTGGCCAGACGCCGACCCTCAGCCTTGGCCAGTACCCGCAGCTCTGCAGGCAAGAGGGCTAGAGACCTGCAGCCGGTGGCGGCGGCCTGGCCGCGGTGGCGGCGCCTCTGTGCGCGACGGCCCTCCCGGCGCCTCCCCGCACGCGGGGCCAGTGGTCGCGTCCGGGGAAACTCGGCTAGGCCCTGCTCCCAGCGCCTGGCGTCACTCAGATGCACAGCGCCCCCGCCGCCGAGGGAAGGCTCTTTATTTTGCAGTAGGTCACGAGGTAGCGGGGCATCCTGGGATTTGTAGTCTCTGGTCGATCAGACAGGACCCGGATCCAAGGGAGACCTGGAGCACAACCGACGCGGATTCTGGGTTGGCTGTTGCAGCAGCCGGGCTTGGAGTGGATGGGATTGTGAAAGGTGAACACTGAGATGAGGCAGATGTGAAGCTGGATGGAGAGGCAGGGAGGAAGAAGGCGAAGAATGCAAGGGAGGAAGCTGCTTGACGAGGCGTGAGGTGAGGGAGGTCTCTAGTCCAGATATTATCTTCCTCTAGTGGGGAAGAAAAGAGAAATGGGCCTGGTTTGAGAGGAAACTGAGGGCACTCCTCTGGGCTTCATGCACATCTTGGGGGGAGTCCAGTTATAGTCCAAGGGAGATGCACGATGCAGAAGTGCCTTTGGCGTGGGACAGTGGCACCTGTCTTGCCCACTCACGCATCCGTTCTATTTCCTGTGCTAGCCACCACGGGATCATTCTCCAAACCAGATACCTCCTCCGCCTCAGAGAGGCCCTGAAAACAGATGTGAGCAAATTTTAGGGTCAGCAAAGAGGAAGCCCTGGATAGAAGCAAATCTCTTCCAGTTTTCCCAGTCTTTCCAATAGTACATTATGGCAGCTTTCTAATGTTTATGCACGCCTGTAGCTCGAGCCATGAAATACCCAGTTCCTTCACAAACATTAGGGAACTAACGTCCAATGCCAGAAAGCCAGTTTCAACCCTTCATTTTCTTACTGCCCCACCATTGGTCCTTAAGTGCACAGACTACGACCGCCAGATGAAAAGTTAGCTGGAAGCTAGCTGCTTCGTGTTTCCCTCCCTGCACCCCCTACCTCCTGTAGCTCCTGGTATTGCAGCCTTGACTTCTTGAAGTATCCAGGCGTCCGCTGGCTCAGCAAGAATAGGGCATATGTTGAGACCAGCACTCCCCCTAGGGCGAAGGCCTCGGCGCTGAGCTCTAGCACCAGCAACCCTGTCAACTGCAGGAAGCAGGGTGAGGATGCTTTTGTGGGTTCAGCCCCTATCTTGTGCCCTTTCTCCTTCATTTCCCAGTACCTGGGAGGAGTCGGTAGAGGCAGTCCCCAAAGCTGTCTTCGTCACCTCTATCACCACCGCAATGAAGCCCAAGATCAGGTTGAAGGTGTTGGATATCATCATGGCCCGCACCTACCAGTGAGCCAACTCAGCCCTGACCAGCTTGGGAGATTCACTGCAAACTCAACCCCCTCCCCCAAAACCTAGCTGAAAACAAAACTCAGTAATCCCCGAAACTTGGGAGGCTGAAGCAGGAGGATCAAAAGCTCAAGGTCTGATTGGGCTATAGGATATGTTCAAGACCATCCTGAGTAACTTACTGGGGGGGGGGGGGGTTACTTAACTTTAAGCCCAGGGCTAGTGTTTGCTTATTGTACATGTGTCTCTGGGTTCAGTCCCCAGCGCCCCCCCCAAAAAACAAGCAACTAACACATTTCTGCTCCTTTTTTCCCTACCTTCAAACAGGATCATTAGCTTTCTAACATTCTCACTCTCTTGCTTCAGTCAGGGACAGACAGCTAGGAGGATAAATCACTTTGTGGGTTGAGGGATGCGTGCGTGCGTACGTACGTACGTGCGTGCGTATGCGCATGCCTACTGGGA
Source organism: Micromys minutus (assembly GCF_963924665.1). Taxonomy (NCBI): domain Eukaryota; kingdom Metazoa; phylum Chordata; class Mammalia; order Rodentia; family Muridae; genus Micromys; species Micromys minutus. Next base: position 16,089,474 of record NC_137981.1, read on the forward strand.
GAATGGGAGGACGGCTTGTATTTTCTCACCTTCCAGATACAAGGTGCTCTTCGAAGCTCAAGGGTGATAACGCCAGTGAGGAGACCCTAAATGTTTAGAAGGGCACACTGTGAACTCTAGTTCTGTTAGACAGGGGTCCCCAGGACCTTCCTTTCGCCCTCCCTTATGGTGGGTCATACCGAGGCTCCAGGCCAAAGTGGCAGTGCTGTGGCCAGGTGACAGGCAGAGGTGAAACACGAGACTGAGATAGTGAAGGGGACCACAGCTACCGCTAGCCATAGTTGGCTCACCTGGAGGCCAGAGCAGGGCAATTAGAGGGAACTATCGGAGGCTTTTTTCCTCCGCCAATGTTTTCATCGTTTAGATGCCATTAATGGGAATAAACGCACGGTAGAAGAAAGTTACCCATGCTGGGGCAGTGTAAAGAAGTGAAATGCCACTTTTTTTTTTCTTTCTGTCTCATTTAATAGTTCACTTACCTTCATGTTTTCCCCAAAGGTAAAGGGAAGCCACTTGGAAATGAAGGGTTTTGCGTTGTTAATTTGTACATTTCTTCTCCCCCTCAACCCCAGTCCCCCACACAGTTTCAGGTGCATGGTATGTGCTCACTGAGCGTGAGTGGAAATGAACTGTGTACAGTCAGCTAAGACCGGGAGCGGGGCAACCTGGCCTCACCGCCAGCACCAATAGGTGTCCGCTGCGTCTGTGTCTTGCCCAGTGCTGTAACTTTTCCAGGCGAAGGCTGGGCCTCTCCTGCCTTGGCTGGTCAGCATTCTGATCCATTGCTCGCTTAACTCTAAGAGTGGTGGATCCTGGGTTGAAGAAATCCATCATGGAACTTTTCAGGACATGGGAACACACAACATCTTTTTCACTGACCCCTCTGCCCACTGCTGATTCAAGGCTGAGGCCCAGAAGCTTTACACCTACCTACTCTGAAGTGGTCGATCCAATGGGTTGGAACTCAGCTGGGTCACAATACTCCTTAGGGGCCTGGTAGCACAGAGCAGACAGTCTTTTCCTGGCAAATAGTCTGTCAGAGAGCTGAGGTGTGGTGGGGCAAAAGTCACTATGATGGCCTAAAGATCCAAGGAGTGGCCTTACGTAGACATGAGCCTCAGTTCAATCCAGTAGCTACCCAGCCTGCCTCAGTATTTCCGCTTCCCATTACCCTATTTCTACCCTTCTTCAGGGTTCACTTACTTCATCCGCTGTGAACAAAATCACCCTATCTCCCCTCCTTTCCATTCAGTCTTTTTTCTTTGGCTTCCTCCTCAAATTACTCACTCTGCCCTAGTGAGATTCTGTGTTACTGTCGGATTGCTCCACCAGGAACCCTGTTTATAGACCAGTTTTTATCCCCCCACCCCCTTTTCTGGCTTTTTTTTTTTTTTTTTTTTTCTGGGCAGTTTCTTTTCCTCAACTCTTTTTTAAAAAGTGGCATTAGGGATCCATCCCAGGGTTCTGTGAACGCTAGGCAAGCATTGACCACTGACCAAACTCACCAGGCCTTTCTCCTCTTTCTTGAAGAATCCCCCCTCCCCCACCACTGGACTTTGACTAGTTTATTAAATGGAGGGACAGCCTTGTGCACTGTGTACTGGAGGTTGTTTCTGACCCAGTGAAGACCAATACCTAGGTGCTAGTCTTGAAAAGGATACTATACCAACAATAATTTTGAGATTAAAAAGGTCCCCATAAGCCTGGGCTAGAATCTCGGTTCTGTCACCTTTTCAGGTCGGTGACCTTGGCTACATCATTGTGCCATTATTTTACCTAATCGCACCATTCCCTGATAAACAGAACTGACAACAATATGTATGTCCTGAAGGGAAGTTGATCCACGGTGGGTAGGGTGCCATTAATGGTGCCAAGAAGGCCATACAGATGTGCTTGCTGTTTATATCACCACAGAGCTTACTCAGAAGCTATGGTGAGAACATTTATTTCCACATTTAAGAAAGAGAAGCCAGCTGGCCTGAATGTATACTTTACTGAGCACATAAAGGGAAGAGCCTGAGGTCTCGAGATGATATATACCTGTGCCTGTGTCCCTGATCTATCTGGCTGACCTTAGTCGAGTTACTTAATCGGTTTCCTTATCTGTAAAGGGAAATTAACAATACCAATCTCAAGGGGTTGCCTTGAGCACGAAGAGAAAATGCTTACGAATTAGCTTAGTCCGGTACACATCGCATAAGGTGGCTGTTGTTATTTATAGCCACCGTAAATAAATGAAACCGAGCCAGAGGATCCTTGGGAGTTGAGGCCCAGGAGGAAGGGAAGAAAGGTAGCTTTCTTCATGAGCAACTTCTGCCCTACTCACTGCCGAGCCAACATCACTGGAGCACTGTATCCACGATCATTTCCTGGGCACCGGGAATCGAAGCTTAAAGGGAACCAGACAAATTGTGCCTGGTTCCTCTCTTTTCAATCACCGAGACAGTTGACTTTATTTAATGACAAGGTTGAGATATAGGCCTTGTGATGAGGATCCCAGAATTTGCAGGTCTGTGGAAGGAGAGATGTTGAACCTCCTTTTTCTGTAAATGGAGCTTATATTAGAGGATTACTGGAAAGATCTCATGCTGCTAAATACGTGAACAATCATCGGGTAAATATTGACTAAATCTGAGTATGCCACTTAGGAGTGTGCAACTACTGTTTGGGCTATAATCGTGTCGAGAGAAAGTAACACATCCCTCTCCTCTCTGCATGTCCCCAGTGGTGAGCACAGCGCCGGGCGCTTGGTAGGCACTCAGTAAATACTGTTGCATTGAAGAGCCATTAAAGTGTCTTAAAGAACGGAAAATAGAATTCGTGGAGCAGGAGCGAGAAGTGTTTATCAAGAACGGCAAAGGCGGAAGAGTAACTTTAATAATGTTTCTTGTACGGCCGACATTAACTATCTCTATAATCGCCCCTCCTCCTCTCCCAAAAGAGAGACAAATTGTAAGGGAGAGGCTTTGAGATAAAACCCCAGGAAGAACTTCCCGAGCCTGTGCATGTTGGGGCAGAAGCAGCGGCAGAGCCAACTCCTTCCCTGGTATGTCCGGGTCTAGGGTGGGAGGGGCAGCCTGCTTGGAGGCTGGGGGAAGGACAAGATGACCTTTCACAATCTCCTCCAGTCCCCTCGAGGAACGGTCTGCGCGCCCCACCCCCGCCCCTTCCTCCTCGCGCGACGCCCCCGGCCCCCCCAAGGCCCGCACCCCCTGGCGGCCGCCTATTGCCGCTCCGGGGGTCCCCCGGCCCGGGAGCCCGAGCGCGCTGCTCGCCGCGCCGCCCCCCGCATGCTAATGGCCGGGCCGCCTCTCGCCGCACACAATGCGGGCCGGGCCGGGGGCGGAGGGCCGGGGAGGGGCGGGGGCCGGGCCGGGGGCGGGGGGGCCGGGGCCCGGCGCATCTCCCCCGGCCCCACGTAACGCTGACGCCCGCGCCGCCGGCCCGCCGCCGCCGCCGCCCGCGCCGCCGCCCGCCGGGGCTCGTGAGTAGCCGCTCCCCCCGCGCCCCCCCGCCGCCGCCCTCCCCGCCCCTCCCGGAGGGGGCGCGCGCGGAGCAGGTGCAGGGGGCGGGGGCGGGGGAGGGGCGCCGCGCGGCCCCGGCAAACTTCGCCCGCCGCTTCGGGGGGCGGGGTGGGGGCGGCGGGGCCGGCGTGAGAGTTGGGGGGGTGCCCTGGGGAGGGGGCCAGGTGGGGGAGCCGGGAGACCGGCACAGAGGGGAGGGCCGCGGCGCGGGGCGGGGGCGCGCGGCTTTGTAGGGGCCGTGAGGCCGGGCGCCGCGGCCTGGGGTGCAGGGGGCCTGGGGGTGCGCGGTGGGAGAGCGGTGAGCACAGTGGAGGTGCGCCCCCAGCCCAGGTGCGGCGGGTGGGGGTGGGGAAGGAGCCCTAACTCTCGGGGACCCGGCAGGGCACGGGGGGGGGAGGGGAGAGGATGGGGGTGCTTCTCTCTGTGTCCCAAACAAAGTGTCACAAAGAGCTCGGCCCGCGGCAGCCGCGGAGGCGGCTGTAACTCTGCTTTTGTTCTCCTGGCCCGGGGTAGCTGAGCTCTGGCCTCCCTATCTCCCAACCCTGCCCCCATTATCCTCCTGGATTATTTTCCACGGGTGGAGTGTGAGGTGTGCTGGTGGAGTCCCTCGTGTGAGATCGCAGGTCCTGCTCTGCTTGCCTACCAGTTTTTGAGAGGGGTGTTTTCCCAGAAGCCCTCCTACCCACCTCCCAGCCTGAGAACTGAGGCTCATACAGGCACTAACTCTGACTTGTTTTAGGGCCAGCGCTAGCCCTCTTTACCCCCCAATCCAGGCTCTTCAGAACTTTCAGAATGGGGTCAAGTTAGGACATGCTAGAACATGGGTCTAGGATAAGATTGTGTGTGTGTGTGTGTGTGTGTGTGTGTGTGTGTATTGTACCTCCCTTTCACCTCTTCATAGTTATTTGGGAGCCAATGACTGAAATTTCATGCTGCCCCCTGTCCCCCACCCCCAGTTCTTTCCCCAAAAACTCATTCTAAAAGGTGTCCAGGTTTAGTGTAGTGTAGATTTGAAACAGCTCAGAGCAGTGAGGTTCAGAGAGCCATGGGGAGACCTTACAATTGAGTTGTTCTCATGTATGTGGTCTTGACTCTGGACTAAATAAGTCCCCTTTCCTTTTTCATCTAGCACTGTGGTTCATATTTGTTAGCTGATTTAAGAGTGGGGAGATTGCCACAGAGAGGAGAAAACCATGTGTTGGGGATGACCAGAGACAGAGGCATAATTACTGCTAGGCCCCAGAGACCCTGATCTTTTGCTACTGAATACTTGACCTTAAAAATTTTTGAATCACAAGATTTGGGGTGGGGAGGGGCCGCCTTCCTGATCCTTTATTTAGTGAATTCTTCCGTAAGTCTTTTTACCATCTGTTCGTTCTCAGTAAGATTTGGTGGTCCACACTAATGCATCAGCTCTCTTAGTATGTAAACGTAATTGGCCTGTTGCTTTGGAAATATTCCTAATTTGTAACGCTGGTCCTGCATCCCTGCAAAATACAAACAGGAACAAGATAACCCCTGCTTCCCACTGCGAGTGGAAAGTAGGTCAGTGCCACTCTCTGGCCAAGGCTCCAGGGTGCTGTTTAAACCTTGAGTATAGAAAAATGTGAGGATTGTCCACAGACAATACATGTCTGACTTAGGTTCCAAACCAGGTCACAGGCACCGTCTCTGTTGATTCTTTTATTGAAAGCAATTTGTGAGCTCTGGTGCCGGAGACCTGGTTTGATGTAGAGATGATGGAAGCCATCTTGACTGGGCCTAGGAGGTCTCGGTGGATTTTACTGATTTTAGGCCACCTTCTGGGGAACTTGCCCTGAGGAGAAATTCATCTCCCATTTGTGCCTTCTTATGTGTCTGTGCTTTCCATCCTGGGACTGCTGCATGCAGAAGTGTGGGGGTTCTTGTTCGGGTGAAGAAACCTTGCCTCTTTTCTCCTCTCTTTGCCTCAGATATTAGGCCATTTTCCTATGACACATGCTTAGTGTTTTACAGGCAGTTTTAGAGGCCCTAGAATCTTCTCAGAATCGGAATATGTGCCCATAGGTTAGTCAGCTATGACCATGCAGTATTCACACACACACACACACACCCCTCCCAGCCATCTGCTTCCTCTGAATATACCAGATTGGCTGTACACCAGGATGTTCCGGGAATCCCCAGGAAAGCAACAGAATGTGATGGACTCAAATACGATGCCTCAGTAACTCATTCCAGGATGTACAAACTGTAACTGTTAGGACATTTCTGTATAGCTAATTACATTTTTTCTAGGTGTGCATATTTTCTATTTTCAATAAAAGGCCACAGTAATTTCTCTGGTAGATACCCCTTCATAGTTTCTCCAAAACCTTTGCATAGTTTCCATATATAATATATATATTAGTGAATTACAGTAGATACACATATAGTAAGTATATACTATATGTATAGTATATACACATATACAGTATGTATATATAGTGTATATACATTATATACATTACTGTATACACACACACACACTGTAATCCACTAATTTCTGTGTCCTCTCTGATTCCAAAATAGCCAGTGTGGCCTCTCTAGCACTTTCTAGCTCTATCTGTGGTATTAAGGTAGCCACAGGGCCATCTCTAGTAGCCCACTGCACTCTCCATGGTACTGAAGGAATGGCCATTTGTTTTAGCATTTCTTGGGGGCCAGAAGAGTCCTGTGACTTAAAACCACACAACTTTGATGTTGGCAGAGACTATAAATGTAAATTCAGTGTAACTCATTTCGCAGACGGCAAGCCGAGAGGATAGCTGATTGCAAGGCCTAGGCTTGCCGTCCCTGCACTCCTTATTCTTCTATTAGAACTCAACTTTATGCAATTGGTAGTGAACCTGCTTAGGTGTCGGTTCCAGTAATTGTCTTTGGAAGACCCACAGGCCAGGAAGGGATGCCTGAATTTGGACCCGTAGAAACACACACATTAAGTCGCGGTGGTTTTCTACTGATATTTGAGCAGGACATCTTGTTAACATATATGTTAAGGCTCTCAAAAGTCAGATTCTGCATGTGACAGGGTGTTTGCCACTTTATAATCTTGCCACATCCACTAAATATTGAAAATAAAAGAAGCTTTGGACCCCCAGTCTTTCTTTTCCTTGCTGATAAGCAGGGCTAACTAACTCCTAGCCCAGTTCTCTTCAGCTAAAAATTTCTAAGTAATGCTTGAGTCCTCATTTTTTCCTTAGTAACCAACCCCTTTCAGTTTCATAGTTCTCATCGTCAAGTTCTTTATCGAGTATTATGTCTGAGATTTAAAAAAAAAAAGAAAAAGAAGCTAGGCCCAAGTTCATCTAGTCTGAACAAGATACAGTTCTAAGTGGAAGAAGGAAGGTAGATTGGATGACTTCTGGTTATCCACTGAAGCCTAAATTCCATGACCTTGCCATCAGTTAAACAGCAGGAAAGCCTCCCATTACCATCCTCTTCCTCAAATCTTCTCAGTCCCGTGCAGCACTTGTGAGGGACAGGGAATTTTAGATGGAGAATTTTAACCCCTTCCTGCTCAGAGCTTGTGTGGATCCCCTATCTGTGCAGATGGCAAGGCCCCGCCCCCCATCCCTCACTCCAGCCTCTTGAGCTCAGAGCCAGTGTAATCCTCCTCTTGTGTGAGGAAGCCTCTCCCCTGCAGAGAGGAGGAAAGCCTGCTTCGGAACAGCTCTGGACAAAGGGGCTGAGATGCCCCGTCAAACCTCAGGCTCCAAGGTTTGAAACGGGGTGAAACCTAAATGGGATTTGCAGTTTATAACCCCTTCCCTAGGCTGGTAGTGCCCCTTAACTTCCAGGCCTCCCCCAACTCTTCATTCCCTCTGTAGCTGGCTCTCCCTTCATGCCCCTCCCCCTCTGTCTCCAGACTCTGCTGCTGGGAGGTGTTTCTCTCCCATGCATGAATGAGTCTCTGTAATGAATGGAAATGAATGGATCAGGAATCCAGGAAGGGGGAGGGGGAGGAGGAAAGACCAGAAGACTGGGTGCCGGCAGAAGGAGGAACCTGGAGGGATTCTGGCTGGCTGGCCCTGGGTCTGAGAGGAGCTAGTACCATTTGGTAACAGTAATATGGCTAGCCCTCCACATTTGTTTATCCAGGGGCACAGCCCAGCGCGAGTGGAAGAGGGGTATACTATGATGACCTCCCACGGTGTGTGTGTGTGTGTGTGTGTGTGTGTGTGTGTGTGTGGTGGTTCTGGACTAGGTGTTGAAAACATTTGGGGGAGGAAGTCTGGATTTACAAGTTGGCAGATCGAGGGATGCAAGTTTGGAGGAAGCGAACAGAAAGCATGTGATATACTTCAAGATCACAGTAGAAAGAAGGGATGGGTTTTAAGACTACATACAGGCTGCTAAGTGGGGTGACTTTACTGCTGAAAGCCAGGGCTCATCTTTCCTCCAATCACTGTCTTGTTTTAGCACCTCCGCACCTGTTGCCTTCATTAGCAGCTTTTCTTCCTCCTCCTTCCAATCCTCAGAACCAAAGAATGTGAAGGGGGTCCATGGAGGTGAGTGAAGTTCTGCCCTTGACCTGCAAAGTACCTTCAACGGCACACCCTCTCCTGCCTCCTTTAAAAAAACAAAACTTCCTATTATAGTAACTTACGTTATTAACTTGGCCCCAGTGTCTAACTTCCACTCATCCCACGATTTCTGGAGGTCAGAGGCACCAGTGTACCTAGGTCAGGCCCCAACCTCCTAACCTACATCCACACTCTACTTTTCTGTTCTACGTGCCCCTGATGCCTTTGCGTTTTCTGCAAATCGGTCTTTTCCACCCTGTCCTCTACGTGCATCCACAGGGCTCACGTCCCCGCATCCTGGTCGGCCACCTCGAGCCTTCCCCACCAGCCTTCGACGGTGAACTGGATCTGCAGCGCTACTCCAACGGACCAGGTGTCAGCGGGACTCCAGGACCCGGGTCGCCTGGGATGGGAGCAGTGGGCTGGTCTGAGACTCGAGCAGGCGAACGGCGCTTCCCGTGTCCTGTGTGCGGAAAGCGCTTCCGATTCAATTCCATCCTGGCTTTGCACCTGAGAGCCCACCCAGGCGCCCAAGCTTTCCAGTGCCCACATTGCGGCCACCGCGCTGCGCAGCGGGCCCTCCTGCGTTCACACCTCCGAACGCACCAGCCGGAGCGTCCACGCAGCCCTGCTGCACGGCTGTTGCTGGAGTTGGAGGAACGCGCCCTGCTTCGTGAAGCCCGGCTCGGGAGAGCCAGAAGCTCGGGGGGCATGCAGTCCAGTCCTGCCTCCGAGGGCCTGGCGCGCCCTCAGGTTCCTTCCTCATCTGCCTTCCGTTGCCCTTTCTGCAAAGGCAAGTTTCGCACCTCAGCAGAGCGGGAACGCCACCTGCATATCCTGCACAGGCCCTGGAAGTGCAGCTTGTGCAGTTTTGGCTCCAGCCAGGAGGAGGAGTTGCTGCATCACAGTCTGACGGCCCACGGGGCTTCCGAGCGCCCCCTGGCGGCCACTGCTACTCCTGAACCCCAGCCTCCACCCCAACAAGAACCCAGATCTGCCCTTGAGCCTGAGTCCGAGCCTGAACCTAGGCCGGAGCCTGAACGTGAGGCAAACCCTGCCCCAACTCCTGCGCCTCCGGAGGAGCCCCCTGCGCCACCTGAGTTCCGTTGCCAGGTGTGCGGCCAGAGCTTTACACAGTCCTGGTTTCTCAAGGGTCACATGCGCAAGCACAAGGCCTCCTTTGATCATGCGTGCCCCGTATGTGGTCGCTGCTTCAAGGAGCCCTGGTTCCTTAAGAACCACATGAAGGTGCACACCAGCAAGCTGGGTCCTTTGCGGGCTCCAGGCCCTGGCTCTGCGCCTGCCAGAGCCCCTCAGCCTTCTGACCTGAGCCTGCTGGCTTATGAGCCACTGGGCCCTGCGCTCCTCCTGGCCCCAGCACCCACTCCAGCTGAGCGCCGAGAGCCCCCAAGCCTCTTAGGCTACCTGAGTGTACGACCTGGGGAAGTGCGACCCAATGGCGAGGGTGCTGACCCTGGAGGTGGCCGAAGCTACGGAGGATTCCGCCCACTGCCTTCGGCTCTTCCCAACCGGGCTCGGCGACATCGCACAGAGGAACCAGAGGAGGAAGAAGAAGTGGTGGAGGCAGAAGAGGACAGCTGGACCCGAGGCAGGTCGCTGGGCTCTCTGACGTCCCTGCACCCCAACCCAGGTGAGGGGTCAGGACAGTCTGCACCTGCCATGGGGACCCAGGCAAGATCTACGGCCACCCAAGGTAGGTACACAGTTATTTTCTCTGGGGGTTGGTGGCATTTGGTTCTTGCAATTTTGTCCAGCCCTTCTTTTCAGAAGACCTGCTTCAATTTCTCCTGGGTTTCTGTCCCCCCACCCCTCTTTGTCCTACTGGAAGCTTTGTGGTTTTTCCTTAAGGGTATTAACTCTAACAAATCTATGTTTCCCCAAAACCTCTTTCCTTTTGGATGTAAAGGGATTCCTGGCCGGGACGAGGCAGCGAGACCCAATAATTTCCCTTTAATGTGTTGCAGAAGAAAACGGGCTGCTGGTTGGAGGGACACGGTCTGAAGCGGGCCGCGGGGCTACTGGCAAGGACTGCCCCTTCTGTGGGAAATCTTTCCGCTCGGCGCATCACCTGAAAGTGCATCTTCGAGTACACACAGGTGAGGCCAGGCATTCTGAGTAGGGGAGGGCTAGGAAGAAGAGAGGAGAGCAACCAGAAGGCTGGAGGTCATGTTTGGCCATCTTTCAGATTGGGGGGGGGGATTTAAATCACCTCGTGGGGAGTCAGCATTTGCGCCTGGTCCTTGGGATGCAGTTTGTAAATTGAGCAAAATACTCGTTTGGGTGTGCGAGTGATAGTGACCCGGTGACCTACTCTAACCCACTCTTCCCAGGGGAGCGTCCCTACAAGTGTCCGCACTGCGACTATGCAGGTACCCAGTCGGGCTCACTCAAGTACCACCTTCAGCGTCACCACCGAGAGCAGAGGAGCAGTGCAGGGCCTGGGCCTCCCCCGGAGCCCCCGCCACCTTCCCAGCGGGGCTCACTGCAGTCGCAGTCGGGAGCCAAGCCAACTCAGGCCTCTGCCACCTGGGTAGAGGGCAGCACTGCAAGTACCCGGCCTCCTTCGAGCAGCACCGGACCAGGGTCCCGCAGGAAGCCTGCCAGCCCTGGGAGGACCCTGCGCAACGGGCGAGGTGGTGAGGCCGAACCCCTGGACCTGTCCCTACGGGCAGGCCCGGGAGGTGAGGCCGGATCAGGGGGTGCCCTTCACCGCTGCCTCTTCTGCCCTTTTGCCACTGGAGCTCCCGAGCTCATGGCCTTGCATCTGCAAGTACACCACAGCCGTCGTGCACGGGGCCGCCGGCAGCCCCGTGCTGACCCGTCTCCACCTTATGTCCGGGCACCATCAGGAGAGACCCCTCCCAGTCCTCCACTAGAAGAGGAGGGCAGCCCAGGGCTGTCTAGATCTGGAGAGGCAGGTCTTGGGGGGCAAGAACGGTAGGGAGCCCTCTTAGGAGTGATTAGCTTAGTAAGCTTATCCCGCAGGAGCGGGGAAGTGCTAGAGGTAGTTGGGTAGAGCAGCCAGCAGGGAGCAGTGTGGGACCCGTATCCCAGCCCAAGGTGGACCAAGAGGTAAAAAGTGGGCAGTGGGTGAAGGAGAGAGGGCAAGCAGTACCCACCCAGCCCAGAGGAGTCACAGTGCCTTAGAAGTGGCAGAGGTGAGGGTCAAAGAACGGGGTCCTAGGGCTGGTAGAGGATGTGCTCCGGTTGAGGAGTCACTCTGCCAGTCTCTGCTGGTCCATAGGCATGAGAGTTTATTTTTGTATAAGGGGTGGGGGTGGGGGGCACTGTACCCTTCTAGCCCTATCAGGGGCCCTTGTAGACGTTGCTATTTTTGGTACGATTCCTGTCATCCCTGTTGAAGAGTCATGTCTCCAATAAACAGGTGTCTTGAGGCACAAGGTCTTGTGTGTCTGCCTGTGTTTCACTCTTCCTGTGCCCTTCATTATCAGTTTGATATGGATGCAAAACTTTGCTGTACTCCAGACTTCAGATTCAGCAAGTCTGGCTGAGGCCCTGAGAACCAGCATTTGTAATAGCCTCGGGTTCTCTTGCACCGTGGCCTGAGGACATCGCTAGATCACTACTGCACCGTGGCGGACCTGTCTGACCATCTCAGCCTGAAGAAGTGGGTGCGAAATGGAGGAGGGACCTTAGAGCTCGTTGAGCTTCCTAGAGCCTGTGTGGGGAGGCATTATCCCACACTCACAGACTTAGTGTTGGGCTAGCAAGGGGAGGAACAGCTACTTTCTGGCCTTGGTTTTTATCTTCTGAATCCTACTTAATGGTTATAGGGAAGTGCCAAAGTCAGTTCAAACACCTTAATCCAGAGGCCTGCGCTGGCTCCTGGAGTCAAAGTGAGAGTAAATACATTTAATGTAACAATAGCATAATAACAGTAAATATATATAAACTCCGCAATGCCCACCCGACCTCCTTCAATGGCTTAGAACACTTCATTCTCCATGGTGCTCCAGAATAGAATTCCATTCGACCTGGCAGAGACGAGTCTTCTGGGAGAGTTGGGATGGGAAGAGAAGTGGGTGGCCAGCACAGCAGTGTCCCCGGGGCGGGGTGCAGTAGCACAGCAAGAGGAACAGTTCCCAGTCCCCCGGGCGTAAAGGCAAGCAAATAGGGCCACTCTGGTCCCTGCAGCAAAAGGCACCAAGCAGGGGAGAGCTAGACGGTCCCTGCCCCTTCTCTCTGCCCAGGAAGCAGAGGGAGCGAGCTGAGAGCTTAGGTCCTTCATTATGTCCCATTGGCATCCCAGCCAAAAAGTGTGCTGAGAGGGGGCTGCGGAGCCGGATCTTCTCTGGAAGCCAGGAGAGAAGAGGGAGATGGGTTGGGAGAGGCAAGAAGCTGACTTCCAAGCACCTAGGGTCAGGAAGGAATGTTGGCTGTAGGGAAAAGGGATGTTGACTCACCTAGCTCACAGAGGCGTGGTGGGGTCGCTCAGGGCTCGGGAATGACTCTGGGGACACAGAAATTGCAGTGTTTAGATGGTCTTTATTGTGTGTGTCTCTCCCTGCTTCTCAAGATTCTTTTTTGACCTCTGACCTTGATGCCTCTCAGCCAGGCCTAGTGGAGAGGAGAAAGGCAGACTGGATAACAAATCCAATCCGAGCATCAGCTGAGAGTTTAATATCTGCTTCCTCTACTCCCCAATTTACCAAATGGTCAGAAAAGCCCATCCAGACAGAGACCACCTGCTCCAGGCTTACTGCAGGGACTCACCTGCCGGGACAGCCCTAAGATCCCTCCACTGCTCAGAGCGGGAGTACTGCTCCCAGGGTTGGGGGGCTGCAGGCTGGGGCTGTTTCTTGGTCCTGGGGACACATCTCCAGAAGAGTCAAGTGTTTCTGAGGCTGGAGGGGAAGCTAGGGTGAGAATGGGTATAAAACCCCTCCATGTTACCTTAACCAAGCTCCTCTGGTGAGGAAGAAAAAGCTCCATAGCAACAGGAAGCTGTGAGTCGCTATAGCAATCCAGTTGCAAGAGAACCCCCCTACCAAGAGGCAGGAAATTGTCAGCAGCATCATTAGAGCAACCAGGGAAGAAGCGACAGGAAACTAAGAATTGCCGTGGTGAACCAGGAGGGTACAACAGGAAGCTGAGGCAGTTTCCATAGAAACTCAAGGAGAGCTAGAGAGAAAGGTACAGAAGTGCTTCTTAGCAAAAGGCTGCTGTAAGCATCTCCCTAGCAACCAGATGGAAGGCTCTTTTAGCAATGGGGAAGCTGTGTGTGGTTGTCATGGCAACCGGGCTACTGGGCTAGAAAAAGGAATTGCTCAGCAAAAGGCAGCCTGAACATCATGACCCAGCGGTTGGGGGCCACCCCTTGAGAGGTGCCTCACCCAGGGAAATCTGCTTGACGTCCAGATCCCAGGCCTCCTCCTCGACGCGGGCAGGCAGGGAGCAGGCTCCCGGTGAGAGGCCGGGAAGGGACGGGCCAGCGTGCTCAAAGGATGACACGGCTACGGAGGCCCGGGTGCGGGCGGCTGCAGAGAGTGGGGAGTTGGGGTGGTGGGGTACTGGTGTGGAAAAGTCCTCCTGACTCCACGGAACAGCTCACAGAGGGCTTCCCAAGGAGTCCCACAGTTTGGGAAGAGATGCCCACTTAGTATCCTTCCAGATGTCTCCCCATTGTTTTTGTATCAAGGTCTGACTTCTGGGAAATGCCCCCCAGCACCCTGGACCTCACCTCTTCCAGTGAGCAGGGCACTCAGTGTCCGTTCCCCAAGAGCTTTAATGTCCAGGAAAGGTTTATTCCCAATGCCCATGGAAACCATCTGCTGCACTCGGAGTTCTAGGGAACAGAGACCCCGTCTGTTACTTTCTCTTGGCCCTCCTGCCTCAGCTTCATTACAACCCTGTGCACTCTCCCGTCTCTTTCCCGACTCTCACTACACCTCTCTTCTTTTTTCTGGTATCTCCCCTTCCTTGACTGTCAGGGCATAGACTGTGATAGTGACCTTTCGCTTCCTTTAGACACACGACTGCTCTCTCCTATATATTTCATCCTGCCCATTTGGTTTCCTAACCACCTGATTTTGCGTGTGTGTGTGTGTGTGTGTGTGTGTGTGTGTGCGCGCGTGCGTGCTAGGTGTTGGTTGATGCTCACTTTCCACATAGTTTTATGGCTGACCCTCTTAGTTGTTTGGGTGTGTAAGCCGGGCTGGCTGTCTAACAAGCTCCTGGAGGAAATTTCTGTCTTAGTCCCCTGTCTCTGGAGGGGTGAGGAGATTACAGATGTTCCTGTTAATTTCTACATCTGCAGCACTGCCAACTTTTATGTGGGCTCTGGGATTTGAACACAGGTCCTCACACTTGCATGGCAAATGCTTTTTCCCCAGTGAGCCCTCTTCCTGGCCCCTGACATTAAGAGCAAAAGTGTTTTTACATGTCTTTGTGGTTTATAAAGTTCTACCATGCATGTCAGCTTACTCAGCCCTTCTGATCACTTTAAGCTGATGAAAGAACAATGCAGCTCTCAAATGAATAGAATGATTCAGAGAATCACAACAAAAACCCAAATTGAAACCCAGCACTAACCTATAACAAAGAAAAGATCATTAGTCCAGGTCACACAGTAAGCAAGGAACAGCAGTTCATAGACCCCGGTCACTGTGCAGTTTGTGGAGACATTTGCTCTCATTCCTTGGCAATTTCTAGCTTTCTCTTTCCTCATAGCTAATTTCTGTCTTAGCAATATCTTTTAAACCAAACTTTGAATCTACCCCCTCTCTGGGTATGAAATACAGAGTTTCTCTGTGTAGCCCAGGCTGTCCCGGAACTCATTCTGTAGATCAGGCTGGCACTGAACTCAGGGTGGCTTCTGCTTCCCGAGTGCTGGGATTAGAGGTGTGCACCCCCACCGCCTGGTTGCATCTTTTCTACCTCCTGTACAGTTTCCCAAGCCATTTTCACACTCTTTAGAAGCCCTTCGCCTGTAACTCTGATTCCAAGCGGAAAATCCCTAATGGCCTTCTCGTTACCCTTGTTGTGGGCTGCCTGTCTCCACAGAAGCTGAGCAATGGAACTTGTCCACTTGAGTTTCGTCTCTGGCGAAGTAGCCTGCAGAGTGTATGCTTCCCGCGCACGCCGTCGCCGGAACCACAGTTCAAAACAGAGCCCACTGTCCCCGATGTTTTCTGTCAGCCCCATGTCAGCCGTCTGAGGAAGGGCAGAAGAGACTGGGTTATGAGGACGGAGGTGCCCCTCGTTAGGGGGCACTGCACTGGCAAGTGCTATGTTTAGCTTAGTCGGTGCTCAGTAAATATTCACTCAACGTTTGCCAGATACCAGGCAAGCTACACTGCTTAACAAGCCCCATTGACAGACGGGAGAGTGAGGCTCACTCAGACACGAAGCAACCTTCTCAGGGTGTATTATCAGCATGTCTATGCTATTCCAAACACGGACATTTTTCTGTCCTACCGCTTAAGAGACAGAACCAATACAAGGGCCACTGCAAACCTTTTCTCATCCCACCTGGCCTGATCCAGGACCCTGGGCTGCTATGGATGCTTATTTTCTAGACACCTAAAGCAATGCCTGCCTCTTGAGCTCTATTTAGTTCAGTGAAATTGAGAGGTGTGTGTGTGTGTGTGTGTGTGTGTGTGTTGTTCTTTTTCCTCATATAATGGGGCCAACTCAAAAGATGGGTATAATTTTTTTTCTAGACAAGGTTTCTCTGTGTAGCGCTGGCTGTCCTGGAACTCACTTAGTGGGCCCAAACTCAGAGATCCGCCTTCCGAAAGCTGGAATTAAAGGCGTGCACCACCGCCACCCGCAGACATGTATTCTTAACAGGAAGCTGTTTTTCCATTCTACTTTAAAATGCCTTCTTCGTCTTTAGCATGAGTTATATGGAAAACCCAAAGGGGTTCACTAACGACAGGGATTTCTTTCACCTTCTGACACCCTGAAAGTGGTGACTAGAGTCTGAAACCGGTTTTAGGTGATGAAGATTCTGAACCTGGCATTCTGAGTTCCCAGGAAGAACATGGCTCCACCCCCCCACTCCACGTGGTATACCTTGAAAGCCTGCTTGTAAACAAAGGTCTCAGATCCTCCTTCAGAACCCTTGAACTTGCTGAATAAGAGCAGGTCTTCAAAGAGAAAGACATGGCGCAGGCACTTTTTCCGGCCACAGATGACAGTGAAAGGGTCCCGATGCAAGAGCTGCCCCTGTTCCTTTAGATCTATCTGGAGAGAGAAGGAAAGGTCAGTCTAGGAGGTCTTTGTGTGACGTTATGGGACATAGGGGATTTGGAGGGAAAGGGACCTGTTGGCTGTTGGCATGGTTAGGAAGTCAGGAAGGGCCTCTAGACCTATTCTGTCTCCCCTGCACACATGTCTACAGCACAGTCATTCCTACAAACTTTAAAAGATGCACTGCAGAGTTGGTGCCCAGCCTGCCACGGGGAAGTCTGTGCATACTGGAGACGCAGAAAGAGAACCAGCAAAGAACACGGGTAGGTCCATCTAGAGCAGAGGTTCTCAACCTTCTAATGTTTCAATCCTCTGATACAGTTCCTCATGTTGTGGTGACCCCCGCCCCCAAATTAAAACAAACAAACAAAAAGAGAAATAATTTCTGTTGCTACTTACTAACTGTAATTTTTGCTACAGTTATATACATCATAATGTAAACATCTGTGTATTCTGATGGTCTTAGGCAACCCCTGTGAAAGGGTCTTTTGATCCTCCAAAGGGTTGAGATCCATAGGTTGAGGACTGCTGATCTAGAGGGAGTTCTGAATCTGGAATCAGTGTGGGAACGAGAGGAGGTAGAGGAAAATATGGAAGGCCAGAGAAGTGGAGCAGACCGGGAAGGAGAAGAATCAGGGATGGAACAGAAGAGTGCTGGGCAGATGAAGGAAGAGCAGAGGATGTTGGACAGAACTTATTTATAGATGAGGCAACAGAGGGCTAGAAGGAGCCTGGGGCCGCTGCCCTGGGCTCTAGTTTTATGGTCAGTCGCCCACACTTTCTAAGTGGACCAGGACCTTACCTCACAGCCTCGAACAGCGTCCACCGCGAGCAGATCTCTGCCTCGGGCCTCTTGTTCCTGAAGCAACTGTACAGCAGCCCTGAGGGCTTGGCGTTCGGAGCTTAGCTCAGGCCCAGCTTCCCTCAGGAGCTCCTCCAGGAGCTGTCCATACCGGGCTAGCTGCTCCAGAGGCTGCTGCAGGGCCCGGGGCAAGCAAGGGCCGCTCTCTATGGAACCCTAGGGTGGGACCGTAGCAGGGGATGAAAAGAGGAGCTGGGGCTGGTAGGAGCTAAAGTCTGGGGATAAGAATGTGAGAGGCTGGGTACAGGCTTTGGGGAACAGAGGACCAAATACTCTTAAAGGTAAGGAAAGTGGCCTGCAAGACTCAATGGGTAAAGGTGCTTTCTATTAAGTCTGACAACCTGAGTTTCACTCCCGGGATCCACATTTCAGAAAGAATTGACTCGTGCAGGTTGTCCTCTGACCTTTACATTGGCACTGAAGTGTACATGCATATGTATGTATGTGTACATATATTTATTTTTTGATTTGTCATTTTAAGAAATATTTATTTATTTTATGTAGACACACCAGAAGAGAGCATCAGATCCCATTACAGATGGTTGTGAGCCACCATGTGGTTGCTGGGTGAACTTAGGACCTTTGGAAAAGCAGTCAGTGCTCTTAACCACTGAGCCATCTCTCCAGCCCCTATGCATATATTTATATGTGTGTGCACACATGTTCCAATAATAAAAATGTAATTTTTTTTCTTTTTTTTTCATATTTTTTCTAAGTAAAGAGAGAGAGAAAAAAAGTAGAGGTAAGAGAGACAGCCCGGAACCCAAAGGGGGAGAACCACGTCCTAGCACAGAAGCCCTCTGGCTTTTACAGCCACGTTCACACCTTTCCATATGAAATCCTTGATTCTTATGTTCCTAATTGGACACAGTGCCACTTCCCTGCTTATCCTATGGAGAAACAGGCCGAGGGGCCGAAGAGATACCCAGCAGTTAAGAGCACTCACTGCTCCTGCAGAGGACCCTGGTTCAGTTCCCTGCACCCACACAGTGGCTCACAAGTATCTGTAACTCCGGCTTCAGGTGATCTGATATCCTCTTCTGGCCTCCCTGTGCATTAGACACAGTCATAATTCACACATGCCTACAGGTGGATAGTTATACACACAAAATAAAAATAAATAAATCTTAAAACGAAGCAAGTAAGCAAACAAAACAACAAAACGGAGGCCCAAGGAATCAAGAGTTTGGTCTAGATTCCTTCCAGTGGGAGGCTTGGGTAAGAGTTCAGCCTCTTCTGTCTCTCAGTGCAATGCCTGGAGACCCTCCTGGTTCCCAGACAGCAGCCTAGGAAGTTACCAGAGATTCCAGGAGAATTTCCTGGGCACATCCATAAAAGATGGTTTTCCCTGAGGGTTCAAGGTGGGGTGAGTTCTTAGGTCTTCCTGGTCCTTTCTCCTAATATTCTACTTATTTCTTGTCTGTGTGTGTGCATGTGTGTATGTGTGTGCATACACTCGTGCGGTTATGAACATACTTGTAGTCAGTCTGAGGATAACCGACAGTTCTCTCATTTAGCCGTGGCTTCTGAGACGGAGCTCAATTGTTGGTCTCGGCAGCAAGTGACCTTACCTACTAAGCCATCCCGTCGACCCGCTTTCCTAAGAAGGAAAGTTTACCTTGAGCGAGGGGGTGACCGCAGCCAGACTGCTCTCCAGTTTGTGCCTGTGCTTCACGAACTGTGCATAGAGGTTGAACTGGTCCCCCTGTGACAGTAAGGAAGACATAGTGAGTGTCCCTGCCTGGTGAGGGACCTAAAGGTCTTCTCCCATCGCTACCAACCAAGGAGGGATAAGCAGAAGGCACCCTGCCTGCCAAGGATTATAAAGGCCACACAACACTTGAGGACCAGTAACACAGGGGCCAAGGTGAGGTCCGGGGCCCTCGGGACTTCTCAAGTGGGAGGGGCAGCTGCTGTGGGATGGCGGATAGGGCAGAACACCGGAAGGTGTTCTTGGACACGGTGGATTGCTCACATGGCGAAGGAAGCAGGCTCCGATGCGCAGAGGGTGGGAGGTGCAGCCCTGGAGTTCTTGCAGGAAGTGTGTCCCGTGGAAGCTGCGAAGCCTCTCTCGGACGCTCAGGGCTGCAGCCCAGGTGCATCGAAGCTCAGGAGTGAACTCAGGCCCGGGCGGTGGCACTGGCTCATTCAGGGTGGTTACGTATTCCTGTTCACAGGCAATCAGTTCGGACACTACACGCTGCTGGGCACTGTGGGTATACCAGAGTGGCAGAGGTGTCACTCTGGCACGGGAAGGAATCACTACCCTCAACAGTACAATGTCTTTTACGCTTGCTTATTAGACACAATTGGTCTAAACTCTCACCTGATGCTTCGTTTGCGTTCCATGCGAGGGGTACCTATTCCCCAGGGTCCATCTGGCCCTCCAGCCCGGCCCAACAGCACGTGTTCTCGCGGTGAGCACGTCCTGTCTACCACCTCGGTACTGGTGACCTCCAGTCCTCGAATCAGCACAGCCCTCGGGGGTCTTCCATCTGCTTCTGGAGCTAGCTCAAGGCCTTCTTCCTCATAGTCCTCCCCACATGGGGTCAGAGAGCAATGCGATGGGGCTGCCCGTGGTCCAGGGCTGCTGGGAAGCAGCAGGGAGCTGAGGCTGGGTGAAGGGCTATGGGCTCCGTGCTGGGCCCCTGCACTGCTGGCACTGTCTGCCCGACGTCGTCGGTGACTTCTAGGACTGGCTTCCTCTCCCAGCTGCTGCTGAATCCTTCTTTCCAGCTCTTGGCAGCGCGCTCGACATCGGCCCCACTCTCGAAGGGCTGCGGGGCTGCCCAAGTCCAGGGCCAGGGCTCGCATCTCTTGGAAGGTGCCTGCACTGGGCTCTGGGGCCCTCCTCAGGGCTAGGGCTGCCAGCACGGCTTCACGACCAGGCCCAGCTCCTGCTAGCCTAGCAGAGCCCTCATCTACCCATTCGTGTGCCTACAAAAGCCGAACAGGTTGGAAGTAGAGAGAAAAGGTGAGGACACACACCACTCCCAAACACATATCCCCTTCCCAACGGCTCCTCAAGAGCATCACCTTCCCGCCCTTCTTCTGCCCCAGCATCCCAGTATACACATGGAGATGGGGTGGGCACAGAAAAGCTAGGACTTATATGGAGTCAGGTTTGCACTAAGCCTTTTCACATGGAGATGCATCTAACTTTCACAGTAGATGTGTAAATGCCTACAAAGGACCTTTCTCGGGGTTCAGGTCACTCAGCCTGGGCATGGTAAAAGTCCAAACCGAGAAGATGGGCTTCCAAAGTACCAATCTTATTTCTTTCTTCCTTCTGTTCTTCATTCCTTCCTTCCCTTCTTTCGATTTGTTTATTTGTTACACAGTGTTCTGCCTGCATGCGTGCCTGCAGCCCAGAAGAGGGCACCAGATCTCATTATAGATTGCTATGAGCCACCAGCTGGTGGCTGGGAATTGAACTCAGGACTCTGGAAGAGCAGTCAGTGCTCTAACCACTGAGCCATCTCTCTGGCCCCAAGTTACCACTCTTAACAACTGCCTGACCCGGGCTGCAGAGAGAACGTCAGCTCAGAAGGCTGTCCTGTACTGACCTGCTGGAAGAAGCGCTGTAGCCGTAGGGCCCGATGGAGACTGCTCTCGACCTGCTCCAGCCGTTGTTCAAAGATATCTAGAACTTTCTGGGACGTGATGTCTTCTTCCAAAGCCAGTGCTTCCCGGGCTTGGACTAGGCGTTCCTGAAGAAAGGGGTCTGTGTTCAGACTTGAGTTTTTTCCAGTGACACCTCTGCCCCCATCTCCTCTCTGTCCTTACCTGCACCTCCGTGCTAAAAGCCCGGAATCGAAGTTCTGTCTCTTGCAGGACTGACAGTGAGTTCCCGGGTATGGTGAAGCTGGCCAGCTGCTCTTCCCCTGGGCCAGACAGCCACTGTAACACCTGAGACAGAGTAGAGGTCTGTGAGGATGGGGAGTCTGTATGGTGGCCAGGCCGGGGTTCATTTGGCCAACGCCACCCCAATGTATAGAACCTTGTCCATCTTTGTCTCGCTGGTGCTGTGGGATTGACGGCAGTGAATGATAACTGTCCCCACAGGATAAATGAGATGCTGGTACGCCATCTTTGGAGAGGTGTCATATGAGGCAGAGCTGGGAGGTGGCACAGGTTAGTGTGTCAGGGCATGGCCAGGATGAGGAGATAAAACTGGTATGAATGAAAGGCAAGGGGCTGAAAGTTACCGGAATGTAGGCATCTAGGACAGCCCAGGAGATGGGTGTATGTGTGAGTGGGTGCCCAGCTGTACTTTCTTATGTAGGTTGGAATCCTCTACTTGTTCTGAAACGTTTGTCTAATGTTTTCCTCCAGAGAAAGACTGGAAGCTGGGGTGGAGCTGCTGGAAAATGAGAAGTCTCAGGAAGTTCCTAAAGGCCGGTGCCCACAATAGCCACGTTAGAGCTCTGTGCTGAATTAATTTGCTTCTCATCCTGCCCACCAGTGCATTGTACTAGCTGTGTAAGAATGGGCCACCCAGCAGCAGCGTCTCATGCTTGGCAGAGCTACATCTCAAAGCTAAGCACTTTAAACTCCAAATTCTGTTCCTCAAATACATTTTTAAATGGGTGGAGACAGCTAATCAATAGAGACAGACCCCTCCAGATAGAACAGCAGAAGCTGAGAGGCAACTTCTCCAGAACACAATGTCCTGGCTCCCCTTCAGCGCTGACTTTGAGATGACCCTTCTCATTCTAGGAGCGGGAGGACGGAAGCTGGAAGAACACGGTTCCATGTTCAGTATTAACAGAGATGCTAATATGCAGAGACTAGGCTCCTCACCTGCTGGACTTGGCGCCGGCGTTGGCGTTGTTCCTGGTGCTGCACACGTAGGTTGGACAGACGTACAAGTTGGTGAATGGCCTCATCTACCTCCTGGTATAGCACAGCTGGGCCTGGGCCCTCGATCCTGGGGAAAGAAAGGCGATGTTGAGTCTCTGCCCTGGTCAAGCTTTTTCAGTTCTATCTTTGTACCCTCAGGGATGCAAACATCAGGGACTCAGTCTTGTACCGAGCCTCCCTTACTGAATTAGCCTGGCTGAGATGTTTAGCATCTCTCATCCCCCAAGTCCTCGTTTGTAATCATAACTAGCACATGGGGATGCTGTGGAGGTTGTGAGTATAAAGGCACTGTTACCTTGTCCAGCTAAATGTAGAGTGAGGATTATCTGTCACTTAAAGTTTAAAACGGCTCTCTGCTGACTCCCTCTACCCCCCCCCCCACTTGATTCTGCACACCCGTCTCTCTTACTTGCTGCTATGGGTGGAGCGCAGGCGCATCAGGATGGATCCTCCGTTCCTCTGTAGTGCCGTCAGCCGAGGATCTGCCAGCACCTTTTGCAGGGGCTCGGGCATTCCCACCGACTCCTGGGGGACAATGAAACATTTTGAGTTCCACTAGAGAGTGCTCAGCCCTGTCCCATCCCTCTTACATCTGCCATTAAGCCGGCCACTCCATACCTCTTCTTTGGGTTCGGCTGCTCCCTCCAGCTCCTCAATGGCCTGTCGTACAGAGGTCAGCACACCTTGGCACAAGTTGCACAGCTTTGCCACTTCCTGAAACCCACACAGATAGAGTTAAGGAATAGGGTTCAGGATAATATGGCAGTGTGGCACAGGCCTTTAATCCCAGCACTCAGAAGGCAGAGGCAGGTGGATCTCTGTGAATTTGATGTTAGCCTGGTCTACAAAATGAGGTTCAGGAGAGTGAGGGCTATAAAGAGAGACCTTGTTTCACACACACACACACACACACACACACACACACAAACAAAGAAAATGAAAGCAAGCAAGCAAGCTGGCCACAGTACGAAGATGGGAACACTGGAGACTCTTGTGGAAATAATGTTGGGTTCAGTTGCTGACTTTGTTGCTTTCAAGTTACACAGTATCAAACAAGCTTATAAACCCTAAAACTCATTTGACTCAATAGTGAAGTCAGAATAAAAGTGGATTTTGTAAAATGTAAGGAAAATGCCTGGTTCCAAGCATGGCTCTGACAATACAGCTTAGCGTGCATTTCTGGTCTTTACTCTGAGTTCTGCCTCCCCTTTATCTGCTTTCTCTCTGATTACACAACCATACTAAGAAACCCTGTTTGTATTCATCTGAGGTTGTGCTGATTCTTCTGTCCTGAAATTCTCACAACAATGGTGGCTACCTAGAGACCATGCACAATGGTACATTTGATGGCGGAAGACCCTGCTTTTTGTGATACTGTGTAGAGCACAGAAAGGGGCACCACCATCTCCAGAACGGAGGTAAAGTGACTTGCCAGGTCACATGGAACCAACTTCTCAGCTCTCAGAACTTTCTAGAAACCCAAGGAACTATCACACATACCTTTCTACTTGTTTCATGATATCATGGTATCTCCCATTAGCAAGCATACGTTACTTAATGTCAAGTTAAGAATTTGACATACTTGGGGGCGGGGCAGGAAGCTGGAAAGATTGCTCGGTGGTTATGATCAGGCATTGCTTTATCAGAGGACCCAGGTTTGATTCCCAGCACTCACAAGTAGCTAAAAACTGCTTGTAACTCTAGATTCAGGGGTTCTGATGCCCCTGGCCTCTAAGGACACCCACATACATGGTATTTACTCACACAGACCACACACACACACACACACGCTTAAAAATAAAATACATCTTAAAAAAAACATTTAAAAAGAATTTTAAAAAATTGGGTGGTGGCTGAAAAGATAGTTCAAGGGTTAAGAGCCCTCATTGTAACTGGGTGGTGTGGCACATAGCTTTAATTGAAGCTCTCAGGAAGCATAGGCAAGTAGATCTCTGTGAGTTCAAGGCCAGCCTGCTTTATAGAGCCAGTTCTAGGAGAGTCAGGGCTGCACAGAGAAACCATGGAGGAAGGAGGAGGAGGGAGGGACAGAGGAGAAACACTTGTTGCCCTTGCAGAGGGTTGGGGCTCAGACTCCAGCCTCATATCTTGTTGCCTTATAACCTTCTGCAATACCAGGGGATCTGATGCCTCTTCTGAATTCCAGGGCAATAGACACAAGTGCAGAGTACACACAATGCACGCAGGAAAAACATTCATACATTAAAAAAAAAAAAAAAAAAGATTTCAACAACCCCCTTCCATCTTCCCAACGGCCAACACTTGTTCACAGTTCACGAGTCAGAACTATTTTCTGAACCGAATGGAGCTGTATCTTTCCCAGCCCCGTGGTTATGTTTGTATTTGTCTTTTCTCCTCACTGTTCTTTGCTGGGTCATTACCAGCTCCCAGGATCCTAGGTGCTGAAAGAGCTTACCTGGTGTATCTCTGCCCAGTGGCTGGGGGAGAGGTCCCTGTGGCCTCCTAGGTCCCACTGTAGCTCCTCTGGCTTGGCCACTCTTTTCAGGTCCTTCTCTGACAGAAACTCAGATCCCTATAGACATACAAAAACAGGAGTTTTCTGCACGGGCTCCTGGCGATTCAGACCAATCTGGGAGATCAAGCTTCCTCTCCCCTTTCCATTACCACTGGGAAACTAGGTGGGAAACAACCAACCTGAAATTCACAGAGTTCAGCTGGAGGGTCTTCATGAATGAGGATCACCAGGCGCTGAATGACCGGAGGGTCGCCTGAGTCCTAAGGGCAAAGAACATCCCTACATGTTGGACAGCTGAATGACTCGGAATGACAGCCACTGGGGGAAAGTGAGAATCTAGGGAACAAGCCTGTCTCAAGCAGTTGATTACCTGAAGCTGACTCAAGGCCGGAAGAAGTGCTGGAGGCAGCGGGGGTGCCTTGCGAAGGTCAAGGAGGATGGTCAGCCCCAATAACTGCAAATCAGGCCTGTGGAGGCAAGGATAACCAAAGGTGTGTGTGTGTGTGTGTGTGTTCATGTTGATGAGACAACAAAGACCAAAGACGAATACAGACCTTCTGGTTAGCACTGACAGTCTTCGGAAGTTAATACTACCATATTTGGGAAGCAATGGTCAATGTCTGGGTCTTATGCCCAATAGGCAATCTAATCATCAAGAGCCTGCGTTGACGGCTATTAGCTCAGAGGGCTGGAACTCTATGTGCCACAACGGTATAAATTCAGGGCCGTAGCATTTGCCAACAGGCACTCGGTGTACACAAAGTGTTTGCTGGATGAATAGACCTGTGCAATGACAGTCTGGGTGCTGTCATAAAGTCCAGAGAGAGTCAGCAGGGTTGACTTTGAAGGTCATGAAAGGTATCCCACAAGTCAGAACTGTAAGGCCAAGGCTTGAAAATCTGAGGGTTGAACTCGTAGGCCAGTGCCCTGACTGCACATCAACGCCCAGGGTGCTGAAGTCTGGGATGCTTACCTCAGCAGTGAGTGGAGGTAACAAAGGACAGTGCCCAGTGTCTCTTGGGACGGTGGGGGCTCCTCCGGAAGGCTCGGAGGTGGAGGTGTAATCGTCAGCAGAGCTCTCCCGGTCTGATCTATCCCTCCTGGAGACACAAAGTGGCCAGGCTGTCCTGGCTGGGATCAATCTTTGACTACCTCCCTTCCACCTTCCCTCCCCCACACCAAGTCCACTTTACTTTCCCAAAGCCCCTACCCACCTACCCTGTGTGTGTTTAACATGTCCTTGTCTGAGCGTGCGCACACATGTATGCATGTGTATAGAGACCAGAGGTCATTGTAAGGCACCTTTCTCAATCACTGCCCCCCCTTTTGTTTTGTTTTTTTTTTTAAGACAGGATTTCACCGTGTAGCTTGGGCTGTCCTGGATCTTACTCTGTAGACAAGGCTGGCCTCAGACTCAGAGATCTGCCTGCCTCTACTTCCTGAGTGCTGTGATTAAAGGTGTGCATCTCCACTGCCTGGCTACCACCCCACCTTTTTTTAAAGACTCTGTCTCTCACTGGACCTGGAGAAGTTCTGGTTCAGCTAGACTATCTGGCCAATGAGTACAAGACACCCACCTGTCTCCACCTTCCCTCTCTTTCCTGCACTAGGGTGACACATCCATGCTATGCCCAGCTCTTACGTGGAGGCCAGGGATCTGAACTCAGTTCTTACTCTTACAAAGCAGGCACTTTGCCGACTGAGCCATCTCCCCAGCCCCGTTTATTCACGGATGCTCACTGACCAGTCAAAATGAAGAATCCAGATGCCATCAAGTCCCAAGCTACAGGTGGGTCATCCAGAACAGAAACTGGGGGGGTCTCTTCCGGGAGACTGTCTCCTTTTACATCCTGCACAGTCTCTAGGGGCTGTGTTGGGGGCTCGGATGGGAACCATTCCGGACCTGTGACTCCTGTGCAGACAGATGCAGGGTTACTTTATTCTGTTCCCAGTCTTCTCCCTTGGCCCAGCTTGTTTGGTCCTTGCCCATGGACCTCACCCGCATCTCACCTGTTGTACACTCCGGGGGCAACTCCTCTTTCTCACTCTCTCTAATGCCCTCTTCTGGAGGCTCACCGTCTTCTGGGGGTGCAGGCTCTTTTTCTTCTGCTGGCTTGACTTCCTCTTTTGATTCAGACTCTGGCTTCCCAGAATATTCTTTCTCCTTAACCAGGCTGCCTTCTGCAGGTTCCTGTTCACTGGGTGAGGGCAGACTGGCAAGCACTTCCTGCTGTCTAGTCTCTTCTTTGTCCCTGGGGCTGAGTGGGGTACTCTCCCCTCCCCGGCTTACAGCACCTCTGCCCGCAGCTCGCTTCTTTCTTCTGTTTCCTTTGCCGGCCCTTCGAGGGGTACCAGGTGGTCCCTCAGCCCCCTGGCCCACTCCTCCCACAGCCTCCCCTGGCAGGAGGCAGGATTCAGAGGCTTCCCCCAGAGCCTCTGCTTGGGGCTCTGGTGCCTCGAGGACTGGCACATCTGGGTGAGCCTCAGCCCCTGAAGGTGAGTTGGAAGAGGTTCCGGTGCTACTTCCTTCACCGGGTGGACGTGCCCCATCCTGATCCCGAGACCCTAGGCCTTTCTGATTCATCCATGCCCTGTGTCTCCGGTGCCGGCCCTTCCCTCCAGTGGTCTTACGAGCGGGTACTGTGCGGGTCCGGGAGAGGCCCGAGGCCTCGGCGTCTATGGGGCTTCCCCTCACAGGCAGGGTCACCTCCAACAGCTCCACATATTCACCCTCCGGACCTTCTGCAGGAGCATTGTGTCCATCTCCAGGGCTCCGGGTACCAAGTACCTCCTCCGGGAGCGGAGAGCTAGGAAGCCCGGGAGGTCCAGAGGGCAGTTCTGGAGGCAATGTGCTTGGCTGATGTCCCACCATGAGGCCCTCTTTGTGCACAAACCTTGGGCAGACAAGCTCAGCCCAGGGCAGCCGCTGAATTCCGGAAGGTGCAGACAGAAGGCAGGTGTTGAGGCGCCCTGTTGGCCGGTCCTTGTTAATGCCTTGTAGCCACTCAGGTGTGAATAGGTAGGCACAGGCTTCATTGGGCACTGGGAGCTCCTGTACCCGTCCACCTCCTGGGGCCAGACATTTCAGTGCCAGACGAGGTGCTTGGGCTGCAGAAGGCACTACCTGCAGGTAGAAGTCTCCAGGGCGCAGCAGCTGCCAGGGAAGAGCTGCTAGCTGCACTACTACCTGCTCATGCAAGCAGAGTGGCCAGCCCTCATGGAAGAAGAGGAATCCACTATACTGGGCCTGGAGAGAGAAGTAAGAGGCTATACACAAGACCTCTGCTGAAGAAGCCAGCAGGAGGGGGCCGTGAGAATAATTCCACAGTCCATAGGCAGGACTGGCCTTATGTCGGGTGGGTTAAAATCCCTAAGGGACAGGAAAGGAGGTCATGTGCTAGAAGAAGGACCCAGAAGGCAGGTTTATGTTAAGTCGATACATGACTGGACAGTGGAGAGGTAGGCGGAGAAAAGGTAGGCAAACAGAGGAGGAGCAGGGATTGGGGGGAGAAACAAAGATGGAGCTGGAGAAGGGTGGTCTGGATCCAGGTGGACTTAGTTGGCGTTAGGTAGATTTGAGTATTTTAAGGGATTGTTTAGGTCTTTTATCTCATATAGATGGGCAGTTTGTCTATTGTATTTAATCTTATTGTGTAAAGGGTTTGTAGATTGAGAATCTAATATATAAACCTACAGTGAAGAGCAACCGGGCTTTGGAATAATGTTTGTGCTGGGCAGTAATGGAGCTGGGAAGGGAACCATGTAGATAGCGGTTTGGACCGAGTGACAGAGTCTGTGAGCTCAGCTCCACACTAGAGTGGCATCCGTGGAGTGAGACCAAGGGGGCCGATAAAGAGATAAACATCAATTTTTAATATCTACTGCAACACCAGGACTATTGATGCTTTGATGGAAAGCGCTTTCCTAGAAAGCTGATTGTTTATGTGGAAAGGTGAGGATTCAGTCATCATAGAGATCTGCTCAACATATGCCCCTGTCTTGGAGGAATCAAAGACAGTTATGCTAGTCTTTATATCTGCAGAAATGAAGAGTCTTTTCTGAATCCAGTCTGAGTCTGAGGGAGCGTTTTAAGATATCCTCAAGGAGGCAATGTTTGAAACTTGTTCTGGAAAAGTCAGGGTCTCTTAGGGGGAGTCAATATTTGTTAAGAGTCAAAATTAAAGAAAAAAAAAAAAAAAAGAATGCCCCTGTATATGGTTAGTATTTGAGTAGTCACAATCATGGGAGGTCAGCAAATGAGACCTAAGGACTCCTTTGGAGAATAGCATTGGGAAGACTATGTCTGTAAGTGGGAGGAAATTAGCTGGGCAGAAAGGGGTTGATGGCCACTCACACAGGCTTCCTGCTGGACCTTGGCGAGCAGGTGCTTAGCAGGTACCAGGAAGTCCAGCGTGTACCTCAGCGCATCCTCCTGGTATGTCCTCTCCACCACCTGGAACACCTGGCCCAACAGGGTTGGGGCTGTGGCTTCAAAGGGTGGGTACAAGGCAGCAAGCGTGCTCTGCACACAGTCTTCCACAGGTTCAGGTTCCTGGTAGAGACAATACCAAAGCTATAGACACCTAGACGTTATAAGCATGGCTCCTTGGGAGGTGGCCAGTGTGCAGACAGCTATGTCCCCTATGGTATGTGCGCAGTGAGTAATCAGAAAATGCTGGCTAAATGAGGCAAGGGATAGGAGGGGCCTGGCCAGACGGTACACACAGGCTTACCATGGCTTCAAGTTTAAGCTTAGAGACTTTGGCTTTAATGATCCAGGGAGAATTCGTTATAATTAACTCTAGTTAGGATTGTTCCAGGCACATGTGAATGGAGGTGGTTGCACACCAGGAGACTGCCCATCCTGTCTGATGCTGAAGAATTCTGGTAGCTGAGGTGGGGTATGGGGTTTCTACACAGCCATTTTGTCAATAGATTCTCCCAGAGCTCACCATCCAGATACCGAGTGGAGACGTACCCACTCACAAACTACTGCATCCCAGAGATGGTTGGTTGCTAGGTGGGAGAAAGAAGACTGCAACTATCTCAGGTCTTTATAGCATCCCTTTTTTTCCAGTCCTAGAACCTGTGGGATTGGCTACAATGTATTGGGTGGAGCCATTTGAAAGAAGATAAAAGACATACCAAAATTCTTGGAGAAGAGAGGATGTGGTCTGATGCTATGTGTTCCAGTTGATTCTTTTTCTCATTCCAGAGGGTTCTGTCTGATAAGCTGGACCCATTGTCTCAAAGGCTAAGCCGTGTCCCATTCTGACCACTTCCAAATGGACCATTCACTGGGATACCTTTCTTCATCTCGTGTCCTAAACAATAGCTTTTGGGTCTATTTCTTTGCAAGTCCATATCTCTCTCAAGATGGCTTTTAAAGTTCCCTTCACCAGAAGTCTTTGTTATAAATGAGGAAACTATTCTGCAGTATTTTTCTCTCTACCTCTCTTTGCATTTATTAGCTCTCTACCCATTGCAGACGGTCTTGCTTTCACCCCAAGACAAAAATTACTTCTTTTACTCTGAAATCTCTCCAGCCAGAGTTGCTTAATCCCGGCTGTTTGGGAAGATTAGGGTATTCAGACACCCCAGAGACCAGCATTCTATGTTATCAGCTCCCAAACTCGGCTCCAAGGTGTGGGCGAGCAGACAGACCCTCAGTGTTCTCAGGACTGTGTACGTGGGTGGGACGAAGGGAAGGGGTGAGGCTGAGTGGGCCCGAGCTCTGAAGTTAGGATCCGGGGAGCTACTGCTTGAGCAGCGAAGCAGCTGCAACCCATTAGGGGCGGTGAGCTCATGGCTGAACAAGAGTCGCAGCCACAGGAAACGGCCTCGGCAGGAGGGGAGGAGGGGTCTGGAGCAGGCGGAGGTGGGCAGGAGCCCAAGACACCAGGCCTCTGGTCGGCTGGGACCAAAAGACGAGCGAGACTGAGTCAGCTCTCACTGGCCTAGTTCCTGTCCTGCTCCAGCCCTCTGAGCGGGTGATGCTTCCCAGGCTCTCCATAGACATGGCAGGGCCTCTCCCCTCCTCCACCCCGCAATGAGCATTACAGGCTGCACCCGCCTGGGCAGTGGGCGCCCAGAATACTTCAGAATACTTCTGGCCGGCAAGTTCCCGGCTTAGCATTCACTCCGGTGGACATGGGTTTTTGGTACCCGAAGTTGCTGCTCCGAGCCTCTACTCCGTGCACAGGATTCCATCCACCTCCCTCCCTGCAGCGGCAGTACTCGGTTCCCTGCAGCTGCGTACGCCTTGGGGAACTTTGTCCCAAAAACTACGGTTTTGGCTCTGGCAACGTCACGCCCACTGGTACTGCGGAACACCCTCTACCCACTCTCATACAGCCCCCTTTCTGTGAGGGAATTTCCCTTTGGACATGCCCTTTGGCCCTGGCCCAGCCACAGCTGTGGCTAGTCCCTCAGGGCCGGATGGGTGGGCCCATCTCACCGGGTTTGGGGACAGGGATGGAAAATGGTGGTTCCAGGCAGGTCAGTTCTCATGACCCAGGACAGTGCCCTTTCCAGGGCTGCCGCCAGACCAACTCGCAGAGGGTCTCCAGAAGTGAAAAACTGGGATAGGGAGGGGGAGGGAAAACTCAGCAAAAGAAGGCTGGGCAGGACAGAGAAGACCCGGGGTGGGATGTGTGCAAAGACCATCGAAGGATGGAGAGGCGGCACAGAAGAAAGAAAGGGTCATGGTAATGCTCGGTGGGGACTGGACAGGCAGCAGGACGGCAGATCGAAGAAAAGGGGGGAGGGGGATGGGAGGGTGGAGAGTCTCCGAAGTGTCGAGCAGCGCTAGGCGGGCACTGGAGGCACGGGGCTGGGGGCCCGGAGCGGGCTGCGCGAAGGCCGAGGGGACATCGGGGTGCTTTAGCAGGACTCACCATGGCTCGGCGTCGGGAGGTGTCCCACTATCGGGCGGGCGGGGCGGGTGAGCCACCGCCTCCCTCCGGGCGCTCAGTCTCGCCGGGTCTGGCTGCAGGACAGCTCGCGCCGCGACCGCGGCTCTCCCCGCTCGCTCGGGAGCACAGGCCGCGGGGCCCCGCCAGGGAGGGCCGAGACGGCCGCCTGCGCAGCCCCGCCCAGCCCGGGACCCCAGCCGAGACGCCCCCCCCCCCCGCCGCGAGCCTGGCCTCCGCTCCCCTAGCTGTCTGCCGCCAGCCGCCCCGCCCCCTCCGAGAACCGCCCAGCTGAGGACGCCCCGGGTTTCCCGCGTCTTCGCTCTACGGAATCAGTTCAGCCACAGCTCGGGACCCTGCAGGGGACCCGCTTAGGTCCCAGGTTGTCCGGCGACCAAAAAAGCCTTCTTCCATCTCTAGAATCCATGACACTTTTCCAGTCCGTAGCCGGGCTTGGCAAGGTTCTGGGGCCCAGACCGACCCACAGGCTTTGGTTCCTTTTAGGTAGAGCTGAAGGCCGAGAAATTAAGGTATTCCCCCTAAGCCTTGGGCGTTTACCCGCCCTTCTTCCCCTTCCACCTTCTTGGGTCTCAGGGCTCCAGGCAACTACAATGGGCTCCTGTGTGCAGTCTGGGGAGGGCGGGGGATGGGGGGAATTACGAAGTAAAGGCTTGGCATAGGGGTTATGTGTCATGGCTGAGAAGCCAGGACCGGGGATCAGGATCCTCCTGCAGGGTCTGGGGACGTTTGGGGAGTTTCTCCACGCTGCCTTAGCCTTTTTCTGTACCGTATACCCCTGTTGCTCTTCCGATAGAGGAGGGGAGGTAGCAGTTCCCGGATTAGACCTCACACTTTGATACTGATGCCAGATCTTTCCTTCTTGTTGCAGGGTGATAGTGGCCCATATGCTAGGGCTCTTGGCGGTGACTATTATCTAACACTTCAGACAAAAGTAGCTAGGTTCCTAAAAAAAAATTTTTTTTAAGCCTCACCCCTTTTGCCTCACCGACCAACTGTGAGTATCGGAGTATCGCTTCTACATTGGAAAATGAAGACCGGGATTGGCTTCTCCCAGAAGGGCTTGAGGAACCTCAGCACAGACAGGGGTTGCCTCTGAGTCACAGACTGGTTCAAAAGAAACATTTTGGAGCCGATCTGAAAGGACCCCGGTTCCCAGAGAGGTGGTGAAGGTGTTGGCATTGCAGTTAGAGGGTGACGTTTATTTAGAAGACGTATGGTAGTGGGTATAGTTGATGAGGCTGGAACAGCAGGAGAGGAAAGGACCTCGGTGATAGGCTCTTTTCACCTTAGGATGCTACATTCTGCCCTTTCTTCTATGGGTCTGGAGAAGAGCCCTCGGGTTCACAGGGTCAAAAACCAAAAGAATCTCTACCAGGGAAACCCTGTGACCAAGTGGCTAGAACTGCTGAGTTTTTTCCAACCTTCCGGTTAAGGCACTCTTTTAATTCCTTGTCATTAATGACCAGAAATCAAGACAGTGAGATTTTACTACTCCCTGGTGTCTGCCCCGAAAATGCTGCCCAGTAGCAGGCTGTGGAGGCATTCTAGAGCTTTTCCAGAATCTTCTGTACGAATCTAACCCATCAAAGGTCACCCATCCTCTGTGTGAAACAATTGAACCTTTTCACATTCCTTAATTTGGTTTAATCCAGGGTTACCCGCAGCTAGGCAGCAGGGTAGAAACAAACAGGATGGGAAAAAGATACATTCAAAGGTTTTGAACTAGTGGCCTGAAGGAGTTTGGATTTAGGTTCTGGGATACAAGTTATCTCTTCTCTTTTAGGAGTTTCAGTACGTGGTGTGTGCTTACAGTGGTTAACAGCCCTTTTTCCATAGGCTCTCTTACCTCCTGGTGTCCATACAATGCAATCGGAGGGTGTGTGCTCTTTGACAGTTGATGTGAAGGGATAAACTTAAACTCAGAGATAGAGAAGATACCAGGCTAGCAGGCCCTCTCCTGCATTACAGATACTTTTCAATGTGCTTTATGTATTTGGAGTTCTTTGGAGCCTAGCAAATTCCTACGTATTTCATAGAAGGAGAAGTTTTATTTTATTGAAATTACATAACTTTCCATATGCCGTACAGTAGATGGGAAAGACAGGGCTTGTGCCCATCTGTCTGACTCCAGGGTTTCGCTCTTAGCCGAGCTGTAAGTTATAGTACTTTAGCTGTCAAAGTACATAAGAGAACTTTATTATACCGCCTTTTCTAACGCCTCACCATCCCGTTAATATATTAACGCTGCTTTTGCAATAGTCAGTGCCGAGTGACTGAAAGTGATGAATGTGTCCACGTGGGCCAAAGGAGAAAGAAAGTCTACTTCTATCTAGACTCGTATAGAAGAATAGTTGAGTTAACTCCTAAGGAGTATTCTGCATGGTTGCAACAGGGAAGCTGTGCGTAGTGTTAGCCTAAGGTGGGGAGGCAGAAGAAACAGCTGTGTGGGATGGGCATTGCCTAGTTAAAGAACTACAGCACAACAGTCGTGCCATAGAGGATCGGTGCTTTTCCTGCTCACCGACCCTTAGCCACCGGGAGAGAGGCTGTGGGAAGGATCCCACGGTCCTGTGCCTCAGTCAAGAGGAAACTGAAGAACCGTAAAAGGGATTTTAGGATCAAATAGGAGGGAATGTGCTCTTGCTAGCAGTGCCTTCTAAGGAAACTAGGTATCAAATTTTAGTCATTTTAGGATAAGAATAAGTAAATATTAAGTCTGCCTTATTTGGTGTGATTTTCCATTACTTTTAGTTTTATTTGATCGATAACATTACTTTTTAAGATTTTTTATTAGTTATTTTATTTATTTACATTTTAAATGTTATCCCCCCTCAGGGTTTCCCCTCCACAATCTGCCTATTCTATCCTCCTTCCCCCTGCTTCTATGAGGGTACTTTCCCCCTCCACCCACCCACTCCTACCTCATCACCTTAGCATTCCCCTCTGCTGGGGCATCAAGCCTTCACAGGACCAAGGGCCTCCCCTCCCATTGATGCCAGATAATGCCATCCTCTGCTACCTATGTGGCTGAAGCCACGGGTCTCTCCATGTGTGCTTTTTGTTTAGTGGTTTAGTACCTGGAGCTTTCTGGGGTGGGGGGGGTGGAGAGTCTGGTTGGTTGATATTGTTGTTCTTCCTATGGTATTGCAAACCCCTTCAGCTCCTTTAGTCCTTCCCCTAACTCCTCCATTTCAGGACCACATGCTCAGTCTGATGGCTAACTGCAAGCATCCTCATCTGTATCAGTAAGGCTCTGGCAGAGCATCTCAGGAGACATCCATATCAGGCCCCTGTCAGCAAGAACTTTTTGGCAGATTGATGACATTTCTTTAAAAGTTTATAACTTGTGGGGCTGGAGAGATGGCTCAGCAGCAGGAACTGGTCTTCCAGAGGTCCTGAGTTCAATTCCCTGCAACCACATGGTGGCCCACAACCATCTGTAATGGGATCTTCCGGTGTGTCTGAAGACAGCTACAGTGTACTCAAATAAAATAAATAAATATTTTTTTAAAAAGTTTATAACTCGTGGCGCTGGAGAGATGGCTGAAGGGTTAGGTGCATTCAGACCTGGATTTAGTTCCCAGAATCACAGTGGTTCACAA
Organism: Micromys minutus; assembly: GCF_963924665.1. NCBI lineage: Eukaryota > Metazoa > Chordata > Mammalia > Rodentia > Muridae > Micromys > Micromys minutus. The sequence continues at coordinate 16,124,527 of NC_137981.1, forward strand.
CTCTCTGTAACCCTAGTTCTAGGGGACTTGTTACCATCTTCTGAATTCAGTAGGTACCAGAGACACACACAGCATGCACACACATATGGTACACACACACACACACACACACACACACACACACACACACACACAACAAATCTATTAGGACTTTTGTTCTGATGAGGTGCCATCAAAGCATGCCACCAACTAATGCCAGTACATTTATTCTTTACTGTCCTAATGGCTCTACTCTGACCTTGTGATAAGCCACTCTCTGCACTCTAAATTAAAAATCTTAAGTACCAATCAGGGCCTGTTAGGTGGCTCAGTCAGTAAAGGTGCCTGCTGCCCCCTGACCACCTGAACTCTGTTCCCAACCCCCCACACTCCCCACCCCCGTGGTGGAAGGAGTGAACCAAGTTAGCCTCTGACCTCCACATGTGCACCATGATGCACACACACATGTAAATAAATAAAAGTAAGAAAAAATAATATGACTCATGAGGATAAGAATGTGATAGTGGTAAGACACCTGCCTAGCAGCATGCACAGAGCCCTGAATTCTATCCCCGGTTTGATAGAGAATAAATAAAAATCCAAGTCTGATCGCAGCAACCTCTTCCAACACTTCCAGGTGTAGTTGGTAACTTGTTTCCAGCCGCTCTGCCCTCTTCTCTACTCCCCCCCACCCTAGTGTGGTCAGCCACTAGTGACCCTCTAGTCACATCCACCTACCAGGTCTTTTTCTTCTTTTTTTAAAAAAGAGCTGACAACTTCATTTTCACATTTCACAGTGTAAGTGAAAACCGCATCTTTTTGTATCATTTCTCTCTCCAGAAGCGCTCTCTGTGAGGAAGGAAGTTCCTCGTCCTACATCTAGTGAACACTCAGGCTCAGCACCAATATCTCCCGATGAAACAAGAACAACAAGACGATTAAGAGCGTTTCTGCTCTTATCTGTCTGGCCGGGTCTTGCCAGGCCGTGTGGGCACCATCACAGGGCGGGCGGGAGGTCTCATCATTGGAGGCCCCGGGCATCATAGGCATGTGGCCTCCCACGGGTGGTCTCATTCCAGGAGCTGGTCCCACAGGCACCATCCCAGGAGGAGGAGGGCCCATCACTGGCATCATAGGAGGGCTTCCCATGTAGGGTACAGGCATCGTGCCAGGCTGAGGAGGCCCCTAGAGACCCGGGGGGTGGTGGGATCGTGGCCCCTGCAGGTATCCGAGCAGAGAATGGAGCTGGAGGGATCTCCGTTGTTCTCTCGGTCAGGCCCTGGGCCTGCTCTTCCATCCGTTTCTAGTAACAGTCATTCACATTCTCTTCGTGTTTCCCACCACTGCTATGCATCTTCCTCACAGACGGAGAATCATGGGTAAGATACGGATCACAGTGGTCGCAATAAAATGTAAGCCTGCTTGCTGCTCCACAGGCCGTTGGCGCCGCCAGGAACTCCACCTTCCAGGCCTTTAAGCGTGACCTGCTCTCCCTTTCCTTTTGTGTGGAGTCTTGTTTTAAGGAATTCTAGTTGGCTCTCATCCTTTGGTGCTGTATTAAAGTGTTGTCGTCTTGATGACCTTCCCTGGCTGGCAGTCTGACGTGGTCTCTTTCTCTGTTTTGTTATTCACAATCTCCATAGCCCTCTTATTAATATGTTTAGTTTTTACTGATTCTCCGCTGTAGACCCACCCATTAAATGTATTATAAAATTAAACTTTGTAAAGTTAGAAGTTGTATTCGATTTCTCACTGATTCTTCCTAACTGCCCTTCAAAGACACAGGTGCAGACGGTAAGGAGACAGGGTTCCGGCAGAACTTGGATGGAGGTGGGGGCATGGAGAGGTGGAAACTGGTTAGTAATGGGAGTTGGAGACTGTTCCACTTTCCTAAACTTGACCCTCACTGTTTTGTCCTCTTGAGGTTATTTGGAAACAGAAGATACACAGGACAGAATTAAAAGCAAAATGGCCCGACATAAGGCCATTGTTTTATAAGGGTTGGAGAAGGCATGGCTTAAAGGCTGGCCTTGAACTCAGAGATCTGCCTGCCTCTGCCTCCCGAGTGCTGGGATTAAAGTCTGTACCTCCACCGCCATGCTGAATAAAGGATTCTGAAAAGACTGCCTATTTACTTGTGGACTTGATTAATATTCGAGCACATGGACCCTTTTATAGAGTTGAACTCTGTTTAGAAATATAAGTTTCTAAATTAATTTATTTTTACTCATTTAGGTGTCTTGCCAGTATGTGAATCTGTGAATCACATCAATGCTTGGTGCCTGTGGAGTTCAGAAGGTCGATCCTGTTGCACTGGAGCTATGCATGTCTGTGAGCCTCCATGTGTGCTGGGAATAGAATCTAGGCCCTCTGGAAGGGCAGCCAGTGTGCTTTAAGTGCTGAGCCATCTCTCCAGCCCCATGTCCTGTTTATTCATATAGTATTTCTCATACATGTTCCCATGCACTAGGGTAATTTTCAGTTCAGCTATGATAGCACAGACCTATAATCCCAGCAGGCAGGCGGTAGAAAACTTGTAAGTCTGAGGCCAGCCTGAGCTATATGGCAGATTAAGGCCAAGCTGTGCTACACAGGAAGGCCTGTCTCCAAGAAAACAGGATGATTTTTTAAGCATGCTGACTTCAGTAAAAGCATCAAGTAGATGCCCGACATTTCTTTAGTTGGTTTTAACTTTAGGGAATTTGTATTATTTTAAGTTTTTATTTGTTTAAAGGAAAGCAGAACACGAATTATATACATTTACTCTTTATTTTGAGCTATACCTAACTGATGTATTTTACAAACTGGAATTTCTGGGTCAGAAGGTAGGAGCCATTTTATAGGCCTTGGTGGTGGTTCATTGTGGGATCAACTAAAACACACTCCTGCCAGGGATATATTCTTCATCAGATTATTTCAACAAAGAGACCCGCTCTAGATGTGGGTGGTACCTCATGGTGCCAGCCCAGATAAAAGGACGTAGAAGCGGGCAACTGCTTTTTGCACGCTTGCTTTCGCTTCTGGCTAATCCTATCCCGTTGCTGTGGTATCTATATCCCTATAGTGATGTTAGAACCGTCTTCTTCAGGCTTCCAACACAGACTGAAGGCCAGTAGCGCTACAGGAATCCATGGAGTCTTCAGTGCCAGACTGGAAAAGCTAAGACTTTAAGTCTCTGTGACTGAGGAGCTCTGGAACTCTCAGTGTCTCTATTGTGAGACAGCCATTGCTGGACTACAAGGACCATGTCCCGTGAGCCAGCTGAGTAACACCCCCCTTGTAATAAGTGTCCTCATTCTAGCAAGTCTCTTGCTCTAGAGAACCCTGTCTTACTGCTAGATAAGGCAACATTTGGAGGTCAGGGGTCATGAGAACCCTTCAATTATCAGAAGATGAATGGATACAAAAATTGTGGTACATTTACACAATGCAATACTACTCAGCCACCAGAAACAATGACTTAACCAAATTCTTAAGAAAATGACTGCATCTAGAGAATATCATCCTGAGTGAGATAACCCAGTCACAAAAGAACAGACATAATATGCAATCACTGATAGTGGGATGCTAACCCCAGAGGCTCGCACTGCCCCAGAAACAACTCACAGACTGTATGAAGCCCAAGAAATAAAGAAAACAAAACAAAACAAAAAAAAAATAGTCATGCTCAATCCTTACCCACCAAGAACACATTGACAAATTCCGGGTTGTACCCTGTATTACATGTACTGTCTGCTCATTGTAAAAAAAAAAAAAAAAAATCTTTACACACCAAGAAAACTTTGACTATTTCCAGGTTGCATCTTGTTTTACATGTACTTTATGCTCATTGTTACTGGTGGGATCTTTATCACACTATCAAACCTTTAAAAAAAAGTACTGATAAAAATGTATTGTATAATTTTATGCAAAAAATGCTTATAATCTGTACACTTATCTTTGTTTTGTAAAATAAAGTTGTTAAAAATATTATTCAAAACTCAAAACCACTCTATTCTTTGTTCATGAAGTTATTACCTATTTAAGACGTTTTATTAAACATAAGAAACTGTGGGGAAAAAAAAAGGTTGGCTGTGAGGAACAAGACTTATTCTGAGTGGCCCAAAGTGGCGGCGCATCCGTGAATTGTTGCAGTTAAGCAGAGAAATTGGTTAGGTTCCATTTAAGGGAGCTATTGCCATTTAGAGATGCCAGAAATGGCACAGTATGTCCTTAAGTGGTAATTTCCCCTCAATGAACTCTTTAAGCACAGTGAAAGAGTTTTTAGAGAAACTGTATTATAAGCTTCCCAGATTCGTCATCTGTATATTTTCCTAGTCTGATTCTTCTGTTCCAAGGATAAATTTTGTTAAAGGAGCATATATTAAAGTGGAAAATGTGGCCAGGCATGGGGACAAATACCTTTAATCCCAGTACTAGGGAGACAGAGGCAGATATAGCTCTGTGAGTTCAAGGCCATCCTGGTCTACAATTCCAGGCCAGGTAAATAGACCTTGGTGGTAGCAGCATCCTTGAGCATTCGCTGTACACTAGAGTATAACTCTCCTGGTCGGGTAATCTGGAGACTAGACCATTATGAACTAATGCACCCCCATCTTCAGAATTGCCAAACAGGTAGATTTAAGTTTACTCTAGTTCCTTTTTTAGCTTTTTCTTTCTTTTCCATGACACAGTTTAGAATCTGAAAACATGGCTCCAAATGGTTTCTAAATCTCGGTCTTGTCTCTACCTCCAGAGTCTTGCAGTTATAGGACTGTCCAGCTGTAGTAAAGATGGGAGAAGATCTTCATTCTTCTGAAGATGCTAATTCGCTGCTATTTTGTTTGAGACGGGATGTCACTATGTGTCCTTATCTGCTTGGTAGTCACTGTATAACTTAGGGTGTCCTCAAGCTTCAACCTCCCAGGCACTGGGGTCACTACAGCTGTCTTCAGACACACCAGAGAGGGCATCAGTTCTCATTACAGATGGTTGTGAGCCACCATGTGCTTGCTGGGAATTGAACTCAGGACCTCTGGAAGAGCGGTCAGTGCTCTTAACCTCTGAGCTATCACTCGAGCTCCTCATTAATACAAATTGACTTACACACACACACACACACAGAGACACACAGAGAGAGAGAGAGAGAGAGAGAGAGAGAGAGAGAGAGAGAGGGAGAGGGAGAGGGAGAGGGAGAGGGAGAGGGAGAGGGAGAGGGAGAGGGAGAGGGAGAGGCAGAGGCAGAGGCAGAGGCAGAGGGAGAGAGAGAAAGTGTTAGCTTCGGGTAGACATTCTGATTTATGGAAAAAACTGATTGCTTAGTAATCTGTGTGGTTTTTGTCTGTTACTGCCACCCAATAGCACCTCAAATTTGGTTGGGGTATAGCTCAATGGGTAGAGTGTTTGCCTGGTTGTGAATTTCATTCCCAGGATCACATAAATCCATGTACACGTAGGAGGTAGAGGCAGGATGCTCAGATGTTTAAGGTCATCCTTAGGTACAAAGTTCAAGTCTTCAGACCTGTAAAACAACAAACAATTTCAGTTTGACGAAGGAGATGAAATCCCCACTGAGGACAGTGACTCTACTGGAGTTCAGAGGCAGCACAGAAAGAGTTCTTAGAGTAAGCCAGGGTCCACTCCTGGTCTCATCATTAGCCACTGCATGGCCTTGAGTTGTGGCTGTGGCTCCTGTATCAGGAGTGGCAGCCCTCCTGTCTTACCCAGTGATCCATGGCTGTGAAGAAACATCATGATCAAGGCGACTCTCACGAAAGAAAGCATCTGACTGGGGATGGCTCACGGCTTCAGAGATTCAGTCCATTGGTCAAGGCGGGAAGTGCGGCAGCACAGACAGCATACCGTGTTACGCTAGAGAAGGAGCCCGGAAGAGAGTTCTACACTGGATTGGCAGGCAGCTGGAAGAGAGAGTGCTCCACTGAGCCTGGCTTGAGGTTCTGAAACTTCAAAGCCACCCTAGCAGCACACTTCCTCCAGTCGGGCCATACCTACTTCAACAAGGCCAACTATCCTAATCCTCTCAAATATCGCCACTCCCTATGAACCTATGGGGCCATTTTTCATTCCAACCACCATACCTCTATTCTAAAGTGCCCAGAGGAAACAAGAACTATGGGAATAGAGCACAGTCAGCAAAGCCAACTGTACAGTACAGCTGAAAACAGCACTTGGGATGGACTGATTGTATGAGCTTGTTTTTGTTTTTGAACACAGGGTTTCTCTGCATAGCCCTGGCTGTCTTATCGCTCACTCTGTGGGCCTTTATCTCACAGAGACACACCTGCCCCTGCCTCCCTAGTGCTGGGATTGAAGGTGTGCTCCACTCTTCTGTCTTGTGAGTTTTTGAAATCTTTGTTTTGGGGAATGGAAGAACAGGTGTTTTTTATTGTTTGTTTGTTTTGATTTTTGTGTTGTTGTTTTATCTTTTCATTGGAAAGACAATGCTGTGTGTCTAACATTCTTTGTTTCTCTAGAGATATGTGGGTACAAGGACCTCCATGCAGTGTTCCCAACACAAAGAACAAAAAAACACTTAATTTTTTTTAGCAAAGAATATTCAGAGAACCACTTGATTTAAAAAAAAATGTATTTTCAGTCTTGGAGGCGCTTCAGTGGGTAAAATGCCTGTCCCCAAGCCTGATGACAATTCTATCTCCAAGATCCACACGGTGGAAGGAGGAAATAAAGACCACTGCTTTCTTCTGACCTTGATCATGCTAAGGCACACATGCACACATGCGCACATACAGTGAAATGTTTAAAAATAAAATGCAAAAAAACCTTTCTTTTTTTTTTTTTTTTTTAAATGCCTCAGTGAATTAACTCCTTGGGCAAAGACGTTTGCTGCCAAACCTAACAACTTGAGTTTAATCCCCAGAGCCCACCCGAATGGGGATGGGGGAGGAGACAGAGAGAAATAGAGAGAGAGAGAGAGAGACTGAGAGAGAGAGAAAGAGAGAGAGCGACAGAGACTGAGAGAGAGAGAGAGAGAAAGAGAGAGAGAAAGAGAAAGAGAGAGATCCTCTAACCTCCCTCTGACTTTCACACCAGTATCATGGCACGTGTGTAACCACAAGCATACACAAAATAAGTAAATGAACAAAATTAATAATTATAATTATATAATAATTATAATATTTAATCATTTAATATTAAAACAAATATAATAAATGAATAAATGAATGAATGAATAGATAAATAAATAAAGGCAGGCTGGGTGTGGTGGTGTAAACGTTTAACCTCAGCATTTGAGAGGCAGAGTCAGGCGAACTTCCATGACTCTAAGACCAGCCTGGTTTACATAGTGAGTTCCAGGCCAGGCAGGACTACATAGTAAAACTTGTCCCAGTTAAAAAAAAAAAGGTCAATGCTAGACTGGCAAAATAGTTCAGGGTGTGAAGAAGCTCAGCATATTAACCTAATTACTGGAGTTCTAGTCTAGATATCACTGTGGGTAGAAAGAACCAAATCCTGGAAGTTGTCTGACCTCCACACACATGCTATGGAATTGGCACACACACACCTGTGTTTTACACACATACACACATGCACATCATCATCATCATCAATTAAATTCCTAATATTAAAATTGCAGATCAGAAGGCTGGTTTTCCTTTCCATGTTTATGTTTATCTTTCAAATTAATTCTAAAAAATCATTTTAAAGAGCAGTGCTTGGTTAACATTTATTTTTCCTGTTTATGAACATAATGAATGACAATATAAACAATAAAGAATTAAAAGTATATTTTTAAACAAAAATTTCTAATTGTATTTTAATTGTGGGAATATTTGCCTGGTACCCTTGGAGACCAGAAAAAAGCATTAGATACCCTGGATCTGTAGTTACAGGTGTTTCTGGGCCTTCAGAAGTGAGTTCCAGTTCATACAAGGAACAGCAAGTGGTTGTCAACCTCCTCATAGTCATCTCCTCCTCCTCTTCCTCCTCCTTCTCCTCCTCCTCTTCCCCCTCCTCTTCTTTCTCCTCCTCCTCCTCTTCTTCCTCTTCCTCTTCTTCCTCCTTCTTCTCCTCCTTCTCCTCCTCTTCCTCCTCCTCTTTCTCCTCCTTTTCCTCCTCCCCCTTGTCTTCCTCTTCTTCCTCTTTGTCCTCCTCCTTACCTTCCTCCTCTTCCTCCTCCTCCTTCTTCTCGTCCTCATCTTCCTCTTCCTTCTCCTCCTCTTCTTCCTTCTCCTTTTTGAATAAGAGATAACTTATTCTAGGTGACTGTGGTCTGGGAACACAGATTTAGGTTACCCAAAATTTCAGGTTCCAATAGGAAAGCAGTTTCATGAAGTTTTATAGTTTTACAGAACAAAGAAAGTCATAAACCAAAACAAGTTTAAAACACATTTGTGGGACAGTAGAGAGACAGATACAGAGAGATGGGAGAAGCTATGAGCCCACGATAACATTCTTAGTTTTTGGGTTGGTAGATTCTAGTCATCTGCTAAGTTAATAGATTCCAAAAAGTTTCTATCTATTGAGTCATAAGGTGTTATTAGTTCTAACACAGAGGTGGGCAAGGCATGCTGTTCCACAGGGCTAGGACTAGCCTGAGTAAGATAAGGTAATTAGCTTCTAAATCTACAAAGTTACAGTATCTCCACAGTAGTGAAATTATAACCAACCAGTCTCTGCAGACATGGCTTCTTCTCAAGAAGTTGTGTTCACAGCCAGACACAGCTTTCCAAGAGATTTTGTTCACGGTTCCCTCTGTTGGCCAATCATCACACTTTCATATGGAGGCTACATATTATTTATTAAACATTTTAAAATCTCACATGGCTAGGAGGTTCATTCCTAGGGTCTGAGGTAAATAAGGCTGTGTAGGGACAAGAAATCATTCTTCAGGAGAGAGAAACAGCTGGCCAAGGCCATTATGAAAGAAACTCCTGGATTGTAGCAAAACTCCTCACCGCCATGATCTGGATCTGATTCTTCTTTTCTTTCTTTTTCCAACTTTCTCTGGATCTGCCATTGCATTTACTTGTGATATAGATTGTGATATATATTGTGATATAGATTGCTATACCTAAAATTAAGACATTAAGAACATAGTTTGGCCTAACGGAGTAAAGATTACAGATGAAAGAGACACATCTAAGACAGCCACAATTTACACATTCCTTTAATGAGATCAGCTACATAGTTCCTCCTGTACATATAGTTATTAGTACTCGATCAACTATTTTATATTTAAATGGTTGGAAATGAAAATTCTGAAGGAGTCGCTGATAATTGTATTATTGGATATTTTAGATACCAATTATATCAAGAAACAAAAATACTTAAGGTATAAGTCATCATGGATGTTGTTATTATTACATATTGATGTCTGTTGTAAACTCTGGATAAGAAGAATTAACCCAAATCTCTAGCTAGAGTAAATGGAGTTAAATTTAATTTAAAAACAAGACAATTTTCTTTTGGTTTTATTCAAATTATACTGAGTAAGGGAATATGTGTATGTGTATATTTGTAAAAAAATCAAAAACAAATATTTCAAATATTAATTTTGAATAAGGTAGAGGTTTAGGGCAAGCAAACCATCATAACAAAAGGGGATGACCAATTGAAAGGACATAATATTTTCATTTGTAACTTCTTAAAACCAAGATTAATATTATTTTATCTCCGGCAGTGGTGGTACATGTGTTTAACTTCAGTACTTGGGAGGCAGGGGCTGGCAATAAGTTCGAAGTCAGCCTGGTCTACACAAGAGTTTCAGGAAAAAAATCTGCTCTTGAAAAAAATATATCATTTAAAAATATATTAGGTAGACTGCTAGATATTATAAATAATTTTAAAAGTCCAATCACAAAGATGCTTCATAAAGATAAACAGTGAGAGGAACATTTGTTTATTTGGGGAGCTTTTGTTGTTGGTGTGGATAATGACTATCAGCCAGCATTTTCCAAGTCAGAATGAGTGTGCTCTCAGATGACGAAAGGAAGTTCAGCATCTCCTAGGTGTGAGTTAGAAGTACCCGAAGACAATCATCTTTAAATCAGGATGACATCACTCATGTGATATCATCTTTTCTTTTACTGAAATCCTCTGTTTTTATCTTTTGAAGAAGACCGTGTAACTAATTTTGAACTCACAGTTAAAAGCCTTTTACAATACCATGTGCTATTTGTTTATCTAATAGACAAAACTTTTTAAACAGATTTCAGTATTTGTCTGGACAAACATTTTGTATCACTATTTAATTTAGTAAAAATGTCTAAGTAAGCATATTGAGTGTAGCTTTTGCTACCCCGCCTAAACACCAGGAATGTGCCAGGTTATCAGCTGCCACCCAGCTTCCCTTGAATGCACAGATAAAAAACACAGACACACAGTTGCTCAATTTCAACTTACCTTATAGACACAATTGCTGGGCCATACTAATCTCCCTCCTGGAGAAGCGTGCCCTTATCAATACTCTTAGCCCCACATCTCTACCTGCCCTCAACTTTAGTTGCTCAGTTAGTCCCAGCTAAACATCCCCAAGCACCAGTCTGAAGAAATGGCCTGTGGCCATTTCACCTGAGACCTTCCACTCAGCAATTGGCCCATGGCTTCTTTACTGATCAGTCAAGAACCAACTGGAGAACAGGATCTTAGCATCAGACCCACCCCCTACACCAGCATCACTGTCTAAAACATATTTTTTTTTGAATGGTTAAGGCAATGACTGACAATGCAAAAAGCAAATGCTTTGCCGAATGGGAAACAAACAAGCAAAAACACAGAAATTTAATCATAGATTTTAAATGTGTTTTTAGTAAAAGGGCACTTTAGTGAAAGGATACTAAGAACAGATAAATATTTAAGAAAATATTGTAGAAAGCTGGGCAGTGGTGATGCACCCCTTTAATCCCAGCACTCAGGAGGCAGAGGCAGGCAGATCTCTGAGTTTGAGACCAGCCTGGTTTACAGAGTGAGTCCTAGGACAGCCAGGGCTACAGTCAGACCCTGTCTCAAAAAACCAAACAACAATTAAAAAATTGTAGAAAAGTAAGCATTAATTTTATTAATTTTATATCAGGGTATAGAATTATCCTTAAACAATTTTATTGCCAAAGGGCAGTGGTAATGCACCCCTTTAATCCAAGCACTTGGGAGGCAGAGGCAGGTGAATCTCTGTGAGTTCGAGGTCATCCTGGTCTATAGGGAGAGTTCAACAACAGCCAGAGATACCCAGAAAAATTATGTCTTTAAAAATTATAATCCTTATAGTATCTTATCTTAGTTATAACATTTTAAACAATGTTTACAATATACTTTAATCTTAACATTGTTATTGTCAATACAAAATTTAAGAAACAATTTTAATGAGTTAAAATTTAAACCTCAGAAGGCTCTATCTAAGCCACAAAAATATATGTATCTTGGATGCCTAATAGTTAAACTTAATAAAGTATATTAAGTAATTTGTTTTCTTAACCAAATTTAAATTAAATACTTGTTAAAGATTTAAGTTATTATAAAAGGAACCTTGAAATGGCTCTTTGCTTAGAAAAAGCATTTACTTTTTATTTGTGTTTATGGGCATCCAAAGTAGAATAAAACATCCAAAAAAGGTTAAATTTTGGCATTTATGATGAAGATGATGATGATGGTTTTGGTTTTTTTGAGACAAGGTTTCTCTTTGTAACAGCCTTGGCTGTCCTGAAGGTTACTGTGTAGTTCAGGCTGGCCTCGAACTCACAGAGGTCTGCCTGCTTCTGCCTTCTGAGTGCTTGCATTAAAGGCGTGTGCTGTCACCACCCAGTGTATTATTATTTTATTTATTTATAGCTAAAAAAACAAATAATTTAAAATAAATCATTACAGTGTAACACTTAAGATGATCCGTAAACTCTAAGGTGTCTGTGTAAGCCTCAAAGTAGGTTTTCAAAATGACAACTTAAAAATACTTAGGATTTTCTCCTACATTGGCCTGGCTAAAATAAAGATCTTGAAAAACTTCATTGATTGTTTTTAAAAAAGCACTAGTGGTCAAAAATATACTTAAAATGTTTGTATTTATACAGAAATATCTAAAAACATATATATATCTGAAAAAGACATGAGCTACCTTCTTTATTTTTGGAATAAATAGTTTAGTATCTCAAAAATGGAAATCATCTATTAGGAAAAACATATCACGCAATAGGAGTGATCTTGTTGGGATAAAGATCAAGGATCTTTTTGGGATAAAGATCAAGAAGGTAAGAGAATGACCAGGGGCTGGAGAGATAGCTCTGCGGTTAAGAGCACTGACTGCTCTTCTAGAGGTCCCGAGTTCAATTCCCAACACCCACATGGTGGCTCACAACCATCTGCAATGAGATCTGATGCTCTCTTCTGGTGTGTCTGAAGACAGCTACAGTATATTCATATACATAAAAAAATATATCTAAGAGAGAGAGAGATTGATCAGAATTATATGATATATGTATATTTTGTTCTTTTTTTTAAACACACAAATGCTTTATTAATACAACACACAGACTATAAAGGAGTAAGAAGTTCAAATACCTGCATCATAACAAACAGGCGGCAATTCAACATCCAGAGTGAAGAGGGCGCTGGAAGGAGACAAAGGATCAGACTCCCAGGGCAGAAAGGGCGTCTTCAGAGGGGAAGGGGAGGTCCAAGTGCAGCAGATTCTCGGGCACTGTCTCTTCGTTCAGGACCATGGGGGCACTCCGTTCAAGGGGAGAAATGAGATCTGGTGCTCCTCAGGCAGGTCAAAACTCTCAAAGTCTAGAGGACTGAAGGGGAAGAACTTTTCTATTTCTGGGAAGGCATCATCAGGAGCAGGGACAGGGTCTTGTGTCACAGAAGACTAGGTGATCTTTTTCACAGACAAGAATGGCTGTTTTGGTTGGTGGGTTTACTAGTCTTCACTGGCTTTTCTGTAACTCGGTTGACAGTTCCCGAAGCCTTCCTGCTGGCTTTTGGCAAGGCTGGAGCACTGAACACGTCGCCACCACGTGGCGTTGAAACCTGCAGCTTCCCATCCAAGGCCTTGACACCAGAGCCCAGCTTCAACCCATCCTTAGATGCCAAACGGCTGCCTGGCTCTTCGTATCCTTATCAACAAAGATCAGAGCAGCCATCCTGGATTTCTCCAACACTGCGCCACCAACGACCCCGTGTATATCTTGTTCTTAAAAGCAGACTTAAATTTTGTAAATTTAAGAACTCAAGTAAATTGCCTCTCAGAATGATTTAGGACCACAACCCATTTTTTATTTGTTTTATCTATGTGGCACATTTATTAAATATATTTTTGGGTCTTATTACTTTTTTTGTTAAATTTTCAATTCACTGTGAGCCAAAATGAAGCAGAGCCAAGTTAACAACCTTAGTTTACACAAGAACTTACTTAAGAGCCAAGTTGGCAATAAATGCAGTTTGTAAAAATAAAACATAACCGCATGTAGATAGAAAGTTTATATGCATAATTGTGCATAAGATATATCTTAATGATTTGTTTTTACTTTATGTGCATTGGTGTTTTGCCTGCATGCCTGTCTGTCTGAGGGTGTCAGATCCCCTGCAACTAGAAGACTTGGCAGGTGAGTCCTGGGATTTGAACCCAGGACCTCTGAAAGAACAGCCAGTGCTCTTAACTACTGGGTCATCTCTCTAGCCCAAGATATAGTTTAATAAAGCAAGACTTTGTTAGGATTATAAATGTATGCCTTTATACATACATACATATATATATTAAAAGTATATATACACCTACAAACATATAAATATATATGTGCTTGGTTGGTTGGTTTTTGAGACAACATTATATTTTTTATAATCCTCATTGTGAAAAGAAAAGATGTAGGGGGTTGGTCTGGTGCTGCTTCTATGCAAATGCTAAATTCTGTACCCTATGATCTGCTTGCTCCAAGACGGGAGGATCCTCATGTATACCAGTCTTTGTTGTGTGGCATTGCTCTCCAATTTCAAACAATTAGTTAAATAAGACTAATGACAGCCAATTATCTGGAATAGAGAGAGGTGGAGTTGGAGTTTCTGAGGTGAGAGTTGCAGGTAGAAGAGGAAGGAAAAAGAAGAGGAGGCCTCCGAGAGTCACGGTGGACCAGCATGCGCCCATGTCTCCAGCATATCTCCGGTCTGCTGGGGCAAAAATAACCCAGAGAATTTCAAACAGCCAGTGCTGAGAGAGCACAGCTGGGGTAGTAGCTAGACTAGCATTAGAGATTTTAATCAAGGGAGGGGTAGTCCCCCAGTAATTGCAAATAGTAATTAATAAATAAATATCCATATTTTGAGTCTCATTCTTTTGAAGCTTGACAGGGATGAGCACAATTCATAATAATTCTACGAGAAAGAGCATTGACATCCTCAGTAAACATACCTTTTATTTTATGTATGTTCCGGCATGAATAAAAATGGTTTGCATTTAACAGTTTTATATTTAAAACATTTTGAAGAAATCGTAAGGATTTTATGATTACATATTTACACTATATAAAAACAGAATCTGTTTTAGAATGAAATCTTATCAAAAATCTATGTATATATAACACTGAAGGTTTACGAAATATTCAGTATTCCCAAAGATGTCATTTTTGCAGGTCCTGGGTGCCACAAAGGTAAGTAAGTGGTAGAGAGATAGAAGAGAGAGAAACAGAAGGATGTGGGCAGTGAGGAGAGGCTGAACTGGAGGGTGGTGAGAAACAGCCAGGTGTGAGTATCCTGTGGTGTCACCTGAGACCGTGTCTGGATTCATAGCCAGCGTCAGTGGGGGTCTGTGTAGATGCTGTGGCCATGTTACTCCAACAGATGTCCCTGGTCTGGGCTGCTGCAGGGGTTGATGTCTGAGGGCTGTGCAGAGCTGGGCCCACCCCTCACTGGTTGTGGCACTCAGGCGAGCTGCCCTCCTCATGGCTCTGGTGGTGAGCATGTGAGAACTGGGAGGCTGACTGACTCAGCTACCACCCAGGCTCAGAGCTGGGACTCTGAGTTGGTCCACCCGGACATCTACCTCATCTATGAACTGCTGGAGCATGTGAAGGGGCTGGTCCTACAGATCCAGAGCTGCAGGATCTCTGTGACACAGGGCAGCACCAGGACATCTGAGCGGAGTCCCATGAGGATCCAGTACTGACAGTGTAGCAGAAGCCAGAGGCCTCGAAATGGACCCAGGACGAGGAGCTTACAAGTAGAGCTATATGGCAAAAGTGCAAACTGTAGGATACACAGCAAGACACACCACATCTTCCACACTGAAAGGTTTTGGTTTGTTTGTTTTCTTTTGCTGGAAGGTTGCAAGGGTAGAGGGTGGATATGGGGAAATGGGGAGATGAGTGGGATTAGGGTGCAGGATGTGAGATTCACAAAGAATCAATAAGAGGTTTAAAAAGTGACTTTGGAAGGAGAACTAATGTGACCACAGTTTACTTACAAAAGCAAAACAAAATGTAACAGCCAAAAATGTACTAACACAACTATTGTAGACACACGCCACAATCATTACATGACATTAGGTTCACCCAGGTGAGAGAAAAATAGAAGTAGTAAGTTTACTGTGTTTCTTTAACACATGAGAAAGGCTTAGAAACACAAAAGGTCATAGGTGAAGTTTGTCATATATACTTAAGGTAATCTCTCTCTCTCTCCCTCCCTCTCTCTCTCTCTCCCTCTTCCTCCCCTCCCCCTTCTCCTTCCCCTTCCCTCCCCCACCCCTACCCTTCTTCCTCCCCCCTTCCTCCTGAGGGGGGTGTTTCTAATTGTGTTCTAGACTGCTGATGGTCACAACTTGTGTCAAGCCAGGTCAGGCCACCTATCCACAACAACCGAATCAAAAGAGCAAATGTATAAGTGGAAAGCAGAAAAGGCAGACTTATTTAATGCAGTCACATGGGAAAGACAGACAGAGATCCTGTAAACCTCTCGTCTATCTTTAGGGTCCTGAAGTTGTATGTATGCATGTATGTGTGTATGTATGTATGTATGTATGTATGTATATATGTATGTATAGGTATGTACACACACACAGCCAAGGGTACGCACATCTAAGCAATGTTGGTCAAGGTGCACCTATGCCCAGCACTGGCTCCTCTTCATTATCTAGGTTTTAGTCTCATCCTACAAGGTAGTTTGATAAGTTACTCAAATTGAAATCTCTTTCGGAGAGACAAGTTCCAGTTTTCTGAAGCCTTCCCCTCTCCAGGCCTGAGATTTCCACGGAAACTCCTATAACCTTATCTACCAGACCCACTACATGGGGGGAATGAGGTTTTCCAAAATATTCCACCCAAAAAGCCATGTTATTACACTTGAGCCAGAAGGATGGGTCTAGGAAATGTCCACTTAGATGTTAGTTCACTCAAATATTTAGTAGGTTTCTTGTGAGACAAACAGAAGCAAAGGAACACCAGAGTCTTGGCTTAATAGGATGGATCAGTCAAACGACAGACAGGGAAACTCCCCAAGATGCTTGAAGATGATGTCATCGAAAGTCCCCAGGAATGTTGGCCACAGAGACACAGACATGGTTTAATTTAATTGTTATTAACTTGAATTCCCCTAAGCTGTAGAAACCTCCTAAGGGCACGTGTTGGGGTGGTGCTGGGGGTGCACTGAGATTTTTGGCTTTAAGGCTGAAAGGAAGCTTAGGGCTGGTTTGTATACTAAGCCTAAGAGTTCAAAGAAAAAAGTTCCTCAGGGAAAACTAAATTATCAGAGATAAAGAAGCAAGGTCAGAGAAGAGGGAGTCACTTTAGAATTTACCTGTGACTGTGTTAAAAAAACAATGAAACTAATTCATTGTTTCAGTGCCCAATTTAGCTCACAGGCACAGATTTTTTTGAAGAGCTTTTTATTATTAACTGGGGAGGGGTGGTCATTTATTTGTCTTTTCGAGTCAGAGTTCTCTGTGTGACAGCTCTGGTTGTCCTGGAACTTGCTCTATAGACCAGGCTATACCTGAACTCAGAGTTCTGTCTCTGCCTCTAGAGTCCTGGGATTAAAAGTGTGCACCATTACTGCCTGGAATTCATTATTATTAATACCACTTTTATTGTTTCTTCCCCCCCCATCATTTCACATTTTAGTTAAAGCAGCCTGTGTGTATGTGTGTGTGTGTGTGTGTGTGTGTGTGTATGTGTGTGTATGTGTGTGTGTGTGTGTGTGTGTGTGTGTGTAGTGCTTAACTTCATTGTCTAGGACTTTGTTAAGTGCACAAGAGAAAGCAATTTGGAGGTAGTAAATGTTTCTCTCCATTTTTCCAAATACTTGAAAGCTAATAATTATCATACATAAAGTCAGCTAGAGTACTTGATGACCACTTATCTCCAAACATTTTCTCCTTTTGGAAACCTTTTCCCCATATATACATATATGCATGCACACATAAACAAATACAAACACACACACACACACACACACACACACACACAGATCAACATCCTCAACATTTCTTCTGAGACCATCTTTTCCAACAGGGTCTTGGTGTTATCTTATCCTGCATCTCAGTCAAATGCAAAGGGGTTTAAGACACTGCGTGAACTGATCCTTCAAGTGAGTCTTCCCCAGGAAGTCAGTAAAGTCCCTTCCGACCCGGGATCTGGGTTTGCTGGGTTGCTCCCCCAGACCCCTCCACACTTTGTGTGGGAGAGAAGAAGTGCCTTTTTTCTTCAGTGCCTGTATCACCAGGAGAAACAAGTGCCTCTTGTCTTTTTACCAGGCGCTCATAAAATTCCAAAGCTAGTCTTGGCCTGGTCACAGGAGAAGCAGCGGAAAGACAAGAGCTCTGCATTTGAGGGGAGTGTCAGGAGACAAAAGCCAAATGACAACAAATCAAAACTTTTCAAAGACAATGAAAACCAAGACAAATAAAACAAAAACCGAAATGCATTCAAAGTTTCGGAAGTGAACAAAATACTAAAAGGGTGCTGGACCGTCAGAATCCAAAATACTGTTAGAGGTTCAAAAGCAAGGAAAGAAATCAAAACCAATGTCTAGACCAAAATGCTTTTAGAGAAACAAATTAGATACTTTAAACCAAACACTTTAAAATCAGACCAAAAAGGTTCTTAACAAAGGAAGATTCTTGTTAGCCAGCTCAGAATAAACAAAATGGACCGTGAACCAACCAACTTAAGGGAGGTCCACAATCCTGAACAAGAACCTCACCAACAGTCGGACTGAGGAGGTAACATGAGGTGGGCCTGGACTCAGTGGTCCGTGCAGGGGCCTGGGTTCCTTCCATCCAGCCGGTCCGTCTGGTGGAAAGAGGGTTATTCTCAAAGTCACAACCGTTGGTGCAAAAGCCACAACTTGCATTTTTAAGGGGATAGGGATAGTTTATTCTGCAGCCCTTCTGAGTAAGCACGGCCAGGAACGCAGATGTTCGCAGTAAGTGTTCTTGACTGTTGAGCCATCTTTCCAACTTCTATTTTCAAATGTACTTATTTTATTTTGAGTGTAAGTGTTGGTGTGCACGGATGCCCTGGAACTGCAGATACAGGCAGCTGCCAGTGGTCTTGTAGTCGCTGGTGCCTGAGTCTGGGTTCCTTGTAAGACTAGAAAGTGGTTAATTGCTGAGTCACCTCTGTAGCCCTGAATTTATTTTTAAATTACTGTATGTGTGCAGTGTTTTTATAGTATGTGTTTTGCACATGTGTGGAAGTCTGAGGACAATTTGGGAAAAAAAATAAAACCAGCTTTTACCTTCCACCACACTAAGACAAGTTTTTTTTTTTTCTTTTCTTTTCTTTTTAAGTTCAGTTTTATTTTTATGCTCATTGGTGATTTGACTGCATGTCTGTCTGTCTAAGGGTGTCAGAAGCCCTGGAACTGGAGTTAGACAGGTCTGAGTTGCCACATGGGTGCTAGGAATTGAACCTGGGTCTTCTGGAAGAGCAGCCAGGGCTCTTAACTGCTGAGCCATCTCTTCAGCCCACCCACCCCCCAAATCAAGTTTCCAATTGCTCCTGAAGCCTTAAAATGTCCTCCACGCTGGTTGACTACGTGGTTTGAACAAGAATGACCCCCAAAGACCCATATGCTTAGTTACCAGGAAGCAGAACTTGAAAAAATTAGAAGGATTAAGGAGTGTGGCCTTGTTGGAGGATGAGTGTGTTGCTGCAAATGGTCTTTGAAGTTTCAAAAGCCCCCCTTCTCTCTCTCTCTCCCTCTCTCTCCCTCTCTCCCTCTCTCCCTCTCTCCCTCTCTCCCTCTCTCTCTCTCTCTCTCTCTCCCTCTCTCCCTCTCTCTCTCTCTCTCTCTCTCTCTCTCTCTCTCTCTCTCCCTCTCTCTCTCTCTCTCTCTTTCTCTCTCTCCCTCTCTCCCTCTCTCCCTCTCTCCCTCTCTCTCTCTCTCTCTCTCTCTCTCTCTCTCTCTCCCTCTCTCTCTCTCTCTCTCTCTCTCTCTCTCTCTCTCTCTCTCTCTCTCTCTCTCTCTCTCTCTCTGGGATATTGTTCTCAGCTTACTGCTCCAGTGCTATTCACTCAGAGATGCTCACTGTCATGAGGATAATGCATTAAAGCTCTTTAACAGTAAGCAAGTCCCCATGGAATGTTTTCTTTTTACGAGAGTCACTGTGCCTCCTCACAGAAATGGAATGGTGACTAAGACCGGAAGCTTTAGAGACAGGGTGAGCAAGCCCAAAGTATCGGGGGAAAAGCACACCTGGGCTCTGGCCAGCATCTGAAAGACAGAGGAAGAGAAAAAGCTACATTATTTTTAGTCAGAATTCAGAAAGATGGGCAGATCTAACAGGACCTCGCTGCAGACAGAGAACAAGGACAGAAGGAGGGTACTCTGGAAAGAAAAAGTGCATTAGCTCAGTAAAGGCCTTGGATTCCTCCTAACACTTCATCATTAAGGTTGACCTACCTTTCTGAGGGCTGGCCCCTTGTCCAGATGATTTACCTGCCCAACTCTTAACTCTTAAAGAAGACAATGCCGTGCCTTCACCCAGAGGTAGACCCACTCTGAGAAGGCAACCATAAAAAAGCCTTTAGGATACGGGCTGAAATTTGAGACTAGCTATCGTCAGTTTCTTCTATGAAGGTCTGGACATCCCGTCCCTGAAATTCTTCATCACAGATTAATAACTAGACTGACATTTTGGTTCATACCCTCACATCTAGCCCTCAGGCAATAATGCTGACTTCCAAGTGATAAAACAAAACAAAGCCCAAAGCTCTCTTTTGACATTCTTGGCCTCCAGCCAGGCAGGATTCAGGAAAGTTCTGGCTTACGGTCAAGGTGGCCCCATCCCTAAATTTTTTCTTGTTCTTATCAGTTCCCCTTATCTGAAGAGGCGTCTCTGTCACTAGGAAATGGGGGCAATGGTGGAATCTGGCTTCTTCCTGCTGGGAGGGGTCACTGGGTGTAGCAGTTGAATCAGTAACCCTCTGTTTAACAGTTGGGTGGAGGGAGGACAGGAAGACCTTGACCAGTGACAGATGTAAGGGATAAGGCACAGGAGTCAGGAGGAGGTAACACTGAAGTGCTTGGAACAATCGAAATGGTGGGCTCAGCCACGATTACCTACATAGCTTAGCTCAAGACCTAACCCGAAACCAGAAGCCAGAACAAAGGACTTTTTAAATTGTCTAGATTAAACTTCATAATAGTCTTTCTTTGTTTAGTTACTGTTTGTTTGCTTGTTGAAACAGGGTTTCACAAATATAGTTATGGCTGGCCTGAAACTTTCTCTGCAGTCCAAACTGGCTTTGAACTCACAGAAATATGTCTCCATTTGCCTCCTAAGTGTGGGAATTACTGGTGTGTGCCACTACCCAGAATCTGATTTCAGGTTCTTTAATAGCTCTTGGGATGTCTAGAATCCCTACAGAGAGGGCCAGGATGTTGTGTCTCGTTCTTGCATTCTCCAGCTACATGGATAGTTGCTCAAGAAATAAATGGAAAAGAATGAGTTGGCTAGGGCTGGAGAGATGGCTCAGTGGTTAGAGCACTGACTGCTCTTCCAGAGGTCCTGAGTTCAATTCCCAGCAAACACATGGTGGCTCACAGTGATCTGTAATGGGAACTGATGCCCTCTTCTAGTGTGTCTGAGGACAGTTACAGTGCACTCACATCAAATAAATAAGTCTTAAAAAAGAAAGAAATGTAAGTTCTAAGTGTGTTATAAGTTCTGCTTTACAACAATGATTACAATATGAAACAAAGAAATAAAATAAGAAAAAAAATTAAAAGGATGAGTTGGCAAGAATGTGGCCCACACTAGGACCTTGAGAGATTAACTGTTTTGTTTCTACTAGCTGAGCCAGAGAAGATTTCATGAGCAAGCACTGGGAGCTGAGACAATCATAGATTATTGTTATGTGTGTGTGTGTGTTCATTCCACAGTGTATGTGTGTATACATTCCAATGTATGTGTGTATGCATGTGTGTGTGTACATACATTTCACAGTGTGTGTATGTGTGTGTGTGCATTCCACAGTGTGTGTACATACATTCCACAGTGTGTGTGTGTGTGTGTACATACATTCCACAGTGTGTGTGTGTGTGTACATACATTCCACAGTGTGTGTGTGTATGTATACATACATTCCACAGTGTGTGTGTGTACATATGTTCCACAGTGTGTGTGTGTGTGTATGTATGCATACATTCCACAGTGTGTGTATCTGTGTGCATTCCAAAGTGTGTATGTATGCATGTGTGTATGTACATACATTCCACAGTGTGTGTATGTGTGCATTCCACAGTGTGTGTGTACATACATTCCACAGTGTGTGTATGTGTGTGTTCATTCCACAGTGTATATGTGTGTACATTCCAATGTATGTGTGTATGTACATTTTAGTGTGTGTGTGTGTACATTCCAATGTATGTGTGTATGCATGTGTGTGTGTACATACATTCCACAGTGTGTGTATGTGTGTGTGCATTCCACAGTGTGTGTGTGTGTATGTATATATACATTTCACAGTGTGTGTGTACATTCCAATGTATGTGTGTGTATGTACACTTCAGTGTGTGAGTGTATGTACATTCCACAGTGTATGTTTGTGTGTGTGTGTGTGTGTGTGTGTGTGTAAGCACACATTTTATAGTGTCTGTGGAAGTCAGAGGACAACTTCATGTAGTCATTTCTCTTCTACCTTTACCTGGGTTCTGGAGACTGAATTCGGCACTTTTCCTTCCTGGGCCATGTTGGCTGCCCTTATGAGCCTCCTTCTTACTATTTCCATCAGAAATGACTTGAGGGCACTGAGGGGTCTAGAAACAATAAGAAGACGGATATATATGCCCAACTCTAAGGGATCTGGGTTGGAAGAAAAGCTTTGGGAGTAAGTGGCAGTTAAATCCATGGCTGTTTATTAAGGCACCAAGGAAGAGGGCTGGGTGGGCAAGGAGACCTAAGGACAGAACCATAACACACAATTGGTGGGGTGGTTTGGATGAGAACAACCCCATAGGCCCATTGATTTGAATGCTTTGCCACCAGAGAGTGGCACTATTTGAAAAAATAAGAAGTTGTGGCCTTGTAAAGAGGAAGTATGTCATTGGGGGTGGGCTTTGAGGTTTTAGAAGCCCAAACCAAGCTCAGTGGGTCTTTCTGCTGCCTGCAGATCTGGGTGTAGAACTATCTACTATTTCTCTAGCACCTTGTTTGCCTGAATGCTGCCATGTTCCCTTCCATGGTAAAAATGGCCCAGATCTCTGAAATTGTAGACTAGCCCCAGATAAATGCTGTCTTTTATAAGAGTTCTTATGGTCATGGTCTCTTCACAGCAATACAACACTGACTAAGACACTCAGTCAGGGGCAGAAGACTTTTATTTAAGCAAAAGCAGCACACATTCCTTTGTCTGATGCAGCAGGCCTGAAAAACGAGCTCCCTTAGACAATCTACCCTGCCTGGGGCTCCTCTGGGCTCTCCAACTACCATCCTTCCAAGGCCCCAATCTAGTCACATCTGTACTTTACATTCCAAAACTTCTTAAACTAATCCTCTCACATAACCTGGAATGATCCTTCTTAAATCTGAAGTGCTTGAATCTGGTAGGGTCACAAAGTACCAAACACTTAAAAAGCAAAGGCGGTCACTCTGGAGGACTAAAGAAAGAAAAGGACACCTTGTCCCACATCATAAGGAGTGTGAAAGGAATTGATAGTGTATGAAGTTGGGTTTTTGGGAGCAAAATAGTTTTGTAATAATCAGTAAAGATTGATTAGTAAAGAACTGAAGGAAGAAAGTAGCAGTAGTTTGGGGCCTGCAAAGCATCTGGGAAAGCTCCAGGCTCCGCTCTTTTGTAGAGGATCACAGGCTACTAGGAAGAATATGCTGTGCTTTGGTACTTCCTTCATATGAGTTCAAACACAGTTGGGGACATGTGCTCTTGACTTTGATGGCAGTTCTTCTGGTTATTCTTGCAGGCTATGCCAGCATCTAGCAGGTGTAGTTTTTGCATTTCTCTGTGTGTGTGCTTGTTGATGTGACCATAACCACGTTACATGGTTGAGGGTTGGACTATACATGCTGAGTGTTAAGTCATTGAGAGGAGGTCACATGATCAAGGTAATTTATAAAAGAAAGGGTTTAATGGGGTTTACAATTTTAGGGGCTCAAGTTCATCGTGGAGGAGTGAAGGCAGGGTGGCAGGAACAGCTGAGAGCTCACATCTTGATTCAAAAGTAGGACGGGGAAAGAGAGAGAAAGAGAGAGAGAGAGAGAGAGAGAGAGAGAGAGAGAGAGAGAGAGGGAAAGCAAGAATGATAGAGACAGAGAGAGGAAATAGTAGGAGTCTATTGAAACCTAAAAACCCACCCTCAGTGACACAACTCCTCCAATAAGGCCACACCTCCTAATCCTTCCCAAACAGTTCCACCTACTGAAGACCAGGTATTCAAAAGTGTGAGCTTTTGGAGCTATTCTCATTCAAGCCACCATGCATGGCTAGTCTTGGCACTGACTTGGGGATTGGTTCTAATGCTTTGATTTAATCAAAAATCTGTGTGTTCAAACACTGAAGTTTCTTGTACCCAACTGGTTTTTGATTGATCAATAAAGATCAATAACCAGCAGCCAATGGCTAGGCAAAGGAAAAGGGGCCAGACCCTTATATTTGCATGGGCTAGGATGTGGGAGGGGGAGGAGAGAGAATTATCACGTTTCAGAGGGAGACGATCAGATTTAGAGCTGCAGAAGGAAAATCATCTGAAATGTAGGTGAGAAGGAATGCACCCCCAAAAGGACTGCCCAGAAACATCTTGGGCAGCAAAGACGAGGGGGCCGTTTAGAAGGAACAGGGCAGCAAAGATAGGTCATAGATTTAGAGGGTGTTGAGTCAGGAGTACTGGAGGGAAATCTATGATAGCCAGGCGGAGGATTAGAACTGCCCTCCCTTTGAGCTATTTAAGGCATTTAAAAAATAAGCTAGTGTGTGTGTGTGTGTGTGTGTGTGTGTGTGTGTCTTTTATTCTTGGATCCAAAGAGTTCCAGGGCTGGTGACTTTCTGGGAGCAGTAAGCAGTGTAGATAAACTCACCCCTACAGACTACAACCTTGGCCACTTCCAACCCCAGAAGCAGGATTGAAACCCTGATTAGGTGTGTATCTTCTTTCCTACCTGGGCAGAGGAATGGGGAGGGTAGTGGGGGATACTGGTCACTGGGCTCTGGTCGTCTACCTAGGAGTTTCATTCTCTAAGTGAGTTGCTACAGGATTCTCGCAGTACCAAAAAAATAGGAACACTGTGAGCATTTTAGTATGGTTCAGGTACATCATATAACTTGTATAATGTCTCTCTGAACAGTAGCTTTGTAAAGTGCCTATAAGTACCCTGAACAAGGTGTGAGCAAACGTGAGACTTAGAGAAATTAAGGGAATTTCTCTCCATTACATATCCAGAATGGCAAATATTGGTTTTAAAACTCGTGTACTTTAAAAATAAATTTTGTAAGTATTTTGCCTGCGTATATGTATGCACACCACATGTGCTTGCAGTACTTACGGCAGCCAGAAGAGGGCACTTGATCCCCTCCAATTGACTCAGATGGTTGAGCCCCCTAGTGGGCATTTTTATTTTTTGTTACATTTATTTATATTTGTGTTGGGGGATGTGTGGATTAGCTGAAGGTTCAACAAGGCCATATTTCCTAATCCTTTCACTACCTGCTATGGTGGTTTGAATATACTTGGCTTATGGGAAGTGGCACTATTAGGAGGTGTGGTCTTGATGGAGGAAGTGTGTCATTATATAGGTGAGCATTGAAGGCTTCTAGTGTTCTGTCTAGTGTGGGAGAGCCTCTTCCTGGTTGCCGGCAGAAGTGAGTCTCCTTCTGGCTGCCTTTGGATCAAGACAGAGAATTTTCAGTTCCTTTAGTATCATGCCTGTCTGGATGCTGCCATGCTTCCTGCCTTGATGATAATGGACTGAACCTCTGGAATGGTAAGCCAGCCCCAATTAAATGTTTGCATTATAAGAGTTGCCTTAGTCACGGTGTCTTTTCACAGAAATAAAACTCAAAGAAGACACCTGCTGAGCTATCTTGCTGGACCACAAATACAGGTGGATCTGTTTTGAAGTCAAGGCCTTTAACACCCGAAGCTCCTATTCTCTCTATAGGCCCAGGCTTCTGTCCTGAACGTCTGAGAAGTGCTGCAGAGAAAAAGTGGTCTTGGGAGAAACATAGGCCAGAGCGCTTCCAGGTTGGCTGTTCCTGGGAGGCTGAGCACCCAGGCTAACTCTTTTCTCCTTTCTGGAGCCCCCTTTTCCACTGAGGTCAAAGTCACAAAAGCCCTGCTCCATCCTGGCAAGGTGGTGGAGAAAGTCTTAGAATAACAGAGGGACAGAGCTGGCCAGAGATCTTGCTGCACAGAGAATGGATCTTAAACAGCGAATGTCACTCTGAGGCCACTGAGTGAGTGTCAGGGCCAATGACAGCTAGCCAGGCCTGGCCCCAACTTTCAACTCTTTCTTTGGTCTTTCTCAGCCTTCCTGATGCTATGACCTTTTAATAAAGTCCCTCATATTGAGGTGGCCTCTAACCATCAAGTTATTTTTGTTGCCACTTCATAACTGTAATTTTGCTGCTCTTAAGAATGTCCTGTAAATGTATAATGGTGGCCCATGTGGGGGTTGGGACCCCTAGGCAGAGAACTGCTGGTCTGGGACCAGCTTCAAAGGGAGGGAAAAAGCTTAGCCACAGCCACAGAGCACACTGAGGGGGGCTCTCTGTGGGTCTAGGCGGTGGCAAAAATTGCCTGAAAGACCTGTTTCTAAGCCTCCTGGTAATATCAGCACCCTCTCTAGTGACTGTTCATCCTCCTTTGCCATAGCAACAACTGGACATAGAGTCTGAGGATAGAAGCAAATATCTGGGAGGAATTTTTGAAAATCAGATGACATTACCGGACAGAACCCAAATTTCAGCTTAAATCCCTTTTCGAGATGAGACAAGATGCAAAGTTGAAGCAGTGAGGTGGTAAAAATACTGAACCAGGTAATGATAATCCTAAATTCTGGCCACCTCCTCTGTGGCCAACTAGTGGCCTGTGTCTCAAGACATGCACATGACTGATTTACCCGCACCCACCTTTGTCAAACACAAAAGCTGTACGGTGCTGGGAGTCCAGCTAATCTTAACTCTTGTACGGACTGGAGGTCTGCTCTTTATTGTTCCCAGAAACGTTTCTGGGGTGATTGTCCCTGGCAACAGGATCACTACTCTGCTTTGCAGTGGGTTCAGTTACCTAACTCAGTCTTTCTCCAAAAACTGGTTCTGCTGTGTAAGGTCTCCATTTTTTCTTTTCCCTTTCCTCCACCTACTCTTCCTCCTCCTTCTTCTCCTTTCCTTCTCCTCCTTCTTCTCCTCCTCTTCCTCCTCCTCCTTCTCCTCCTCTTCCTCCTCTTTTTCTTCCTCCTCCTCCTCTTCTCTTTTTCTCCTCTTCCTTCTACTTTTCCTTCTTCCTTATCCTTTCTTTTCCTTCTTTCTCCCACCTTCTTCATCCTCCCCCCTCCTCTTCCTCCTTTTCCTCTTCTCCTCCTCTTTCTTCTTTTTACAGTACTTGCAGCTGAAAATAGTACTTGTCTTTGACTTTTTTTTTGACTTTTCCCTTTTATAGCTAATATACTAACATCCAATGTGCTACACTTTGCTATTAGTTTTGCTGATCCTTGCCTTCCCTCTCCCGAGTCATGGATCATATATAATGTTGTTTATTAGATCTTGGTTCGATGTTCATTTCTCTACAAGTTTCTCAGAAAATTCCCAGTCATTCTCCTGTATCCTGACATTTGCTCTCCCTAGCCTTGTATCAAACCTCTTTTATGACGACCTATCCACTACACCATTGTCTCTCACTTTCCCCTATATATGAACTATTCTAACAAAGTTTGTTCTAAACAACTGCATTTACTGTTTTCTACAAGACATCTGGTCTTTGAACTTGATGTTGTTCCCCCCTTCCCTGACACCTGGCTGCTTGCTGGCTTGTAGGGGCAGAGTCACCAGGTTGATTTCAGTGACACACACACACACACACACACACACACACACACACGGTTGAATAATTTCTCCCTTTTTTCTTTTTCTTTTGAGACAAACTCTCCCTTCATAGCCTTAGATGGCCTGAAAACTATTCTGAGCCCAGGCTAGCTTCCAACTCCCAGCAGTTCTCCTCCCAAGTGCTGAGATGAGCCGTGAACTACTTCACCCAGTTCAGCTGAATAATTTCTAAAATGCCCCCAGGTTAAAAGGGGGAAAAAAAAGTAAGTCAAGGTGCTGCAGCCAGAAAGTAGAGCAAGAAGAGGGCAAGTGTGAGGAATGGAACGCAAGCAATGACAACCAGAGACAAGACAGCACATGAGGATACCTCAGGCTGGCTCACGTACCCTGCACGCTCTTCAACTTCCGACCATCCCTACTGATGATAGGTGGTTTTCATATGATGCTGGGAATAAAATGCTGGGGATAAAACTCATGCATGCTGAGCACTCTCCCAGCTGTGTTACATCCCTTATATTTTCTGGATACTTCAGGTGGGTGGAATATGATAAAACCCTGTTTGAGATGGGTATGGTGATACACACTTTCAATCACAGAAACTGGGAGGCAGAGGCAAGTGGAGATTTATGGGTTCAAGGCCAGCCTGGTCTATGTACTGGGCGTCAGGCTGCCAGGGCCACACAGTAAAACTCTGTTTCAAACCAGAAGAAAAACAAGCAAACAAACATACCAACCAAAAAGAACTCTATAGGGGCTGGAGAGATGGCTCAGTGGTTAAGAGCACTGACTGCTCTTCCAGAGGTCCTGAGTTCAAATCCCAGCAATCACATGGTGGCTCACAACCATCTGTAATAAAATCTGATGCCCTCTTCTGGTGTGTCTGAAGACAGCTACAGTGTGTTCATATACATAAAATAAATAAAATATTAAAAAAGCAACAACAAAGCAGAGGCAAAACAAAACAAACAAACCAAAAACAAGAACTCTCTAACTCTTTCCTGGCTGGTAGCCTGAATATGTCGTCCGTGAGGCTAGTCTATTAAATACAAGAGCCACACAGGAGGATTCTTTTGTTTTTAAGAATTAAATTCTTGCTTGGCGGCGGTGGTGGTCGTGTCAGCCTCGAACACACATTTAATCCCAGGACTCAGGAGGCAGAGGCAGCAGATTTCTGTGATTTTGAAGTCAGCCTGGTCTACAGGACAGGCTGAGGTATGCAAAGATGTCCTGTTTCAAAACAAACAACAAGCAAACAAAACTAACAAAAAATTAAATTCTTTTATTTTATTCCATTGGTATGCCCAAGTGTACGTGTGTGTGTGTGTGTGTGTGTGTGTGCCACCAACAACAACTTGTGGGAGTCTTATCTCTCTTTTAACACATGGTACAGGTTCCAGGGATCCCACTGAAGTCCTTAGACTTGATAGTAGGGCCGCTGGTAGGGTTTTTTTTTTTTTTTTTTTTTCTTTTCTTGGTTTGGTTGGTTAGGATTCGTTCTTCCAAATAGCCTCCAGGTTACTGAAGAGTAACTGTTGATTTTGGGAGATTCCAGATCTCGGCAAAGGTTAATAATGAGGAAAGGGAAGCTGGGTTAGTTTTGGATTGAGGTGAGGGCATAGCCCAAAGCTTCTAAAAATCCTAAGTATCTTTATGAGGACTTCCTTCTAAAATGAGATCGTGGCTGAGATGGTCTACAGGACCCTGGACTCTCATTTGGAAGCTCTGAGTCTCAGCGTCATTGACCAAATTCAGTACTGACACTCGGGAAGCCTCATTCCTACTCACTGAGCCTTAGGTACTCCACGGAGAACTCAGATGTGCAGAGGGTGTCAAGGTAAATGTCTGCAGTTCATAAATACCACAACTAATTTTTATCGAATTATGCTAATAGAGATAAGTTTTTTTTAGAAATGTAAATTCAGGACCTTGCACGTGTTGAGCAAGTAACTCATAGTGAGTGTGAGGGTTTGTATATGCTTGGCCCAGGAAGTGGCACTGATAGGAGGTGTGGCCTTGTTGAAGTAGGTGTGGCCTTGTAGTAGGTGGGGCATTGTGGGTGTGGGCTTTAATACCCTAGACCTAGCTGTCTGGGAGCCAGTCTTCTGTTAGCAGCCTTCAGATGAAGATGTAGAACTCTCAGCTCCTCCTGCACCATGCCTGCCTGGACGCTGTCATGTTCCTGCCTGGATGATTTCTCTGAACCTGTAAGCCAGCCCTAATTAAATGTCGTTCTTATAAGAGTTGCCTTGGACGCTCTTACAGCCATTGCAGTACATTGAGCTCCATAGAGACAGTGCCGGGGCAAGCGAGAGCCGGACGGGCACTGGGCGACGCTTTGCCTCGCGGAGGAAAATCAACTAAACATGGGCAAAGGAGATCCTAAAAAGCCGAGAGGCAAAATGTCCTCATATACATTCTTTGTGCAAACCTACCGGGAGAAGCACAAGAAGAAGCACCCGGATGCTTCTGTCAACTTCTCAGAGTTCTCCAAGAAGTGCTCAGAGAGGTGGAAGACCATGTCTGCTAAAGAAAAGGGGAAATTTGAAGATATGGCAAAGGCTGACAAGGCTCGTTATGAAAGAGAAATGAAAACTTACATCTCCCCAAAAGGGGAGACCAAAAAGAAGTTTAAGGACCCCAATGCACCCAAGAGGACTGCTTGGGTCTTTTTCTTGTTCTGTTTTGAGTACTGCCCAAAAATCAAAGACGAGCATCCTGTTTTATCCATTGGAGATGTCGCAAACAAACTAGGGGAGATGTGGAACAACACTGCCGCGGATGACAAGCAGCCCTGTGAGAAGAAAGCCACCACGCTGAAGGAGATGTACAAGGATATTGCTGCCTACAGAGCTAAAGGAAAACCTGATGCAGAGAAAAAGGGGAAGGTCAAGGCTGAAAAGAGCAAGAAAAAGAAGGAAGAGGATGAGGATGAGGAGGATGAAGAGGATGAGGAAGATGATGATGATGAATAAGTTGGTTCTGGCACAGTTTTTTCCTTGTCTATAAAGCATTTAACCCCTTTGTACACAACTCACTTCTTTCAAAGGAAAAAAATTGAAATGTAAGGCTATGTAAGATTTGTTTGAAACTATACAGTCTTTTTTTTTTTTTTTTTTTTTTTTTTTTTTTTTGTATAGTTAACACACCACCGAATGTGTCTTTAGATGGCCCTGTCCTGATAGCATTTTCAATAGCCACTAACCTTGCCTGGTACAGTCTGGGGGTTGCAAACTGACATGGAAATTTAAATCAGGTTTTTGTTGGTGCACAGCACAAATCAAATTATTTATATATGGGGACAGTAGTTTGGTTTGTTTTTTTTTTTCATTTTTTTGTTTTCTTCTTCTTTTTTTAATCTTCAGTTGTCTCTGATGCAGCTTACATGAAATAAGTTTTTAATTTTTTTCTGTTAACTGAATACCACTCTGTAATTGCAACCAAAAAAAAAAAAAAAAAAAAGAGTTTGCTTTGGTCATGGAGTCTATTCACAGCAGTAAAATACTAAGATCCTGAATTAGCTATATGCTCAGCTTAAAAGACATTTCCTTGCTCTTGCCTCTCTTGCTTTTACACTCTTGCTCTCTCTCTCTCTCTTGCTCTCCCCCTCTTACCCCTTCTCTTCCCCCTTCCCTTACCCTCCTCTCTCTACGTGCTCATGGCTGGCCTATTTTCTAATAGACCTATCTTCTAATCCTCTATTTCTCTCTTCTCTCTCTCTCTGCCTCTACTACCCTCTTAACTCTCCCATGACTTGAATAAACTCTATTCTGTACAATAAGAAAAGAAAGAAAGAAAGAAAAGAAGATCCCTTAAAGCATTATTTTCATGGAAAATAAAACTGCATCATTGAGTATATTAATAAATTAAATGTTTTATTTCAAATACTTTTAGTATGGAATGATTTCAAATTTAAACAAAGAGTTATAAAAATGGTGTACAAGCTTCCCTACATACCTCAACCAAATTTTTGTTGTTAACATATCTTAGTTATTCAAAAAGAAGTCCCTAACTTAGTGCCCACTACATCTTAAAACTTTAGTGAATGACAACTACCTTTGCCTTTACAGCCAAAGTAAAATCAACAAGACTGGAAATGAACAACTAATCTACTATTATTAATTTTTTGCCTTTATAAA
Organism: Micromys minutus; assembly: GCF_963924665.1. Taxonomy (NCBI): domain Eukaryota; kingdom Metazoa; phylum Chordata; class Mammalia; order Rodentia; family Muridae; genus Micromys; species Micromys minutus. The sequence goes on from NC_137981.1 coordinate 16,156,073, forward strand.
GAGGCTTTATTGTTAATTACTTACTTAATAGTCTCAGAAAAAAGAACAGATTAGCTCAGTCCAACATGATTTGCAGTTGGCAAAATCTAGTGTGACGCAAGTGTTCAGATTGCTAAGGAGTTAATTTAGGTGCTTTTAATATTTAGCCATCTAACACTTGGAACATAATCCAGAGCAATGCATCACCCCTCCTTTTCACTTTAATACCACACCTACCGCCCTTCATTACAGAAATGTCTTCATTAAATATGATTCCCAGAGGATAAGTTCCCTGGAGGAGATAGCCATGAGGACAGTGCGCGTGCACACACACACACACACACACACACACACACACACACAAAACCTGAAAATAAAACGCTGTACGATAATTTACTAATCTAAGGAAACAAAACCTTCCAATATATTAAGAAAGAAATCCAGTTACAAATGCACCAGTAGGTCTATGTGGAGGCTCTGGCGGAGTAACAGAACAGCCGGTTATTTACAAGATACACAAGCAGGAAGGGTGCACCTAGCCCAGCAAGGGCCTCAGAAGCCAAAAGTGTTCTCTCTGCTCTAGGCCACATACGAGGATCCATCTTCATCCTTTCCTTCTCGTAAAGCTGTCCCACGGTTAGGCTGGGATGTAGAACTGTCTAATCCACAGACAGGAAGATGGCCTTCTCTGAGGGAAGCCGGATCCTTCTCCTGACGATCCACATGAACTGAGCCACAGTGACGTCAGACGGGACCAAGTAATTCCTCTTGTCAGTGTGGACAGTCTGAGAGCCTGAGACTTTTTTCAAACCCGGTTGGGGTTCTTGGCTCTGACCTTTGCAGAGTCCACGTGTCTGTGCTCTATCGAGTGGTCCTCCTTAAACATCCACCTCATGGCAACTGGAAGGGATAGAGCTGGCTCTTCGAGCCGCAGAGTTCAGCGAAGCGATCGCAACAACAGCATCATCAGCGACCTCGATCTACTATTATAAACAGCACATTTTAAGACAATATATGTAATATCTATATAATTCCTATTTCTGGGTATTTGTTAAGAAGGGCACTTTGGAGAAAGCACGGGCTTGTCAAGGTTCACTTGTCGGAAGTTTAAAATAATTCTCTTCTACTCTCATTGTACTTTAGGGGAAAGCCTGGGAATTGTTCTGCAGCCTCTAGTTGACCATGAAGACTCAACTTTGGATCTGTCAACCTAAAGAATGTAGATCCTGGGCTGGTAAAATGGCTTTGAGTTGTTCCCTGACTTCCAAACCTGTCACCACCCAAACAATAAATAACTACATATTCATCAAAAAATATGCAGACACTAAAAATGAGATACTCGGGATATTACAGGCTCATGGAGAGTACCACCAGACAGGATCTTTGTGATGTAGTTCCTGTCTTTGAACATCTAGTGGACGTGCAGGTCTTTACTTTGGATGAGTGTCCTTATTTATGTCTCAAACAGCCAGTGGTATGGCCAGGGACATGTTTGAGCAGTTGATTGGCAAGTCCTTGAATAACAACTCCCCTACCTGAATGACAAAATGTCTGGGATGTACATGTCAGCATCATGGGTGTTGCAGTAGATATTTTAAAAAAGGTTCTGTTGTTATTGGCACTGCAGCCTCACTCTGAGGGAGCCGCTCCAGGAACCACTTCAGTGCAGAGCTGGAGCACAATCTTCTAAGGGGTTAGTTCCCATGCCTGGTACTCTCACATCTCGTTCCATGGGCCTGGTAAAGTCACAACTCAACAGTCATTAACTCATCAAACAGTTTTATTTGTTAAATTACCAATCAACAATCCCTCTACACAATAAACTTACAGCCAGTTGACAAAGATATAAACTGCCCATCTAGATAAGATAAATTGACCCATAAAACCCCTTAGCAATAATCATAGCAACCTTACTCATTTAGAGATGTGCCAAGAGAAACATCCACGTCTGCTTCCATGTTGCCTCCTCTCGAATCTTTTGCCTCTCCCCTCCTCTTCTGCTTTACCAACTTTGTCCCCTGCCCCACTCTCTACTGTCTAATCATGTACCGCCTTGACATCAACCTACAATGGGTATTAAATGCCCTTTGGGATAAATATGTCTTTGTCTCAAATCCAGGAGTCGGTGTACCTAAAGGTAGATTTTTGTCAAGCCTATGTATTGTGAATTCGATACTGAAAAAATGCTTGAGATCCACTTAGAAATACTAATTAGAGTACTAGCTTGAAACATCACTGGACTGGTTAAAAGAAAGAAAGAAAGAAAGAAAGAAAGAAAGAAAGAAAGAAAGAAAGAAAGGAAAAAAGGAAGAAAGGAAGAAAGGAAGAAATAAATCTGGGTTCTTGTCTAAACTACCTGTATGATCTCAGGCATGTGTCTAAGACATCTGTGCCTCACTTTTCTGGCATGAACTTTTCACCTCTATGTGTATTCACACAAACATAAACAATGCCTGCACGTCACCCTACAAGCCCCTAATTTTTTTTCATGACATGTTTCTATGTTTTGAAATAGTGTTTTACTGTAGCCTAGTGTGGCTTTCAATTTATGGTGATCCTACTGGGACTGGGATCACAGGTATACTCAACAAAATCCTTGATGTATCCCACCTCCCAGTTAAATGCATTCTTCTGATCCTGATAGATTAAGGTCTTTTCTTGTCTGACCTTGAACCTTATTTTACCTGTTTTGTTTTTTTTTTTTTTTTCTGTGAGCCTTCTAAAAAGATTTACCTTTTATTTTACTTGCACAATTGTTTCTGAGTGTCTCGTCTGCATGTGCACCTGTGTGTGTGTGTGTGTGTGTGTGTGTGTGTGTGTATACTACCTGCCAACTGAGGAGTTTGGAAGAAGGTACCAGATACACTGGAACTGGAGTGACAGAGGGTTGTGAGCTGCCATGTAAGGTATAGAACTGTGTCCAGGTCCTCTGCAAAAGCAGCCAGTGAGCTTAACCACTGAGCCATCTCTCCATGGGATCCTTTTGGCAGTAGAAGATGAGAAGTTTGGCTTACTTTGCTTAAATCTTTTGTTCTTTGGTCATAGAGGTCAATCAAGCTCATAGATCTGACTACTCAGCATCTGCTACAATAGGTATCAGCATTGATAGGTCTCAGGCTTTCCCTGCATGCTAATCACTGTTTTAAGCACTTTGTATCTAGTCACTTTGAGTTCACAGGATACTGAGTATATTAGGATGTATCTCTGTATGGGTGTTTCCCACTCACCTTCCTGGGTTAGAGTTTATTTCTATCATAACAGACATTTTTTTTTTTTCATCAAGTGGACTTCCATCACGGTGTCATTAGCAAGGAGGTTTCTAATGCTTCTGTGTCTCCACGGATACCCAAAGCTTTTGAATAGGATAGCCTTATTGCTAAGAAAGCTAGCTCACTCCAGCTCCAGTATTAAGTTCATTTATTTACTAGATTCAACTTCTGTTCTTGGATCCAGGTATAAATTATGCTGAAAGCCGTGTGTGGTGCCTGGGCTGTTCTCTCCTGGATATCCTTCTCCCAATGTCCTCAGCAACAGGAACCTAGAAGGACTACCCGGTCTCCTTCTCTAATTCCCAGCTCCCCACTCTCCATTCTGTAGCTTTCAAGTAGTAATGCATCTGGTTTCTACAGGCCAGGACTTTGGCCATAATTGTTATTAGCTTGGACCTCACTTTTGGCGTTTGGAAAGCTGAACTGTTGAATGTCTATCCCATTATCCCTGCCATTCTGAAATGTACTGTGATCAAGACCATAAGAAGAAATGGGCCAGGCTAGAGAGATGACTCAGCGGTTAAGAACACTGACTGCTCTTCCAGAGGTCCTGAGTTCAAATCCCAGCAACCACATGGTGGCTCACACCATCTGTAATTGGATCTGATACTGGCTTATGCCTGTAATTCCAGAATTTGGAACTATGTGGTAAGATTGCCAGGCCACCCTGAACTATGTATAGAGCAAGACCCTGTTCCAAACAAACAAAAATCTATTAAATTTTATCAGCCATACAAGTATACATGTATATTTATTATAAAACTTTAATAATTAATAGCTGAATAACATTTGAAATGTAAATGTAGAGAATATCCAATAAAAATGAAAAAATTAATAGCTAAGAAAGCTTATAATAGAATTTGTAAAATAATTAACATTTTCCACGTAGTTAAAAAACAGAGAAATGAACTGACAGGTAAGATAAATGTTAAGAAACTGACTGTGATGATTTGCACCTGTAACCCAGCACTCAGGAGGGCAGAAGCAAGAAGATCCCTGAGTTTGAGGCCAGCCTGGTCTGCAGAGCTAGTTCCAGGACAACCAGGGCTACAGAGAGCCCCTGTGTGTGGGCAGGACTGGGAGGGGGTGGGGGAGAAGATAAGCATTAAGAAAAGCTTCATGAGCTACAAAATCTTAAAATATATATATTTGCAATTTTGTAAATAATAAAAGTATTATCCAACAAATAATACAAAACAAAAAAAAATAAGCTAAAGTATATTTTATCTACAATTTAATAAAATGATACTCATTGGAATTGGTTGCTATATTAACAGTTATCAAGTAAATAAAATCATCCTTAAGAACTTGGAACAGGAGGCTGGTGAGATGGCTCAGTGGTTAAGAGCACTGGTTGCTCTTCCAGAGGTCCTGAGTTCAATTCCCAGCAACAACGTGGTGGCTCACAACCATCTATAGGGGGATCTGATGCCTTCTTCAGGCATGCAACAGAACACTCATACATTAAATACATAAAAAAAAACCCAACAACAACAAAAAAGAACTTGGAATGTTCTAGAAAAGATGAGGTATATAACTTGATGATGATGATGATGATGATATATAGTGTTCTGCCTGCATGTATGACAGAAGAAGTCATAAGATCCCATTACAGATGGTTGTGAGCCACCATGTGGTTGCTGGAAATTGAACTCTGGACCACTGGAAGAGCAGCCAGTGCACTTTACCGCTGAGCCATCTCTCCAGCCCTAGAATGGACTCTTTAATATTTACCGCTACGGTGTAATTTTAGCCACTTTAAATTTTTGTGTGGAAGATGTTTATCTCCAACTCCAACAACCACAGCACTCACCAGCGGTGGGGCAGAAATATCGAAGCCTGACAACCTGAGCTCAGTAATCTCTGGCTCACACACCGCGGAAGGGAAGGACCTACTGCAGAGTGACTTGTGGGAAAAGATTTGTGAGGGAAAAAATCACGTGCCTCTAAGTGTTTTCCTTCCTATGCATCGCAGTTAAAAAGTGTTTTTTTAGAATAAGTATACCAGGGGCTGGGGCATGTATGCAACTCAGCAGTAGAATGCTTGCCTAGAACATATGAGTCTTTAGGTCCAGTTCCCAGGAGCAACACACTCATGTACATACATGCATAAATAAAGAAACACATAAATATCAAGTATGGCAATGGTAGGAGAATTAAATTAGTAATTAAGATTTTGGGTAAAAGTTTATATTTTTTGAGTATTCTGTAAGCCACAATATGATGGTAGTATCCTGTCTTCAGGAAGTAGTGGTTTTGCTTCGTCGTATGGTGTTAGGACAGTGTGTGTTTAGAGCATGCCTACTTTGCCACCTCGTAAGGGCAACTTATCTACTCGCCGGCATCACTTCCTGCTTGAGTTGTCACTTTCCCTGGTGTAGCTCCCTTCTTAATACTTCTGCTTTTTTCTCTCTCTTCAGACAGTAACCGGGAACTGAACCCAGGTTCTCACACATGTGGCATGGAGCTACATCTTCAGAGCATCCGTCCCCTACTTTCCTGCTCTGCCTTCTCAGTGTTTCCTGTTTGAACGAATGAATGTTTCATTCAACAGATCTGTGCATGAAGAATGCCTCTGGGGAGCCCGGGTAAGCCACAGGAGCAGACCGATGTCCCTGTTACACTCGACACTCGGTGGGGTGCTTACAGTGATCTGTTACACCCCGCTACCACTCGCCAACATCTGGAGCCTTCTAGTACCTGAAGCTGGCTGAGGCTTCCCACATTTTATAATTTTATTTCTTGTTAGCTTTTTTTTCTTTTTCTTTTTCTTTCTTTCTTTCTTTCTTTCTTTTTTTTTTTTTTTTTTTAGACTGATTTTTTTTTTCTGTGTGCAACCCTGCGGTCCATAAACTCACTCTATAGACCAGGTTGGCCTCAAACTTGTAAATCCACTTGCCTCTGCCTCTCTGGTACTGGGATTAAAGGTATGTGCCCGGCCTTTAATTTTTATTTCTAAGACTTCCTACAATCCTGTTTGTAAGTAGATTTATTCTTATTTCGCTTTAAGGAATTGGCCTGCAGAAAGCTGCAGGAACAGTGTTCAAGGTCACCAAACAACTGAGCCAGGAGCCAGGATTATGAAATTCTGCCTGGTTCCAAAGCTTCAAAGCTCATCTGACTCCAGCAAGGGTACACTATGGGGGTGGGGGTTGGGGGTAGAGTAAACCACTCAGTGAGGTGGGGGAGGGTCTACAACAAAGCTGATTTGACATACAGTGGACTTGGGGCACAGTGCACTTGGGGACTGAGACAAAGGAAGAGAAAAGGTATAGCAGCAGACAGATAATGCCCAAGACTTTGCAGTCCTCCCAGACAGAGGGGGAAATAATGCCTTTAGTTCAGGTAACAGGGAGAAGGCGTGCCCCTACCTCAACTCCTCAGGCTCAGGTAAACTGCCAGTGTAGAGAGGCAAGGGAGGGCAAATGCAAGGAAGCAAGCTAGCCATCTGTGTCTGACCAGCAGGCTGTGGGCCACAGAAGTTCCTTAAGGTCAAGGGAAATGTGATCTGGAGAAATGTAATGAAATGGGGACACTCCCCTTAGCCTTTGGGTCAAGTGGATCCAGCAACAGCCAGCCTGGAGCCCAGGTTGATAGCACAGTGGGCTAGAGAAGGGGGAAGGGCTGTGAGGAGAGGAGAAAAAGAATGCATTAAGATCCCAGCATACCTCATCAACAGTTTCTTGGCTACACAGATAGCAGTGGCCAGCACAGGGTACCCAGCTCTACAGAACTCTCAGGAACTGTTTCATGAGCAAACTTTTACCTATTTCTCCTGTCTCTAATGTTTTCTTTTCTTGCCCAACTGATACGGAAGCACAGCGATTAAAGACACTTGTTTTCACAGCAAGGGCATGCCAATTAGACAAGCTCTATTTAAGTTACGGTTTTCCCCCTTAATATTTGTTATTTATTTTTATTTCCTGAGCATTGTGGTCTTGCCTGCATGTATGTCTGAGTGAGGGTGTTGGATGCTCTGGAACTGGAGTTACAGACAGTTGTGAGCTGTCATGTGGGTGCTGAGAATTGAACCTGGGTCCTCTGGAAGAGCAGCCAGTGCTCTTAGCCCCTGAGCCATTTCTTCTCCAGCCCTAAATTATGATTTCTGAAATCTGTTTCCTCATCCATAAAGGAGGGAAATGATCTCTGTCAAATTCACATTCGCAGGGATTAGATGATTTGTCTGGATGACTCATGAAAGGCATGAAGTGCTGGATAAATATGTTGTGGGATTTCTTTGTCTTCTCTCCTTCTAGCGGCCTGTCTCCAAAGAAGTCACCTCACCAGGTCAGAGTTCTAACTTAGGAATGAAAACAGCACTGCTTATGAATTGTCCACACCCCTTCTCCATTTGTCCCTACCACGTGCTGTATTTTCATTAGACAGAGCAGAGAAGAAACAGTCAAAGGCATAAACCAGGAAGCCTGCCTCCCTGGAGTTTGCTCATCTCTTTCTCTGAGATAAGCCCCCAGCTCTCTACATTGGCAGTCTGCCTGGGCCTGGGGGGTTGAGGTAGGGGCATGCCATCTTCCTGTCACCTGCACAGAAGAAGTCACATCTTTCCCTCTACAGTAGAACTGGAAAGTTCTGACAAATTATCTGAACATAAACGAACAAACCCAAAACAAAACAAAAAACAAACAACCAAAAAAAATGAAGACATTCTCCTTGGAGACTGGGTCACCAAAGTGTCAGCCCTAGCTCCTCTCTGAAGAGACTGAGGCCTAAAGGACCCAAAAGATGAGGGGAGGAGAAAGCACTAGTGTAAAGGGACATAGCCGAGTCAGAGGGTGGGTTTATGTCTTAGCCAAAGAGTAAGAGTTCTGGGAACCTGGAGAACTTGGTCCAAGTGCACAGGAACCAGCAAGGATTCACGGGAGTTTCTTCTTGAGGAGGGCGACAGGCTACTGTGTAGATGCACTCAGGTGATACATGTAGTGTGTGAACTTCTCCGAGGAGAGTTCACACATGACCAGGGACATGTGCTCTTGACTTGGTGGTACTTCTTCTGGCTATTCTTGTAGGCTATGTCAAGGATCTGGTAGGTGGTGGTCACACTAGGATAGGACTGATGCACAAAGATGTTGGGGTTTTTATAGTGTGTGTGTGTGTGTGTGTGCACGCACACGCGCATGTGCATACTTGACTGAGTTGCATGCTTGAGGGCTGAGCTGCATGTTCTGAGTTAAATTCTGAGATGAGGTCCTATGACTAGGCTCAGTGCTGACTGGGACTTCAGCTACCCATAGTATCTGGAGCAGGAGACAGAATCTTATTCTGCTTGGTACCACCTCCCTTAAAGGGAGGAGTCAGGATTGAGGGTGGGGCTGCTTGTAGCACAGAACAAAGGTACTCAGTTAAGGCACTACGTTCTGTACTTTATTCTAGCTAATCAACTAACCTGCTTACTTTATTTGTCTCCCTTCTTTTGCCACCGTTTTAACTCACCACTACCCAGGTACCAACAGCTACTGTGATACGGTCCACTAATCAGAATCCTGACCTTGTATCCATTGCAATAATTCTGTTACCTTTTACTCTTTGTCCTGTCTCTTTTGGTCCCCATTTTCTTGTGTAGAAAATGGAGGAAGCCCTGGGAAAGTGAAATCCTAGGTGAATGGATGTTGTTGATATGATCATGACCATGTCAAAAGTCCCAATTTCTCAGCCACATAGGAGGAACAAAGCCTTCTCTGCATGAGGTTCAGAGTGATGGCAAAGCCTTCCCTAGGTAGTCTGAGTAGGAGTGGTTGACCAACGTGTGCAAAAACTAGCAACTGCACTTTCCCCTGTGGGGCGCCGCCCACACATTCCCACGCTTCCGTCATTACAAGGTGGCGCGGATATCCGGCTGTGGGGCGCCGCCCAAACATTCCCACGCATTCGCCATTACAAGATGGCGCTGATATCTGGCTGGAGTTAGCAGTAAACAAGCCATGTGCGCACAGGCTGGGTAACTTCCGCTTCATGAGTTCCGCCTCTTCCCGTGGCGTCATAGGGCCTGGTGAGTTTCAACCAATCAGGGGGCTCCGCGTCCAAGGCAAGGACTGATCCCTTTATAGGGGAAGGGCTGGACAGCTCCTCTCTTCTTCTGCCTCTCTTCCTTTCTCTTCTGCCTCTCTCTCCCTCTCTTTTTCCTCTCTTCTTCCTCTCTTTCTCCCGTTGGTTTTTCGGCCGTCTCGTGGAGCTTGTTCGTCCTGTTCGTCTCCTTGGATCTCTTGGTTTTCCCCGTCCTTTTCGTTACGTGAAGCAAGTACCGGTTTTTCCAGATTAATAAAGTTTACCGCAGAAGGATTCTATTTTGTGTGCCGCGTCGTTCTTGCAGGCGAGACGGTTGCGCGGGACATTCCCCCTTTCAAATGTTTACACTGGTAACATTATTAGGCTAATTAGACTGGTAGCCTAAGAAAACCTTCTACTGGGTCTTGCTAACCTGTCCGTGGTGGTTTAAGTGAGAATGCCTCTTTTATACTTGTAAGACTCAAAGTGAGTCATAACTACTGGGAGACCCCCCAAGTGAGACATGAGAATGGCATTTAATGCAAACTCAAGAGATTTATTTTCTGGTGCATTGGGGTTGACCCTCAATCAGCCCCTCATGGTGAGTGAATAGAAGAAAACCCCAAATGGCAGTAACAAACAGTTTTTATACTTTTTAGGGGAGCAAGGTTACAGTTTAAACTTATTGGTTAAGCATATTGACCTTTGAATCTATTGGCTAGCAAGCATGGGCAGATTGTGACATTCATTTGAACTCTATCTGGGACCAGAGGGTCAGGTGACTATCAGTCAGTAAATTCTGTGGTTTTTAAAGAATGTTCCTGCTCCTCCTGAGAACTGTGTGTGGAGAATGAAACTTGGACTAGTTATAACCTGAAACCATGGGTGTAAGGCTGGCAAAAGTCCCTAGGGTCCTTCACACTCATATGTTTAAATACTTGATTGCAAGTTGGTGGAACTATTTTAGAAGGACCAAGAGGAGTGGCCTTGTTGGAGGAGGTGTGTTGCTGAGAGGATGCTCTGAAGCTTCAAAAAGCCCATGGCATTTCCTTTTAGCACCCTCTCTCTCCCCCCCACCCCCCGCGCCTCCTATTTTCAGATCAAGACATGAGCTCTGAACTATTTCTGCAGCCAGGTCTTTGCTCTACCAACATGGACTCTAACCCTCGGAAATGGTAAGCCCAGTAAAGTGTTTTCTTTTATCAGATAACCTTGGTAATATCAATAGAAGAATAACTGACACAGAAGTTGGTAGTAGGAATGGAGTGTTGTGTCAGGACTGTTCACGTGATTGTTTGGATGACTGTGGAAGACTGGGACTGTGGATGTGTATGCAGAAGTATATGTTTAGCCTCAGAGGAGCTGGGAAGACAGTAGTGCTAAGAGCATGGTCTGTGGAGGCCAAACTTAAGAAGTTTCCAGAGTGGTACGATTTGCCCTTGTTCTAAGAACTTGCCTGAGGCTAAATTGAAAAGCACTGGACAAATCTGTTTGGTGGAGGACATTTCATGACAACCTAGTAATCAGCTCTAGTGTGTCATTCTCAGTAATCGCTGTCATGCAGGTCTGCAATAAAAATTAGCAAGCAGGGGGACTGGACACAAGCACACAGTTTGAGGAGAAAGAGCACCAGGAAGCTTACTATTGGAATCAAGGCTTGGGCTGAAACAGAGGCCTGAAGAAACATGGTGAAGGGTTGGAGTCCTCAGGGCAAGACCCCATGGACCTAAGCTTCCAACTTGTAAAATACAAAAATACCTAAGAAATCCACCCCCCCTTCAAACAAAACAAATCAAAGCTTTATGCAGATGTAATTCAAGGAGGGGGCCAGGCTCCAACCTCAGTGGGCAGCCACACTTGGCAGCCTCTTTCTTGTGGTTCTGGCTTTAGTCATGAAGAACAGATGAGTTAAGGTTGTAAAATATTCCTCTATTTTTAAGGAGAGCTGTTGAGGCCTATGGCCTGGGAATCCCCGAACAGAGGGCACTGAGTGACTCTGTGAGAGTGAAGCCTGCATTTTGTTAATGACCCTGATGTTGGAGAGGCCAGATGTGAGAACTGCAGACAAGGCATGGAACCAGCCCAAAAGGGAGACGTGTGTTGCAGAAAACAAGGCTGGAAGGATGGAACGATCTCAGTTGTTTGATTCTAGACGCAGAGCTATAAGATTTGGAATTGTCTCTGCTGGGTGTGTCTTGCTTTGGTTCAGTATGTCCTCACTCTACCCCTATTTTATTACCATTTTAGAATGGTTATGTATGTTCTATGACATTAGAGGCATGCAATTTGATTTTTGATTTCCACAGAGGGTTACAAATGATGGATTTCCTTGAGTCCCAGAAGAAACTTTGGATTTTAAAACTGTGCTGAGAATGTGAAAATGTTTGGAGAGTTTTGAAACTGGAATAAATGCACCTTACATGACAGTATAGCCATGAGCCTAGGTAGTCAGGGACTGGAGTGTCTCAGTTTAAGTGAGAATCACCTCCATAAGCGCATGTATTTGAATACTTGGGCCAGTTGTTTTTAGATTTATGTATTTGTTTTATGTATATGCACATTATGTCTCCATGTACAACTACATGCCCGAAGAGAGCATCGGATCTCATTACAGATGGTTGTGAGCCACCATGTGGTTGCTGGGGATTGAACTCAGGACCTCTGGAAGATCAGACAGTGCTCTTAACTGCTGAGCCATGTCTTCAGCTTAGAGCCAAGGCTTGCGCTGAGAGTTTGAAAAGGTCAACAAGAAGCCTGTTCGGGAAGGATTAAGAGGTGTGATCTTGTTGGAGCAGGTCTAAGGGCCATGTTAGACCCAGGGTCTTTCTCATTGCCTACTGAGGATGCAAAGCTCTCAGCTACTGCTCCAGCGCCCCGCCGGTCTGCTTCCCACCGTGATGACCATGGGCCAACCCTCTGAAATGCTTTATCTTATAAGAGTTATTTTGGTCTTGGTGTCTCTACACAGCAACAGAACAGTGACAAAGACATAAGTTGATATGGGGACTGGGAGTGTTCCCGTGACAGGCCTGACCATGCTGCTGTTTGGAGAAATGTGGAAGACTCCAAGACTTTGGACTAGAAAACCGGTTTAACATTTTAAGTGAGGTTTATTGGGCCATCCAAGTAGGAACATAGAAGACAGCAGTATGGAGGGTGACTTGGACTATAAAGGCTCAGCTTTAAAAGTTTTAGGGGGAAAGAATATTAGGCAGTGGCCTACAGAACATTCTTGTGGTATTTTGGTAAAGAATGTGGCTACTTTCTGCTATTGTCCAAAAAAAAAAAAAAAAAAAAAAAAAAAATTGTTGGAGGCCAAATTGAAGAGACTTGGATGAATGCCACTGGCAGAAAAGATTAGAAGACAGCCTTATATTGACTATGGATTAGAATGACCTCTCTGGGCCACCATGCTGGGACTCTCCTGCCATATACCTGGTTTTGTCAGCTTTCCTTAACTGTGGAGGAAGATGTCACTGCCCCTTCCTTTATCTTTGTTGACTCTAAATCCGGAACCCTATGGCCAAGCTGTCGAGTTGGCTGGATCAGAATGGTTATTAGTAACCACTCTTAAGTAGATCTATAATGATGAAGAACAGACAAGGCAAAAGGAATACGAAACACAGTTAGAGGAGAAAGGGGGCTTGTGAGGAAAGAGATGAGAAGTTTAAAGAAAGGCCTGATTCAAAATGGGATGAAAGGGAACTGGAGGGGTCTCCGAAGCCTAGAAACTGCCAACAACTGAAAGTGTATGCAAATGAAAGTCAAGGAGGGGCCAAGTTCCAACCCCAACAGCCAGAAGAACTCAACAGCTTGGCCACGTGGTTCTGGATATAGAGTTAACAAAGATACAAGAAAGTAGTTGTAACATCTCCTCTACAAATAAGGAAAGCTGATGAGCCAAAGTCCCTGCCTGGTGGCCCAGAGAGATAATTTCATGAAGTTGTTGAAGTAAAACCTGGGTTGCTTTGGAGACCCTAAGATATTTGGAGATGCCAGAGCCACAAGATACCTGCTGAGGAGAGCTGCATTCAGGGTATGGGATCAGCTCAAGAGAAAGAAGTGTGTTGCAGTCAACAGCATTGTGGGGAGGGAGGGGCTGAACAAGCCATCTAAAACAGAATTTAGTGTTTGTCTTGTGGGTTTCACTTTGATCCAGTATTTCATGACTGTGACCTCTCTTTTTCCTTTTGGAATGGTGGTACATATTCCGTACCATGGTATGTATGTTGCAAGTATGTGATTTGCTTTTTATTTTACGAGGGTTAAAAAATTGTTTTAAGACTCAAAAGATACTTTGAGAAATGTTGAGCCTGAAAGTCTCTTTAACTTTTAAAGTTAGACTAAAATGCATTGTGCATTGTGCATTGTGCATTGTGATATAGCTACAAGGCTATGGGGCCAGGCAGTACAGTGAGAATGGCCACCATGGCTTATAGGTTTGAATGCTTGGTTCCCAGCTAGTGGAACTGTTTGGGAAGGGTTAGGAGGTGTGGCTGTGCTTGAGTAAGTGTGGCCTTGTTGGAAAAAGTGTGATGTTGTTGGAGTAGGTGTGTTACTGCTGGTGGGCTTTGAGGTTTCAAAAATCCATTCCAGATCCAGTGTCTGTTAACTGTTTACAGATTGGGGTGTAAAGTCTTAAGCTACTGGGCCAGACAAGGTTGTGTACTCCTTTAATCCCAGCACTGGGGAGGCAGAGGCAAGTGGATCTCTATGAGTCGGTCTAGTCTGGTCTACAGAGTGAGTTCCAGGATAGTCAGAGCTGCGGAGAAAAACCCTGAGATCTTTTGTTTTGTTTTGTTTGTTTGTTTGTTTGTTTTAAATCCCGAGGTACTCCCCTAGTGTCATGCCTGTCTGCTTTCTCCCATGATGCTCACAGATTAACCACTAAAAACTGTAACCGAACAATCCTCCAATGAAATATTTTCTTTCACAAGTATCATTTTAGTCACGATGTCTCCTCACAGCAATCGAACAGTAACTAAGGCAGGGACCTTGTCGCAGGAGACATGCTGCTAGGCTCTGAGGTTTCAAAGAGCCCACAGATTCCCTGTTAACTCATGCTCTCTCTGTCTCCTGCCTTCGGATCAAGATGGGAGCTCTCAACCATTCCTGTTGCCAGCAACATAAAAGTGACTTAAGACATTCTCCCCCTGCTGGGTTTGGGGTTGCTGCAGTAGTCGGTGTGATTCCATCCAAGTGCACACAGCCTGATTTCAGGATGTGTGTCCTTTCTTCAACCTCTCATCTCCATTGTCAGGATGAGACACCCTCGGACTCCCTATGTCCTAAGTCTGTGTTTCACTTCCCCATCTCCAGTTTGTCTTTACCTTTTCTCTCTCCAACACCACTGTCCCCTTTTCCACACTCCCCCTGCTCACAAGAGTGTCCTCATGCCCTAAAGCTGTCCCCTTCTTTGTGTATCTTATTGCTGACATATCCCATCCGGTCAGAACCAGTTCTTCTCTGTTCTCTCATTGCCAGTCTTCACCTCTTTCTTTTCTTGTGCCATGATTGGCTCAGGGCCCTGGGGATGCGGTCATCTTAGCTGGACTGGCCATCCTCTGAGGACCTTTTCATGCAGCCTAGTTCTTTAGAGGCAGGCATGAGCTTGGGAAAAGCTGGGCAGGGGGCAGCCTGTATATTAGGAAACGAACCAGCTCATGCCTCTGTAAGTCAAGTAAGTGGATGCCTATGGAGCTCTTGGGCCTGCCTAAACATATTCAGCAATGAGAAATCTTTAATCCTCACATTCAAAACTATACTGTATTTGGCCCCTGGCCACACGGTTTTAGCGACTCTTATTAAGACATCTGACACAGGTGTCAGCTCCACTGAATTTCAGAAAGAATTGACATTAATCTTCTTCTATACTGACCCCCCAGCTTATTATCTGGAGAAGAGCCAATCACTGTGGTGTTAAGGACTGCTTTTTTTTTTTTTTTCTGACCTGTGGCACAGACAGAATGGTCCAGAAAGTTAGTTTGCACAACTTCTGTTATCCAGGGAAGTATACAAGCAGGACTTGTCTCCTGGTGAACATGGAGGAAGCAAGGGACAGGGCTGAACCACCAGCCACCACATCCAGTGCCTTCCACAGTGGCTCAGCCATTCTCAGATTCATTTCTCTAAGCCTCCCGAGTTCCTGGCACTGGTCAAGGCCACTTCCTTTACAAAGAGATGACACCTAGCCCTTCCCGTTTCTTCTTTAGCCTCCCCTGTTTTATAGAAAACTGCAGCGCTTAAACATTACCGAAGTGTTTACACTTGAAACGCTATCAACATCTGACCTCAGCCCTTCCTTCGTTTTGTATTTCCTGATTCTATGGTGGGTACAGCTTTGGTTTACACTGCTTTGGGAGCTCCTGAGAGCTTGCCATGGGCTGCTCAGAGTCAAGAAGCGTCACTAGCAGGATAAGGGCCAGAAAAGAGATGAATGCTATTTTATGTTTTCAGAATTCACATAGAAACAAGTGATCTCAAAATCTTAGGTTCGGGTCTGTTACCCCCCCCCCAACTCCCCACACAATGAACACATTATAAAAAAAAGCAGCTATTTTGTGCCGGTGGTATACCCAGTATGTATGTATTAATGGATAAGACAAAAATCCCAGTCTTTACAGAGCCTGCCTTACACTGGGAAAAGAATGAAAACACATATAATTTTGCTCAGAGTGCTAATTGCTGAGGGGGAAAAAAAGGTAGAGCAGGATAGGGTGGGTGGAGAGTTTTGAATAGGTCGTTGAAGTAGGTGACTTCAGGAGAGAGACATAAGGAAGAAAGGGCAAAATTGTGTTTGGCTGGGTGCTCCCAGCCATCAAAGGACACAGACGCCTGGGGTGCTGGTGAGGAACGGCAAGATGAGCTGTGCATAGAGCACCTGCGTAGAGCAATCGGAGAACCATATATAGGAGACCTTAGGAACCACAAGAAGAGCTATGGCTCCACTCTGGGGAGTACAGGGCCTCTTAACAATCACTTCACCCATGCGCATTATAGCTGTAGTCAAATCACAGAAACCATGTTGACTATGAAGTTTGTGTCTTGGTCCAGCAGTTAGGATTTTATATATATATATATATATATATATATATATACTTTAAAATATATATTTAGAATATTTTAATAATATACATCCCTCGCGCATGTCATGCATGAATACAGTGTATTCCGATCATCTCTGCTCTCCATCTACCTCCTTACAGAGTTGAGGTTTGGGGCAAAGAGGCGGAGAAATCACTTTGGTAGACAGCACAGCTGTGGGCAATGAGTTTCTGTCAGAACAAATGGTGTTGGAGAAGGACAAGGCCACTAGGTGGCAAAACAGCACTAAGGACAAGTTCACACAGGCCTCTTGCTCCTCAGGATGTCCCTGAGGGTTGGCCCTTCAAGGGCACTGTTGTCTTCTTTGTGTCAGAACTTCTCTGGCGAGTATTATACCAGCTTACTGTAGACTCACAGGCACACACACACATGTAGAACCCTCATTTCATTTATTGTAGAAGAGGGAAGGAGGAAAGAGAAGGAGAAAGACAAACAGAAAGCGTCAGAGGACAAATTGCTGCAGCCAGGATTCTCATTTGTGGCGCCCGCAGGGACTGAACTCAGGTCGCCATGCTTGGTGACAAATGCCTTTACCCATTGAGCCTTCTTTTCGGCCATGTTTTAAAGTAGGCAGTGGAGCAAATTGATATCGGCTTAGTCCAGGCTTGCCCCTGGTTAGGGTGGGAAGAGGGGCAAGGAGCTGTAAGCTCATTAAAATTCTTAGGGTTCTTTAACAGTTTCCCTTTCCCCAAAGTGTGATGCTTCCAAGCCACGATCTGCGTTATGTTTTTCTGTCCTTATGATCCTGACTCTACTACCCTGGGCTTTCCAGAGGTTGCTTGCCTTCTGAGTATAAAGGAGATCAACAAGCTTTAGTTTCTCCCGTCAAAGGGAAAGAATCGGACCTTCAGGTTTGTACACAAAAATTGAAGCCTACACTCTACACAAGTCAGGTTGACACCTTTGTCGTTGTTATCTGCATCTGATTTCATTAGCCTAAACTGTCCAACTTGCCAGCTGAACTTGCTAGGACCATTTTGACGCTTTATATTCACGGCGAAAGGAGGAGAAGCTGAGAGAAAGAGGATGGCGCTGGGAAGGAAAGATGGCGGAGCAGAAGGTGGCTGGAGGAGGGAAGCATGAGCTCTGGCTTCCTTGTTTCCCCACCATTACTTGTTGCTGTTGGCCCAACTGACTGTCTGTCCAACTATCCGTGTGTGTGTGTGTGTGTGTGTGTGTGTGTGTGTGTGTGTGTATGTTGTTAAAGTTGGGGTGGGTGTTGTGAAAATTCTGCCAGTGCCAGGTGGATCCCCGCCTGTGTTCCCCACAGCACAACAGCTGTTGCTTCCTCAAGCCTGCAGTGGGAGGGAGCAGGGGGGTGGAGAGAGAGGCTAGGCCTGGATTGGTGCCTACCCTTCAGAGCCAAGCCTTTCTTCCGGAGTTCCACACAGCCTCTAGATACTAATGGGAAGCCCATGGGAGAGCGTTTCCCTCCAGTCTAGAGCCAATCCAAGTTCTGTCAGCCTAATGTAGGTCTTAGATAAATAAGGGCAATAGGCTCATTTTTATATTTGGAGAAGGTGAAAAATTGCAAGGTTGGGATCAGCTGTGGGGCTCTCTTCAGGTCTTTGAATTCCCATGACCTTTCCTGGAACAGCTGTGAGTTTGGAGGAGGGAGCTCAGACCAAAGGTTGGAATCCTTGGCTCCTAGACCTTTAGACAATCTAGGACACAGGAGAGAGAGACCTGGTCTTAGTGTGAGGGGCTTTACCAGCTTGATCTGTGTTCTAAACCCTTTCCAGCTCCATACCCCTTATTTATGTCCATAAATAAAAGGTGGGGGGTACTAGAGATGGCTTAGCGGCTAAGAGCACTTGCTACTCTTCCAGAGTTTAGCTCTTAGCACCCATATTAGAGAGCTAATAGCTGACAGGAACTCTAGCTCCAGGGGCTTCTACACTTCTGGCCTCCAAGGGACTTGTGCACATGTGCACATACCTACATGCACACACACACACACACACACACACACACACACACACACCTACATATAATTTAAACAAATAATAAAGATAAACCTAAAAGAAAAAAGAAGAAGGAAAATTTGTGTGGCATGGGGCCACATGCCTTTTATACCAACACTTGGGAGAAGGCAGAGGAAGGCAGATTTCCGTGAGTTTGAGGCCAGCCTGGTTTACATAGAGAGTTCCAGAACAGACAGAGCTACGTAATAGAGAGATGATGTCTCAAAGGATCAACAATAAGATGGTTAGTCATCGGAAGACCAGATTTATCCACTAACAACGGTTCTTTTGTACCTTGCATTAAACAGAAGAATGCTATAAACATGCACACACAAGCACAGCATGTGGTACAGTGTAGATGTAGCACTCAGGAGGCTGGGCAGTGACAGAGCCTCCAAACAATACAGGACATTGCCGTTGCTACCCGTTAATCACTAGAACTTGGAGGTAAGACCTAGTTGCTGGAGGTACCACATACCTGGACCACAGGACATGGAGAAAGCAAACCGGTACTGATCTGCTGGACACATTTCTATTGGCTCACTTCTATAGTGCTAGAAAGTGCAAAAAAGCCTGCTGGGAGACAAAAAAAAATCATTAGCTGTCTTACCGAGCTGTGGATCCTACAAGGGACAACGATGAACAGCCTGGTAGGACATGCCGGCCGGTGCAACAATGACTTGAATGTTACAGGCACAATCAGCAGCTTTCTGATTATATTTAAGACCTGCTCCACAGGATGATAGAACTCATGCCTGCTACTGACTTAGAACCCATGGCTTGGGAGGGAGGTCATAGACCTTAGGAAAGAAGTTTACTACTAATCTTGCTAATGGACATATCAAGCTGCCTTCTAAACGTGTATCTTTCTACCCATAGAAATCTCAGATCTCATCAGAGAATCTTCCCTTAGCAGTGAATGATGGTCAATATCGACTCTCAACTCATCAAAGTGCAAGGAATAAATGAGGGTGAAAAGCTCAGCCCTAAATCCCTCATCTATACCACAACCTCCTCCCTGCAAGGCTTGGGGACCATTGAGGAAGATGGGTGGGCATATTATAGGGGCCAGAGGGCATGTAGGACTGCTGTAAAACATAGTCTTCTGCACGGGACAGGCTGTTGTTCTCAGGAACTCATAGCAGCTATGGTTGCCGACACAAAAGAAAGAGAAGAGAGTTCCGAAGAGCCACCCCTTACTGAAGAGCTACTACTGGCAGTTACTGGTTGCTGAGGAAGAGTTGGTTCTCTTCAGGGTTGTACTCCCTGGTAGAGTACTCACATTCCTAACTGTCCCTACACCCGTGCATGAATGGTACTAATTGAACTTAATAGGTTTTGTTTTTTGACATGATGTTGGGATAGGAGCAAGGCAAGGGCAGTCTGGGAGCAGTTGGAGGGGGAAACAGGGGTGAGGATGGTGTAAATAGATGTATGAAATTGAGAGGACTGAGTTAGCCAGAGCCAGGCTGACTCCATGACAGGTTGCAAACTGGCAATTCGAGAGACTAGACCTGAGTTTCTATTCCTCAGAAACAAGAACCCAGATCCAGGAACCTGTGGTCAGCCAACCACAACTGTAGGCAGCCAATCTGAGGACACTTTGTCATCTGGCCTAAAGTAAGAACAGGTAGCTAAAGTGAGCAGGCAACCACCTGGGAAGTCTCCAGAGCCTAATTGTAGAGTCAGTCAAACCCCCAGAGACAGAACTAACCAACCAAGGTAAAAGGCACATAACCCTCCCTAAAATTCCCCTGACAATAAAATCTGGGCCTTTGAGTCTTCTGGAGGTCTCCATTCCCAAATGGGGAGATCTCTGCATGCAGAAAATTCAACAAAATAAACACGTTTTGCTTTGACATACTATTTGTGTCTGGGGCATTATTCTTCAGTGATCCTTGAACCCTAACAAAATCTTCAAAGAATAAATTAAAACATTTTAAACATCCTGCCATAGTATTATCACTGGGAGCTTTGTGGAGATGAATCTCAGACAGAGGCTGAGTTTAAAGGACACTCTGGGTTGGTGACATGGGGATGAAGGTTTGTCATTAGGTCTGTGTAGGGAATAAATGAGACTCTAAAGATGACAAGCGAATTAATGTAGAACTTAGGAAAGGTGTTGACAGCTACCCATCTGCATGTTATTTAATAAGTAAAATAATTTTACAGAAAATGAGACAAGAGCCATTGAGGAAGAAACCCTTTCCTCTCTAACATGCTTTTGGGTTTGGGACCTTGTATGCACTTGTGAGTAGCAGCTGATGAAGGGGCGGGGCTAGAGAGTGGTGGCCAATGAGATGGAAAGAGACATATAAAAGCTCCAACTGGAGCCTGGGTGAGGGGTGAGGCGCAAGACTGAAACTGGCATCCTAGACTTTGTGGGTTGACGTCCTCAAAGCATAGATTCAATCCGCCAGGCCAGGGCACCGTCCTGCAGCCCAAAGGACAGCCACTTACCTCTGTGGATCTGAATTTGTCCCTTGTCTGAACTGTCACAGTCCTCAGGGCAGGTCTGCTGAGCAGAGCCTTTGGTAATGAGACCTCAGGACTGTCCTCATACAAACTAGTTATGGAAAAAATGAGGCAAGAGGCCAAGGGGAGACAGTAGCAGCTTTTCTGGGGACATGGTGTGAGATGAAGTTTAAGGTGGGAAGCTATCTGGGTGAAAATGCAGATACAGGCACACAAAAAAGCAATAGCATGACAGTCTCATGTCCTATGACATGTTGACTGGGTTATATATTGTAAGAGACATAAAACAGTTGCAAAGTGTTAAGCAAAAACAGGGAACTTTTTTTTTTAAATTTTTAATGTGGATAAGTATTTTGCTGGCATGAATGTACGTACATCACCTGCATGCCTCGTGCCCACAGAGTTCAGCAGGTTGGATCAGATCCCCTGGAACTGGAGTTGCAGGTGGTTGTGAGCCACCATGTGGGTGCTGAAAATGCAACTGAGTTCTCCAGGAGAGCAGCCAGTCCTGTGACTACCGTAACTACTGAGCCATCTCTCCTGTCCGGTGGGAACTCATTTCTTTCAGTAGTTGAATAAACGATATCCAAGACTTAGTGGAGTTGAGTGTGTGGTGTCAGGAGAGGCTGGGCTGGGAAAGAAGTATGCAAGGAAGGGACTAATTTGGGGAGAGTTTTAAATAAGATTCTGAGGACTGCATGACTTTAGGGACTGCATACTGAGTAGTCACCATAGCTCAGGCACTGGGCAAAAGCTTGTGATTTGCATGGTAATGAGTCCCAATACCGCTACAAGGAATAACATATTATCCTCAGGAGCAGATGAAGCAGAGGCTTGGAAAACTCCGCGATGGCACGTGCCATATAAAGCCAAGACTCGAGCCTTGACTTTTACCATTATGCCGTGTGGTTAACGGTTAGGGAGATGGAGGAGCCTATCGAAGAAAACCGAGGAAGTAGACACACTGTCCTGACGGTGATAGTGCTCACGTTCACTTAGAATCTAGAATCCCCTGGGAGGTGAGATTCTGCGCATGGCCTCCGGGGCACCTGCGCATGCCTCCGGGGCACCTGCGCATGCCTCCGGGGCACCTGCGCATGCCTCCGGGGCACCTGCGCATGGCCTCGGGGCACCTGCGCATGCCTCCGGGGCACCTGCGCATGCCTCCGGGGCACCTGCGCATGCCTCTGGGGCTCACTCCTAACGGCAATAATCGAGGTGGGAAGACCCAGCTGCTGTCTCCTGGGTGGGACCCCGGACTGATGCATGGAGCAAAGGTGCTGAGCAGCAACGTGTGTTCATTCGGATCTGCCTTCTACTGAACATTCCATATGACCAGCCAGCTGCTTCAGGATCCTGCCGCCTTGACTTCCCCACCCCTTGATATTCGAGCCAGAATAAACCTTTTTCCTTTAAAGTTGCTCTGGTCAAAGCTTTTTAGCATGGCAACAGGAAAATAAAGACACACAAGAGAGTCGAGTCTAAGCAGAATAGATTTAATTTTGGGCTCAGGCTTGTGCAGCCAGAAAGGAGGAGTCCAGAGGAGGCTGCAAATGAGAGACCACAGAAAGAATACCAATGTGTCTCTTGAGACAAACTCCTTCCTGTGAGTTCCACAGTGAACCCTAGAGCACCTGGGGATCTGCCTTCTGACTCCTGCTTCTGCTGTTGAAGGTGAAAAGGTTCTCCTAAGTTCACCCCAGGGGCTGGGGAGGGTGATACCTAGCTTTGTTTTGGACACTCATGAGTCTGAAGACAGGCTGATGAGAAATTTGAGGCCAGCCTAGCACTCACAGTGATAGCCTGTCACAAATAAAACCCCCAGATGTGTAAATGTGGAGGATGCCTGCAGGGAGACAAGGCTGAAAGGCCTGTGTGGTCAAAGGTTGGAGCTGGTAAGTTCCTTGAAACCAGCTTGTTGACTTTGATGAAGATCCAGATAATTGATAAAAAAGCTGAGTAACTTAGCCCTTTCCTCAGCAGGACAAACTACCACACAGCAGCCAAGACCAAGAATCTGATCGAGCCAGGTGGTTCACATTCTCTCAAGAGCCAGAACCAGCCTGCCATGCTGGGGCTTCAGAGGCAGAGTGCAGAGGTTCCCAGCAATGCTCTGAACTGACAGGCCCTGCGTTAAGGGTGCGAGGTGTTGGCACGCTCAGCTGGGCATTGGTGATGAGGATTGTGGGAAGACCTGGAGGTTCTTGGTGGGTGGTGCACATGGCCCCGGGGCTAATTAGTGGGATGAGACCTTGGTGAACCCTTGATCAAAGGTAAACACTTTGTTCTTCATAGAAAAGATGGTTCTTTCCTTCCCACTTCGCTAAAAGCAGGACCAGTGAGCCAGAGCAAACATCAAAGGAGGCCCAAGAACTTAGGGATTTCTGGCCAGGAGGTTGGATCCGAGTGTCCTGAGGATACCATCATGGAGACCAGACAGTGGCATCTCTTTCCTCCTACTCATCTCACCCCGTTAGCACAGTGCTCCTCAAACCCAGAGGACACTTCATCCTTCCAGACTGTCTTTATCCAGAAACTTCTCAGTCCCAACCCACCTCTAGGCCGTAAGTGGCCTTAGGCAAGACACATCCCTGCCTCCCACTCCCCTCCATCCTGTCTTCAGTTCCTTCCGAGGCAGCCTACTCTCTGTTCCTTCCGTATCTACCCGAAGGAGAACCAGGAAACAGAGAGCATTCAGAAGCGTCTTCCCCCAAGGACCAGCTGGACCTCCGATTCTGTGCTGCACAGCCCAAAGACTGGGTGAGACTGAGTATTGCTGGTGAATCACAGAGGGTTAGCTCAAGTTGGCTGGTCTAAGGGGTGGCCTTGAGCAAGCGCTCTGCTGCTTTGGAGTGTGAGCATCTGTAAGGTACTGAGCAGTTCTTTACAGGTTAGGAGAGGCATGTAGGGAAAGCTGGGGAATGCTGTGGACTTTGGGAAGGGTGGAAAGGGCAGACAGTCTCTTTAGCCCGATGCTCCTCTGATCACTTTAACTCTGCCAACAGAAGGCATGGCACCAGATGTGGCCTGGCTCCTGGTCCTCCAACTTGTCTTACAGCCAACTCTGGTGACAGGCATCACAATGCAGACAGCCATCAAGAACTTCCGAACCTTGCATGTCGACTACCCCATGGTTAACTACCCGAAGGGTTTCCACGGATACTGTAATGGCCTCATGGCCTACGTGAGGGGCAAACTGCAGGACTGGTACTGCCCTAAGGTCCACTATGTGGTCCATGCCCCCTTCGAAGGCATCCAGAAGTTCTGCAAATACAGCGAGAGCTTCTGTGAAAATTACAATGAGTACTGCACCCTCACTCAGAACTCCTTCCCCATCACAGTCTGCACCCTGGGCCACAAACAGGAGCCAGCCAGCTGTAACTACAACAGCACTCTGACTAACCAAAGGCTGTACTTGCTCTGCTCCCGCAAGCATGATGCTGAACCCATAGGGATCATTGGCCTCTACTAGGGATGGAGCTCCTAAACCAGTCCCACCTGCTACAGGCCTTGACATGCCACACCAAGGCCTGCTCCCAAACTCTGAGTCTGTCTTCAGCTCTTCCTCCCTGACGTCTGAAGCAGAGCCCCACCCTTCATCCGGCTCTTTGGCTTTCTCATCGCTCCCACCACGAGCCTTTCTCTCCCAGCGACAGTGAAACCCACCCCAGAAGCAGACTGTCCAGCTGGCAACGCCTGTGTATCTGCTGGGCCAGATCCCGACTCCTGGAGGGAGGCCAGGCCCTAACTCACTCCATGGCAACAGGCACCCTGCTCCCTAGGCCTGTTTTTAGTGTCAGTCAGTCCTCCACCCCCCACCACAGCTCCTGTAAAGTTCCCTTCTAATTCCCGCCCACACTCTGGCAATAAGAACCTCCCTATGACCCTCAGGCCCATTTGCCTCTCTTCCTCAGCCACCCCCCCCCCAGTCTCCAGCCTGTACTCATCTGTGATTTCCCCTTTCCCTTCATATAACCTATCCTTTCCCACCTCCTTCCACCATGGAGTCTGGTGGTTTTCCTCAAGACTCTCCCAATCAACATTAGCCATGCCTGTTCCCAACCCCTGTCTCCATGTCTTTCACCTTGGCCCACCACAATTTCAAATGAGCTTTCCTGTTCTTCCCAAGGTCCCACGGTCCCCCTACCTCCCTCCTTATTTCTGTTTCACTCAGGGGGCAGGGTAAGAGGCAGTCCCGGGCTCAGTCATGTAAGGTGTAAAAACCATTGGGGGAAACCGGGCAGGAGGTCCATGAGCCCCTTTCTATACTAACTTCTTGAGAATCTGTAATAATTTCAAAATAAAAAGTTAAAAACACATTCAAACTCAATTATGATTGAATTCCCTTCCCTGCTTTGGGTGTCCTGGTGACCGCCCGCCTTGACCGTCATAGCAGTTGGAAATGTCTTCTCTGTGGCCATGAGGATGGAGGTGGGGTGGTGAAAGATTTTAATAGTAGCATCTGGGAGGCAGAGGCAGACAGATCTCTGGGAGTTCAAGGCCAGCCTGACCTGGAGTTCAAGGCTAGCAAGGACTGCACAGTGAAACCCATGTCTCAAAAACCAACCAACCAAAAATACTCTATCTTTCCCCAGCTTGAAAATAAATTTGTGATTTGTAGGAGGTGTGAGGCTTCCCTTCCTGGCTTCTATTTATCTTCCAACAACTTGGATTCTAACAGATGAGGAAGTTGGGAGACACATTCAAGATCATAAATGATTATCTGGGCCATGGTCCTGTGTGAACACAGTAAGTAAATATTTTTTTTTTTCTGCATCTGATTTAACCCTTATCACCAAATGTACTTTCTAGTCCTGGTCTCAGGAGCAGTTGCCAAGGAGACTACTATCCTATAGCTGGTATGCATGAGGCTTAGTAGGGTAAAGGGTCCATGACTGAAACCCTGGCTTTTTGGGCTTTCTCTTCTCCCTTTGTCTGTGGGCCAATCTGTTCCTCATACTCATGAGAGAGAACTCACTTGATGCTGCACACACATTGTTTATTATTTCCTAGATATCCTGGTGTTAGAAACACGAGGTCGGCAAACTAGCAGACGGAGATGGCTCCTCCCTTACTGGCTTTTCTTGTCATAGGTGCCAGCCCCCTTGTAGCCACTCACATAGCCTGAGTTGTCAGTGGTCTCTTCCCGTCCTTCGATACCTTTTCCCTTACCACTCTCATCAAAGCGCTCCTTGTGGGTTCCGGTGTACTTACTGGTGTCTGTCAACCGCTCTACTCCACCCACCGTCGTTGCTTTCTGCAAACCAGAGGGTGAGCTTGAAGCCTTCCTGTCCTGATTCTCACAGCCCTTCCCCACAGACAGTCTTAGAGCCTTAGGACACATGCTGAGAGTGCTTGGTCTGCCTCAGACATGGTGCTGATTCCTGAGGAAAGGACTGTGGATTACCCCCCCCCCCCACCACCACCATATTCAGAGAAATCATTCTGATCAGGATACCAGCAGAGGGCTTCCATCCCGAGCCACGCCCACACTGTGCAGAGCTGAGAGCACTATTTCTACAGAGGGAAGAGTTTATGAAGGAGAGGGGTGAGAGGCAGGATTAAACTTTAATATATGTAGGAGGACCGGAGAAGCAGGCACCAAGTCCACCAATGTTAGCTAGTGTGCCTCTAAAGCCACAGAAGGCTGAGGTGTCTTGACTACACATGAGGTCTGAGACCAGTCTAAGTTCCTCTAGTGAACAGCTATTCTGTGGTGAAGGATGTAGCTGGAACTCCAACTGCACTGGGAGCAAACATCTCTCTCTAGGCCACAGATCCCTCATCTTCGGAATGACAACAAGGTTCGAAAGCCTTGCAGCACAGGCAGTGTACCACAGTCTATTCACCCTGTCTCCTGAGTTACACTGCCAACAAGATTTGGGGCACAGAAGCAGAGAGGTGACCAAAGCAGTAGAGACTAAGGAAGTAGTAGGGCTCTGGGTTTGAGACGAACGTTAACACCGAGGTCAGTGGGGGTGGCACACACCTGTGATCCCAGCACTTGGGAGGCAGAAGTATGAAGATTCAAAACCAGCCTGGGTCACACAAGCAGTTTCAGGCTAGTCTAACAGAGTGAGACTACTAGATAGAAAGGCAGACAGACAGACAGACAGGAAGGAAGGAAAGACAGACAAAAGGTAAGAGCATGACTCACAGTAACACCGGTGGTGGCAGGGTCCTTGCCTTCCATAAGTTTAAAAACATCTTCCAAAGCCTCGTCTGGGTTCTTCCCCTTGAAGCGCTTTTGGCCCAGCTCCTTCATTGCCTCTTGAAACTGTTTAAAGTTGATGGTCCTGGCATTCTTGGCCCTGGCCAGTCAGACAGAAATCCAGTAACTGTGGAGTGTGAAGTCATCACCTCCCAACATCTACCTTGTTCTTAGTTGGGAATGGCCTATTTTATCCCGCCAATAAATCTTAAGAATAGGGGCTGGGACAGTTCCCAGGACCTGTCAGATGCTCCTTATAAATCTTCCATCTTAAGAACTACGCCAGGCAGTGTCAGGCAGTGCCAGGCTGGTGGGGCATGATTTAGTCCCAGTACTCAGGAGATAGAGGCTGATGGATCTCCGTAAGTTCTAGGTTAGCCTGGTCTACGGAGAGAGTTTCAGGATAGCCAAGGCTACACAGAGAAACTTTTGTCTCAGCAAAACAAAACACTGCGCTGTGACCAATCACCTTTCCACTTCAGCCCCCACCTCTGGCTCCTTACTTCACTCTGCTGAACACAATGTCTACATCTGTGGAGGTCACTGCCTTGCCATCCATGATGCCACAATCTTTACAGAGTTTGGAGAAGTTCTTGTTGGTAATTTCATTGCCACTGCTAGATGAGTCTCCAAAGACAGCAAATCGATGGAATGTTCTTTCTGCTTCTGAGGCCATGGTCAATTGCTGTGAGAGTGGGGGTGGGGTGGGGGAGGGGTAGAAGGGAATGGGGCTGGGGAGGGAGAATGAGATGGTGAAGGGTAAGGAGCAAGGTACCCCACAGCAGCTCCAGGAACAACTGTTCTCTTCCCTGTTGCTCTCCTGTCTCCCCCACCTTTCCACCCACCTCTGCAGCTATTGCATGAGCCTCCCCTCCCAGCCCTGAGTCAAGTTTAAACTCCTATGCATGAGCAATCCTCTTTAGACATCACTTTCACATACCTGGGAGCCCAGACAGTGTCTGTGCCTTTGTATACAAGTGTGTGCAGCTATGTGGTAGTCAGATGACTGAGGAGAAGGTGTGGCAACAAGAAGACAAAAATGGGTGAAGAAAGCAGAGAAGAAACACTGTGATGTCACAGTGTTACATGACATCACCTCTGGCTCTGGCTCGGTCTCTCTACTGTCTTCCCTTCCAGCATCAGAACCAGAGATCCATCAGTTTCCCGTCTTTGGGGAATGGTCTAGCCACAGCATTGAAATCAGCAAGAACTTCAAACCGTGTGAAGACTGGGTAATCATGACCAGCAAGATGTGACCGTTGAGTTGAGTAAGCTGCCGGTCTGGCAGCATTTTCAAATGGCCACCCCCCCCCCCAATCATTTCGTCCCAGTTTACCAGTCTTACAGCTTTTGGCCTCACTATGCCCTCGCATATTAGAGCTCCCTTGGCTTATGAATTACATTCCTGAAATTTTATCTTTTTACCCTCACAGAACCTCATCACAACACGACTCCCCCAAGTCCCGATCCTTAATACTACCATATTGGAAGGAAGAATTTTAGCATGTACATTTTGGGGAGACCCAACACTGAAGCATGTGGGGTTGAGAATAGGCTGGCTTGAGTTGGGCACTGCCCTCCTGTCTAATCTCCCAGCCCAGGTGTGCTGACTACCAGGCGGAGAATCCCTTTGGCTGTAGAAAAACAACCACCTGAGGGATTTTAAGGAGCTTTAACTGTTGACTCAAGACGGGGGAAAAAGCAGAGGACCCGGAGCGTAACAGATCCATATAAAGTAGAGTGAAATGTGTCAGTAAGTCTCAAACTCTGAAAATCCCCCAGAGATGATTCTGAGCAGTTCCAAATGTCCCTTAATGTTTTCTTTCTGGACAAAAGCCTTCTAAGAGAATCAAGCGTTAGGGATCCCACACCAGAGATTGGTTTCCTTCCAGTCTTAGCTATCAAACCAGGTCCTAAAATCCTATAAGCAGTTTGTAATTTTATGACTTCATCCCTGCTGGCAGTGGCACACACCTTAACTCCCAGCGCTTGGGAGGCAGAGGCAGGTAGATTTCTGAGTTCAAGGCCAGCTTGGTGTATAGACTTGAGTTTCAGCATGGCCAGGGCTACGAAGAGGAACTAAACAGAAACCAAAACAACAAAAAACCCTTTCCATTCCCGTTCCTGCATCCTATTCAAGTCTATCCAATTGATTGATTTTCATGTTACAGGTGTGTTCCCGGCAACCATGTCTGTACATCATGTGTGGTCTGGTGCCCATGGAGACCAGAGGAGCAGTGTCAAGGAAACGTCAGATCCCCTGGGACCAGAGTTACAGTCGAGAGCTGTCATGTGGGTGCTGGGAATGAAAACCCCAGGACCTCTGGAAGAACAGTTAGGTTTTTTAAACCACTAAGCTCTGTCTCCAGGTTCAAGTCTTTTGTACTTTACATCTCTGCAATTATCTGAGACTTCTGAACTGCCATTTTTCTAGGTTCGGCTTTTTTTACTTCTTTCTATTCCCAGACCAGCTCTGCTACCCTTCCAATTAGTGTATTGGTCCCCAGCCAAGATTTTCTACTTTTCCTGCTGGAGAACAGATCATGGTGCCCGACAACAGTGACACATGTCTGTAATGACAGGACCCTAGAGGCCAAGGCCAGCCATAGATATGTGACCAGTTTGAGGAATACCTGATACCCTGTCTCACTGAATGACTCAAGAATAGTTGGAACTGGAGAGATGGCTCTGTGGTTAAGAATATGCAATGCTCTTGCAGAGAACCTGGGTTTAACTCCTAGAACCTACATCAGGCAGCTAATGGCTGCCAGTGAGTTCAGGTCCAGAGGTATCTGATGTCTGTGGCTTTCATGGGTGCTGCTCTCACATGCATATACTCACACTCAGACACATTAAAGGATATAAAGCATCTTTAAAAAGAGAGTATACTCTATGGTTCTCATCATTCTGCCTAGCATTCAAGGGCAGAACCTGGACCCAGTCTGTGCCACCAAGTGCCACCGCCTCTCACTAACATTGCTCTTACCTGGGGCCCTAATGGCATAATAGGTGTACATTTACCTGGTGGAAAGAGACTAGACTCTGGAGGGGAAGGAATCTGATGAGGATTCACATCCTGGGTGTGTGATCAGCTGGTGGCCATGGGCTGGTCATTAATGTTCCTGGGCTTCAGTTTCCCCATCTGTGTAGTTAAGGATAACGGTGCAGATTTGGGAGTCACACACACTTCCTACTCTCAGTTCTTCAGGGGATCCCTTCTCTTCTGCTTTCTGCCGAGATGAAATACCCCCCTCTCAAATGTTCCACTTCTTATCTGGACGGTTCACCCTAGAAACAAAATTTTTTTCTCCAGATTGTAGGAACACTTGGGGGTGGCTCTTAGCCTCCAGGGGTGGGGTTTCAGAAGTATTGCTAAGGGGCCCTGAAAGCTTCCGGCACAAACAAGATTGACTGTGAACTCTAAATAATGTGCTTTGCAAATGCATAAACGGCAGCTAGAGTGCTATAAAATTACTTTTATGTACAGAATTTCCGATTTCTGCTTTCTTCATCAGGGGTTATTAAAATCATTTGTGGGGGTGGGGGAGAAAAGCTCTTCTCTCCCACTGGTGATTGGTGGAGCCTGCTATAAGACTTGTTCTTGTACACTGATCGTATACTTTTCCCTAGCCTTTTCTATATTTTTACACTGCTTCAATCACTGGATCACAAAACTGAGCAAAACTTATTACTTCTTTGAATTTCATCTCTCCAGGATTTGCACACTGAATGTGCTTGAAACTGTCACTTAGCTAAAAGCATACTTTGAAACTGCTTTCGACCCAGACAAGGTGGGTTAGATACTGTTGGTAAACAATACTCAGGTTGGTCTTGAATCTGTCCAGACAGTAAAGACCAATGAGGCAGAACCAGGTTTGTGTGTGTGTGTGTGTGTGTGTGTGTGTGTGTGTCCCTCCCCAGGAGCTTCCTAGAGACCCCTAGGTCTTGGAAGTAAACAGACCTCAGTGGAAATTTCCCACCTCCAGCCCTGCCCAAGCCCCTGTGTCTGCCCCTTATCATGTTCCCCCTGAGTCATCCTGACCCAGAGACGGATTTAGACGCTGGAACCTTCCAGTCTCTCCCTCCCCCTCTCCAAGTATGTCTACTTTGGACACATGAAAGAAGCCTGCAGGCTGAAGTGCTCAGTCGGGGTTCTCTTCCTTTCTGCAAGTCATGGGGGCTGTGGAGAGCTTTCTTATCTTACCCATCAGTAGCTCTGCTCTTATTTCCAGCAAACTTGTCCAGGAGAGCGATAAACCTGCATCCAGGGGCTGGGCAGGAAGCTAGGATGCCAGGCTTCTGTGCCCGTTTCTAGGGCAATTCTTAGGAAGGGAGCAGGAGAAAAGAACAGAGAAAAACTTGGGGCTCTGTTTGGGGGATATAGGAAGTTCTTTAGGTCTAGGGTGGTTTTGTTTTTTGTTTTTTTAAGCTGGGTTTGAGCCTACCCAGGTCTTCTCCCCCTCCCTCTTGGCCTCTCCTCCTTTCCAACAGACCTGCCAACTGGGGATGAAAGGGGCATTGATGTTCCTTGGGGAGGGGGGTCGTGGGTGGTGAGGGTAGTTCCCAGGCAGGGGGAAGGGCAATCTGGGGGTCTCGGGGTAGCAGTCTACTCTGGTGTTGCAATTGGCAGCTCCGGTTCCATTGGACATTGTTTTCAACTGGCCTGGCGCCCAGCCCCCTAAATGGCAAGTCTGGAACTAGGCTGAAGGGGGATGGGGTAGGGCTGATTCTGGGCGCAGGGGTGCGAGAACGAGGGCATATGGGAAAATACAATCTGGTTGCTCAACACAACTTTCAATCCCCATAGCCCGTCAACCATTCCGCTTCAGCAAGCCTTCTTTTAAAAAGCACAGGGAGGACGTGTCTCAGGTGTGAATCTTGTGAAGTTTAGGAGAGGATAGTAAATCCACCCAGGCACCGAGGGTCCGGCCCCGGACAAAGCAGCTCAGGAGGCATCGCCAACAGAGCACTACCACTCGGCTTTTCAGAGCTGATCTAGGGGTTGGACTAGGAGGGGTTAGCGCCTCAGCCACAGGGTCTCTTGGGTCTCAGCCCAGGACATCGAGTCCTCCTCAAACCCTTGACTCCACCCTTGCAGAGTTAGCTCCGCCTCCGCGCCTGTTTACACAGGAGTCAGAGCCCTTGGGGGGTCCCCAGCCCCTCCTCTACCCGCCCCACTCTTTGGGGCCTTGACCCGGGAGTCGCTGTTGGCCATCATCTTTCCCCTCCTTCGTTCATCCTCTATTTATAGCGGCCCCCAGCATTTCCCGCCCCCCCAACCCCCTGCTTGTTGTCCAACTTCTCACGGAGCAGCCGGAGAGCAAGCGGCAGGACTCGGCTGAGGAGGTACCAGCACCCCAATTGTTCGGAGTTCTTGCGTCCTCGACGCCCCGTCCCCAGATACGCTGGCACTTCTACCCCCACCTGCCCGGAGACCGGGTCTGAGCGGTGGCCCTCACCCACCTCCCCCTTCCTTGACCTAGCTCTCTGCTTCCGGGCGGGCGGAACAGAAATCGTGGGACCTGGGCACCTTGGGTTGGCCTCCCCACTCTATCCGTCGCCGCCACTCAATCTGGGGGGGGGGGGCTAGGAAGAGAGCCAAAAGTGATCCTGGCAGAGCCAGGTCACAGTAGGGAGCGCCGTTGGGGTGAGCGTGGGGATCATTTGGAGGTTTAAGG
The DNA here is from genome assembly GCF_963924665.1 of Micromys minutus. Lineage (NCBI taxonomy): Eukaryota > Metazoa > Chordata > Mammalia > Rodentia > Muridae > Micromys > Micromys minutus. Next base: position 16,188,753 of record NC_137981.1, read on the forward strand.
GGTCCCCATGCACACCCACCCCACTTTCCGCGGCTCAGAGTTGTGGGGAGCACTCGGAAAGCCTATAAGCATTGCCTCTGTGTGCTCCCAAGCCGCACCCTCTCGCCCCTCCCCTGGTAGCCCCTGAGAGTTATGGGGCGTGTTTATGGGGGGTCGGGGCGGATCTGCAGGGAGATGGCCCAGGGGCGGGCCCGGGGCGGGTCTTTGGGGATCCAGAGCTAGGGCGGACCTAAGTCAAAGGCAAGTGAAGGTGGCAGCGATCGCGGCGGCGGCTGCAGCAGGTAGGGGGAGGGGCAAGAGCGCCTCTGGTCCGGGAAGGCGCGGGCCAGGAGGGTGGGCATCGTGGTTCTGGTCCCGGGGCTGTTCTGGGGAAGGAACTGGCTAAGTGAGGCGCTCCGCAGCTGCGCACAAAGACGGAGGCGCTGCAAAGTGCAGGGCGTGTTTGAGGCTCTCTTGAGATGATGTACCGGATTCCGGGCACTACGTGTCCGCCGTGAGAGGGTGTTGGTCCGGACGAGGACCGACAGGGACTCACAGGGTCAGGTTTCGCGTTCTGGGAGCAGCAGGTCAAGTCCTACCCATCCTTTCTGACTGGCACATGCTGGCTGGCAGTCTGGGGCAGTGCGGAGGTTACAGGGCCCCTCTATTCTACCCTCCTCTTTCTCCACCCGACCTATGATTAGATTGGGTGGAGGGGAGAGACGAAGGCTTGAAGCTTGTTTGTTTTTAAGTGGTGGAGGAAAAGGTCATGCAGTACTACCCACATATCAGCTGAGAACTGTCAAAACTGAGTAGTAACTAACCGGACAAGGTCACTTAGTAGTGGCAGTAGGGTAGGACCCAGAGGTTTTGACACAGTCATGCTCTCTCGCCATTCATACCCCACCCAGCCTGGACCTGCTCCTGCTGCCCCGCAGGCCCCTCTAGCTTGTATTGACTGGAACCTCTAGAGGACTCGTTCTCTGGACTCAGGGGAGATTAGGAAGGGTTAGTGACCCTGGAATTCCGGGTCTTGGCTGTGGCTGTATGTCCCTAAAAGACCTAAGTCTGTCTCCCATGTCATTCACCTTGTTCCTGTGTTTTCTCAGACCCCAGAGTCAGGAATAAGAACCCTGACCTCCTCGCTCACCGTATCTAACCAATAAGAGCTCAGTAAATGGACCCCACCCACCCCATGTTGCTGACTCTCCTCCCACCCCCACCCCCGAGCCTGCTCAGGTGGCTCTGCTGCTCTCTGGACCGACCAGTTGATGAACGCTCATTTGTGTATTTGGGTGGAGATGGTGGTTGGATTGAACATCTTGGTCCCTCCGCTGAGTACTTGCAGGTGGTCCTTGCCAGTCATTTTAGCCCCTCAAGATTGTTGAAGGTCATAGTCAATTGTGAACTCTTACTACCCTAACCCTGTGTGCCCGGCCAGTGAGCCCTTGGCTGTCCTGGAACTCTCTCTGTAGACAAGGGTAGCCTCAACTTCGGAGGCCCGCCTGCGTGCCTCTACCTCCCTAGGACTGGGATCAAAGGTGTGCGCCACCACTGCCTGGCTGGCTTACTGCTTCTTATTCCACCAGGTCACCATGGCAGAGCTTCAGGAGGTGCAGATCACTGAGGAGAAACCACTGTTGCCAGGACAAACACCCGAAACTGCCAAGGTTTATAAAGACTCTCTGACTTCCCTGCCTCAGTCCCATGCTCTGAAAAATCGCCCTTGCCTCCCGCCTCCCCAGGCCCATGACTCTCATTCTAATGCACACGTCTCCTTTACCCATCTCCTCCCACCTCTCGTCCCAGACGCTGTAAAGGGAGCCCACCAGACCTCGTCTTGTCACTACACTAACCTTCATCCTCTCCTGTCTCGTTTTGTTGTCACTCTTTCTGTGTTCGGTGTCTGTTGGTCTCTCTTTACCTACCTCTGTGTCCATCTCTTTACTTGCATGTCTCTGTCCGTGTGTGTCCGTCGATGTGTGTCTCTCCAGGAGGCCGAGTTAGCTGCCCGCATCCTCCTGGACCAGGGACAGGTAACTGTGGGGGACTGTGCAGGGGTGGGAGGAGGAACTCTTCTGTCCCCCAAATGAGAGGACCCCAATCTGGCCCTCTCCATTTTTTTTCCTATTCATCACATTGCTTCTCTCTTTTCTTTTCTTTTTCGCCTTGAGTTCCTTAATCTCTGATCTCTCATGATTTTTCTACCTTCAGACCCAGTTCCACCATCATATTTCCCTAAAGACCCCATTGATCCTGTTTTTAACAGATGGTTCACTTATTTTTGCCTTTTCCCCTTTGGAAAACGTTCAGTGTATTCCCTCTCTGATGGTAAGCCTTCTTCTTCTTCTTCTTCTTTTTTTAACAGACACACTCGGTGGAGACACCTTATGGCTCGGTCACTTTTACCGTGTATGGCACCCCCAAACCCAAACGCCCAGCGATATTCACCTACCATGATGTAGGACTCAACTGTAAGACCTTCATTTCTTTTCCTACCTCTTTCTGGGAAGAGACGGGGAAGGGGAAAATCCAATGTGTACTGGGGCGTAGTCAGTATGGTCAGGCAGGGAACCCAGTGACACAGCAGAGAGATTCTCCTCTAGTGTAGGAAGAAGAGGGTGGGTTCAAAGCAAGAGTGTGGGCTCTGACACAAGGTTGCTTTCACCCTCTGATTTTGTTGCTGGGTGGGGAACGTGGGTTCTCTTTAGATAAATCTTGCTTCCAGCCACTGTTTCAGTTCGGGGATATGCAAGAAATCATACAGAACTTCGTGCGGGTTCATGTAGATGCCCCTGGAATGGAAGAGGGGGCACCTGTGTTCCCTCTGGGGTAAGAATTAGTTCCTTACTAAGCAGGTCTCTCCCGCTTCTCTTTCTCTCTCTCTCTCTCTATCTCTCTCTCTCTCTCTCTCTCTCTCTCTTTCTCTGTGTGTGTGTGTGTGTGTGTGTGGTGGGGGTGAGCAAGATAGTGCACAGTGTACCAGAGAGGATGAAAGTGAAGGAGGCATGAAGGATACACAGGTTACTCCAGGAGGAGGGATATGGGTACAGACGGGTAACTAGTTTTTTCTTTTCCAGGTACCAGTACCCATCTCTGGACCAGCTTGCTGACATGATTCCTTGCATCCTGCAGTACTTAAAGTGAGAGGCTTCAAATTTTCTTTTCTCATAAGAAAGCCCCTAGAATGTGGTCACCATGGTTTCTGGACTAATTTTGGTCTCAGTCCATCTTCTTCTTCCATGGATTTTCACCTTGATTGTTAGGAAGGGAAGTGGGTTTGGTGTGTTGATTGGAATGATCAGAATAATGTTATTACTGACCCGGAGAAAGAGGAGGAAAGGGTGTGAACTTGTCCCTGTCTCAGGCTTAGGGGAAGTTTCTCTGATTTGGAAGTTAGGCAAGAGGAGGTATTGGGTGACCTCACCCCTGAGGAACTAGATAGACCTGTCTTGGTCCCTATTCCTGTCTCCCACGATCACATTTGGTACACCAGGAGAGAGGTATGTAAGGCAGTGGGAGAAGGAAGATAAGCCTCACTCACAAGGGCCTCTGGCATGCAGAGGAAAATGCTTACTCTTGGGTGTTTTCTCTTTCTCAGATTTATTTATTTTATTAATTTTTATTTATTATCTGGGAGTGTTTGCTGCATACATGTATGGGCACTACACGTGTCTGGTAACCACAGGGACCAGAAGAGGGCATTGAAATCTCCATAACTTGAATAACAGATGGTTGAGAGCCACCAAGGAGGTGCTAGGAACTGGACCTGGGTCCTCTGCAAAAGAAGCAAGTGCTCTTGGCTGCTGAGCCATCTTGCCAGCCCAGGGATCCTGGGATCTCTTCTTGGTTTAGCTTTTCCTGGGCACCATGGCTCTCAGCAGCTCTGAGTTTCTTACTTTCCTGCCCCCTCCGTTCTCCCAAATGACTAACACCACAGCTGTTTCCTTTTTTGCTTTAAGGTGCATAATTCCAGTTCCTCTGTAGAGCCAAAGCTCAGAACAAGTTAAACCCATTTCAGGGAGTTGAGAATTGATAAGCTGTGTGTAGGAAGAGATGTCTTTTCAAGACGTTCTCCGAGAGGAAGCTGAGGGTAGACTTCAGGCATCTACACCAAGGATCAGGCATTCTTGGTGCCTCTTTCCATCCTCAAAGCCAAGCCCTTTGCTGTCCTCTTCTGTGGCTGTGAACTCAGGAGGGACGACGAGTTTGAAGAGATTGGACTGTGACAGATTTTTGGCTGCTGGAGCCTATGACACACACACTTACCTTTTACAGTTTCTCTACAATAATTGGAGTTGGTGTTGGAGCTGGAGCCTACATTTTGTCACGATATGCTGTAAGAAGCAAAAACTGCTACATTGGGGAGCAGTGGGTCCCCCATATTCGACAGAATATTTCAGGAATGAATGGTCCACATTCCTGTCATTCCAGAATTTTGGAAGGAAATAGGGAGGGGGTAGAGAGTTGGCCATATAGGAGTCTGGGGGGGGGATAGGTGGGGCTCAGTGAGGTGGGGACAGAAGAGTGGCTGGTTCTGATCTCTTTTTTCTTATCCCTTAGCTGAACCACCCGGACACAGTCGAAGGTCTTGTTCTCATCAACATTGATCCCAACGCCAAGGGCTGGATGGATTGGGCAGCCCACAAGGTTCGGAGGGCCATGTGTGCAGACATCGAGGGTGGGGGCTTTTCTTCATGGCACTACCAGTGTAACTGAATAGATCTGGACCTTCAAAGGGGGCATCGTAGAGCACAAAAGATGAAGTTGTGTTGCCTGGGTCTCTTACTCTACTTGTTCACCTGTCCCCGTAGTTAACCGGCCTCACGTCTTCCATCCCGGAGATGATTCTTGGCCATCTTTTCAGCCAGGTAAGTGGTTGTGGGAGGCGGAAGAAGTAGAGGTGAACAGCAGGGACTTGAATGCTTTGGGGTGACTTCCTTAGTTGGCCCAGGGTCTGACATGTTAATATAGTATCTCTCCCATGCTTCAGGAAGAGCTGTCTGGAAACTCTGAATTGATACAGAAGTATAGGAGTATCATCACACATGCACCCAACCTGGAGAACATTGAGCTGTACTGGAACAGCTACAACAAGTGAGTGGGTTGTGTGCGCGTGGAGAAACAGAAGAGAGAGGGCCATGAGCAGTGTGTGTCACAGGCAGTGTGGCTGCGCATCTTCAGGACAGGAGTGAGGGTATCTCTCTTGGGCCCTTCCTCTCCCTTAGCTGCCTCTTACCAGAGATCTAGGGCACCGGTGGTTACAGGTGGTGTGCTCTTGGCCTGTGCCTACCATTTTTTTATGGTATCCCCTCTTCCCTTTTTAACTGCTGCGGGGATCAAACCTGGTACCACACAGATGCTAGCTGAGCAGCTACTCTATCACCAGGGTGTAACTTCTGCCTTGGTATTTACTTTTAATCACCAACAGCTGACCATAAATAAGGGAGATAGCTTCCTATGGAGGACGTAGGCTCATCTAGGTAGACAGCGATGCCTGTCAAAACAATCTCTCTTTGAACCCTCTGCAGCCGTCGAGACCTGAACTTTGAGCGAGGTGGTGAGATGACCCTCAAGTAAGACGTTGGTAGATGCGGCTTTGTCCTGTCTCTGCGCTGCCCCTTGGTACCAACATCCCTTAACCTTTGTAGAGAAGTTATCAGTCTCCCTTATCCCATTCTGTGTAACAAGTTGTCTCCTTTGGGGCTTCCCTATTTGATCCTTTTGCTGAGTCAGCAGGAGAAAGGCAATCATTGGAACCAGACTCTTGTTTGGCTACTTTTCTGGGAAGTGTGGGTGAGAGAATACAAGGCTCACAGTCTTCTCCCTGAACCGTGTCTCCAGGTGCCCTGTGATGCTGGTGGTAGGAGACCAAGCACCTCACGAAGATGCCGTGGTCAGTAGTGGCTTTCGGGATAGTGAGGGAATGTTGGGGTCTTGCCAGCACTGGGTCCACCCAAGCCGTGGATCTTCCCAAGTTGCAAACTGGAGAGCTGAGCGACAGGAGGAGCAACCCCAGGGCTTTAGGGATTTGGCTTCTGTTAAGAAGTAATTGGGTGGGGGCTGACAAAAAGAGGGAAGAGATCAGGGTCCCTTGGAGGGTTGTGGACAGGGCCACCTGATTCATTCAGCCTCCTTCTTACTTCAGGTGGAATGTAACTCCAAACTGGACCCCACACAGACCTCATTCCTCAAGGTTAGTGGTCTCCTCTAAACCTCACTTGCTTCCCGCCCCCCAGTGCAGGGGCATACATATTCTAAATTCCAGCGTCTAAGCCTTGCAGTTCTTTATGGGTCAAGGAAGCAAAGAACAAAGGGGCTAACTGAGGGAGCTGAGGAGTGAACCCCTCTCCCTCTACATGGATCGTCTGATGTCTCCATGTTGTCCTTCTTTTCCGGGTGTTTCTTTCCGGAGCAGATGGCCGACTCTGGAGGTCAGCCGCAGCTGACTCAGGTAAGTTCCCTGCCAGTCTTGGGTTGAGGAAATGGGATGGATTATTAGGGTTGCTGAGCCATGTACAATGTCCAGCCATCTCTCTCTCTCTCTCTCTTCTCTTTCCTTGTAATGGGCCCACAGCCAGGCAAGCTGACAGAAGCTTTCAAGTACTTCGTGCAAGGCATGGGCTACAGTGAGTATTGGGACAGAGGGTAAGAAGAGCACTGTGAGGTAGACCTATTTTAGGCTTATTCTTGGACTTGTTGTCTTACCGAGACAAGCTTGCTGATTCTCTGGCCGAAGCTCTTGTCTTCCTCTAGGCTCCACTAGAAGTTCCAGCTGTCTTTCCCACTCCTCTCTGATGCCTTTCTTATCATTATGTGTCTACAGTGGCCTCATCCTGCATGACTCGCCTATCTCGGTCTCGGACAGCATCTCTGACCAGTGCAGCATCCATTGATGGCAGTCGGTCCCGATCCCGCACCCTGTCGCAGAGTAGCGAGTCTGGGACTCTCCCTTCCGGACCCCCAGGACACACCATGGAAGTCTCCTGTTGAATGACCCTCATTGCCTTGGTGTGGAACCCAGCCCTCACCTCCCTTGGCACTAACTAAAGAGGTGTTATTAGGGCATTGGGCCAGAGTAAGCAAGGAAAATGGGCAGATTGTGCAGGGAGATAGATAACCTTGATCGTTAATTGCTACCCTAACCTTGACCTTTAACCTGTGATATCCTCTAGCTCCTAGGTGAGGTGTCCTAATATCTCTTAGAGATCCAGGCCCCCTAAATTATCTCCTCTCCCATTTTGGTCTTGAGAAGGCTTTTATGTTCTCCCCCTGACTTAGGTTCTGTAGACGAGGAACCATAAGCTGTTCTAGCTGTCACGGGACCTCCCTCCACCACTCCCCCTCTTTATCCCATATTTGTAAGGGTAGGAGAGTGTGTGTACCCGTAGGGGTGGTGGTGGGATACGGGGAACTCCATGCCCCAAAACTAACAGGGGCTTTGCCTTGATGCGTCAGGCCTCTGAAGGCAATGATCCTAAACGAATTGTCTATTAGAGGAAGGTGTGCTGATCCTTAACGTGATAGGAATATCCAGCATGTATGAAGAACGTCAGAATAGGAGATGCTGGCCAGTGAAGAACCATGGTGAACACATTGAAGCTGGGGCAGTGGGGAGGGGCCTGGGTCCTTTGGCCGCACTAACTTTAATAGCCTTCAGTGTGTACCTAAAGTGGGACTAGGGGAAAGAGCGTAGGTCTGACTGCTTGGGGCTTGGCATCAGGGTGGGAAGGGCTACCTCAGGCTCTGACCATACTCTTATGTGTAGAGCGTAACCTCCTGTCTCACACAACTTCTGCTGTGACAATAAATGACAGAAGAAACTGAGCACCGTTGTTAATCCGGGTCTGAATGTGCCTTCACCCTGCCCTTCTTACCCGTTCCTTGCTCCTCCTAAAGCACCCATAACCGGGATGGCTTTCGGGGTACGTAAGCTTCACGGAGCATGACCATGGGAGCCAAGAAAATGGTGTTGTTCTTAGTAACATTTTCAAGCTTGGGAAAGAGGAGCCGTGGTAGATGTTAGAAGGCTTCTTTATTGTTTGCGGGTCATTGAGAAAGACTGTAGGATTTCAGAGATGTCTTCCATATCATGCCCTTTAAGAAAACTGACTGAGGGGCTGGAGAGAAGGCTCAGCTGTTCAGAGCACTGACTGCTCTTCCAGAGGTCCTGAGTTCAATTCCCAGCAACCACATGGTGGCTCACAACCATCTGTAATGGGATCCGATGCTTTCTCTAGTGTGTCTGAGGACAGCCACAGTGCACTTAACATACCTTAAATAAGAGAAAGAAACAAAACTGGGTGGTGGTGGCACACATTCTAGTACCTAGGAGGCAGAGGCAGGAGGATCTCTGAGTTTGAGGCCAGCCTAATCTAGATGGCTCAATTGTTACTTCCAGAGGACTTGGGTTCAATTCCCAGGACCCACATGACAGCTCACAACCATCCATAACTCTAGTTCTCGGGGGAGCCGTGCCTTTTTCTAGTCCTGATGGGCACCAGGCACAGATGTGGTACACAGACAAACATGCAGACAAAGCATACACATGCATAAACTAAAGTTAAAAAAAAAAGATAAAGGATGGAACTCCTTAACGACCCATCTTTCAGGATCCCCTTTGGACTTACCTGGAGAACATTTTAGAAGGACCATTCAGTAAGAGTGTGAACCCAGACTTAGAATGTGACTTACTACGTGCTGCTTATAAGTTCATCCTATTTGTGTTTCAAGGAGGCCACAGTGAAAAGAACTCCCTTTTAGAATTTTAGTCACCGATAGATTCCAGGAGATCTGGGAGCAAAACTATGGTTCTGTTAACCAAATATGGTCTTGTAGTTGTTACAGGAGGTTCTTTCTTGGACTCTTGAGGCAAAAGGAGGGGCTGAGGAGATGGCTCAGCATGTAAAGTCCTTATGTAACCATGAAGACCCATGTTCTGATCCCTAGCACACACGGAAAAGTCTGGGTTTGGCTGTGCACCTATAATCCCAGTGTTGGGAAGCAGAGACAGGAGGACCCTGGTGCTCACTAGCTGGCTATTCTAGCTAATCAGTGGACACCACTCTTAGTCCTGAGAGAACTTTCTTCCTGAGGGTGTGGAACTAAGCAACGTATGTCCCCCCCCCCACTAGGCCCCAGTAACCAAGCAAAGATGGGTTCTACCAAAGTTCATCCTGGGTAGCCAATGAGTTCATTAAGCTTCCTTAGAGACTGTGGGTAGCTTTAAGGCAGGCACACTGGAAGGTCTGTATCCAGCATCGGTGGTGACTCCCCATTGCTGTTCAGGTGCCTCTCCCTTCTAGTCTTCCCTGGGCTCCTCCCTGAGACTCCAAGGCCTCATGGGATTTGAGCACATAGGGTTGGGTTCTTGGGTGAGGATCCTATGACCCTGCTTCCCTCCTACATGTCAACAGGCCCCGCTGTATGGATCATTTACAAGCAGGCATGACAGTGGTGGCTGTTTGGTTTAGGGGGCTGTGCCAGACAACACACAGTCCCAGAAAATGAGGTGTAGAGTGACGGAGGATTCAAACCAAAGTCCACCTCTGCCTTCGCATGTAGGTGTAAACACTGCAAACATGCACGGGTGTGTGAGCGTGTGCTTGTGCATGCACACAAGTATAAAGAAGAAAGCTCTTTATGAATAATGTGGATAGAGTATGTGTGGTCATTAAAGCTTGTTTTATGGAAGTCCCAATTGCACCGTTTCCTCAATGGCATAAGAGGACGACGGAGCCCCTTGACATCAAGTGCTCACACCCCAACGTGGTAGTGAGCCAAGCTAGGTCCTTGATTCTGAGGCCTTTTCCTTTTTCTTTCTTGTGGTGGGGATTGAACCCAGGACCTTGTGCATGCTAGGCAAGTGCTCTACTACTGAGCTATGGCCCTACCCCTAAGCCTAGTTAGACGTTGTAGACCAGTGTCTGAAGAGGGTGTTGGCTGGTTAGAGTTAGCGATTGGATGGGTGGGAATGCATAGCATGGTTGTAATCCCTGGGGTCATATAGCAGAACATAAGAAAGCAGTGAAGACCTAAGACCTCAACCAGCCTTTACTGGTATAGTTGCTGTTCTGTATTGTGGAAGGGAAGCCAGATCTTTGCTTAATATCCGTCTACAAAGGTTGTACTGTTAGCAGGGTAATTTTCACAACTAGGAAAAATCTCACTTAAGTGTACATGTTTGTGCACGCAACTATGGGTGTTTCTGCTCCAGAATCTAAGGCAGGAGAAAAGGTGTTTTGCGGGAACTTGGGGGAGGGCGTCTGCTGTCCCTGGTTGACCCTAGTCTTTGGACATACATCGTCTAGTTTATCCATGGAGACACAGCGCCCCCGCGTGGTCAGCTCTCAGTCTTACAGCCCTATATTGTTCATAATTGAACAGAAACCAAGACCTGCTCTGAATCTTGTTTTGTTCCTAAGGCATGTTAGTGTCTTCCAGACATTAGGGGCAGGTGAGATAAGAGATAGCTCAAGAGAATGAGAAATCAGAACAGAGTGAAAAAGGGCCTTTCAGTATCAGTTTGGAAAACCATGAAGGATGCTCTGTGGGCTACATAATGACATTTTGGCCAGCCCAACATATATCACCACATATGTGACTATAGACTCACAGTATTCTCCTACAGAGACCAAAGGGTTTTTGGGTTGTGCATCACATTCTCCAGTGTTTGCTCAATGACAAGAAACATTACCTAATATATGTTTCTCAGAACGTATCCCTGTCTTTAAGCAATATATGATTGAACCAAAAGAACAGTGGCCTCACAGTAGGCAGAAGTAAACCCCTGGTCAGAAGACAGATTGGAGTGGGAAACAGCACTTTTGAAATGTAAGTCAGGAGTAACCTGAAAAGAGGAATGATTTCTGACCCGAGGCTTAGGGTTTAGCAAGGATATAGGGTGCCCAGAGCAATGTAGCTTATTTTTACCAGTTCCCTCTGCCAGCAGACGCTCCCTTATAATGCTGAATTCATGGAAAATATATGGCACACTCTGGTATGACCATGGAGAATCACTGAGAGCACAAAACCAAAACCAAACCAAACCAAACCCAAAAAAAAAAATCCCAAACCAACCAATCAAACAAAAACCCATTCCCATCCCCCCCAAAAAACCAACCCCAAACCATATTATGATGCATTAATTTAATTTTGCTAGTGGCAACGGGCATCTCAGGGTGCCTAGGGTGTCTATACATACACCCCACCCCTCTAAGCTCTAGCACTGTCCTCTGTCTCCAGAAACAGGGACTATTTTCTGTGGTGGGAGAGGCAAGGCACTTCACAACTTCTCCAGGAAGGACCAAGAGGCACGGGTTACCCTGGCAGAGTGAGTCTGAGGTTTTAGCTCAGTCCTCTCTTTGGTTCTGGGGACCAAACCCAAGTCCTCACACACAATAAGCAAGGAGCTGTCAAATGCTGTTCTCTGCCTGAGGACCTGTTCTGCTCCAGTCAATCTTTTGAAGTCTAGTTCCTCTTGCATTCCTCACAAACTGTCTTCTTGTGAATACAGCGTGGAAGGCAAGCCAAGCCAAGCCTTCAAGCAGAGGCAGGAGAGGTCCCAGAAAAGTTGCCTCTGACACAGCTTATTGGTAGCAGGAACAGACATCCAGCTCTCTGAAGGAGGTTGGTTGGAAGCCTAATTCCTGAGCTTTCTTCTTAAGCGTATAGTGCCAAGTCTGGCATGGCCTTGGAAGGGACAGAGTGACTGGTCCCTGCCCCTGGGACAGGGCCAGCAGGCGTGGGCCTCCACAAGTGTGATGGCTGCTGTGGGCGTAAGGCTTGCCTGTGTAATAATGTACATATTCTCATTTCCTCTGAGGAACATTCTCCCTGTTAATGTTAATGACTCCCTGAAAACCAGACAGCATGAGTCCAGGAGGCAAAGGTGTGGCTGATATCTCAGCCAAATGGTAAATACTGGGACCTTCAGGACAGCCCTTAAGGCTGTGGAAAAGAATTCTAAAAACATGCAGTTTTTCAATTATGCAAAAATATAAGGACGAATTGTGTAAGGGGTTTCACAGATCTAAAGGAACAGTGGCAGCCACATACGCTATGAGCCAGCTTGTCAGAGAGATACAAATGCAAGCTGGTTCCTGAGTTCAAGGTCAGCCTGGGACAGAGTGAATTTCTGTTGAGGTAAGAAGGATGAATCCAGGGTGGGCCCTGTCCAGCCATTTTGTTCTTCTGCTTGCTGTCTGCCCGAGAATCAAGAGGCTAAAGTCAGAGACTGCTGACTCATGGAACAGTCAAGAGGGAACATGGAATAAATAACTGGATTGATATGTACGCACATAAAAACTGGCTTTTGGTCCTCATGAAATAAGCTAGCAGAAAGCTTTTTTCTAAAAAGATTTATTTATTGTATGTGAGTACACTGTAGTTGTCTTCAGACACACCAGAAGGGGGCATCAGATCCCATCACAGATGGTTTTGAGCCACCATGTGGTTGCTGGGAATTGAACTCGGGACCTCTGGAAGAGCAGTCAGTGCTCTTAACCACTAAGCCGTCTCTCCAGCTCCAAGCTAGCAGAAAGTGATAGCGGTTCTTTGTTCGGAATTTTCTCTAGAGAGAGCCAAGCTGACTGGACATCTCTGGAAAGCGAACACAGCTCTTCAATAATTTTTTTCTAACAGGATTTCTGATTTTAGTCGGAAAATCCATGGAGAGCCAACAAAGCTCTTTAAACATTTTCTTATAATAGCTCTTTTAGGATTTTTTTTCTAACAGGATTTCTGAAATCCTGAAAGTTACTTAGAGAGATGACATAATTCTTCCAGAATGTTGACCAGCAGCTGTCCAGAGAAGGCTGTCTGAAGAGCAGACGCTGATCCTTTAGAAGTTACTCTGGCCTTCCGATTTTGATCTGAAAACTCAAAAATTACTTTTAGAATTTTCCTAACAGGATCTCTGACTTAGTTGGAAGATACAAGAATTTCTTGTAGTAGTTTTTCCAACTTTGGTCCAAAAAACCCGTGAACTATTTAGAGAGCTTTTAGACTTTTTACTAGCAGAGAGCTGTATTAAGCCGAAAGAACAGCGGCCACCAGCTTGGACCCTATGATTTGTCTTCAAGTGTTTTTTTCCCCACTGCTCCCAGACGCCCCTTCTCTCAGAACCCCTCTCTAAGCCAAGGCTGGTCCTTGGCAATATAAAATACAAAATTTTTGAGGGAGTGGCCATGAGAGATGGAGAAGATGAGTTGTATAAAATACAGTTCCTGGAAAGACGTTCCCACAGTGACCATTCTATGAGGCTGATCAACTGATCAGAACTTATATGTGACTGTTGAAGAAGTTGGCATGTTGCAGGTCTGGTGCTTAATTACAGTTTCTCTTAGGCGATCTTTAGCCCTCTCCCCCCAGATAACCATTCCTGACTCACCTTGACATCTATCAGGTAAAGTCTTCTGGGATAAATTAATAACCGTTAGCTCTCACTAACCTGAGTGTCAACAGGGTTAAGAATATCATCAGACGGGCTGGAGAGACTACTCAGCAGTTAAGAGCACTGGCTGCTCTTCCAGAGGTCCTGAGTTCAATTCCCAACCACCACATGGTGGCTCACAACCATCTGTAATGGGATCTGATGCTCTCTTCTGGTGTGTCTGAAGACAGAGACAGTGTACTCATACAAATAAAAATAAATAACAAAAAATAAGGATGTCATCAGACAGCCTCTGAGTCCTTGAAGTTTTGACTTATGTCCTGTCTATTAAAACACACTGATACCTGACATGGTTTTGCACACCTTTAATCCCAGCACTTGGTAGGCAGAGGCAGGAGGATCTTTAAGTTTGAGGTCAGCCTCGTCTACATAGTAAGTTCCAGGATAGCCAGGGCTACATAGAGTCTCTGAGTTGAAACAGAAAAAACAAACGAAACCAACCCCAAAGCAGCTACAAACTTCATGTCACTATGGTTGGAACATGGAATGAGGGGTAACCTAAATCTTTTCTGGGCTACAGCCAGTCCTATATGGCCCCAGAGAAAAACTTCCTCTGTGTTTACATCATCACAGGAAGATGTGAAAATTGACACACACACACACACACACACACACACACACACACACAGCCTGGCTCACCTCTCCTCTCTGTTTTTAAGACTCATTGTTTGTCCTAGCATCTTCTGTTACAGCACAATCTCCTCAAGGCTGAGCCGGGCAGAGGCAGCCACCTTGCTTCTTATTCATTAGGGTTCTTCTGCGCGCTCCTGTTCCTAGGGTTGCTCTTTTGTGCCTTGTGAAAGCGCTCAGTCCTTCTCTTGGTCCCTGGTGCTCTCCTGATGCACCTACCCTCTAGAGTTACTGTCTGTTCTTGGCATAATAGTCTCCAAAATAAACACATGTCTAGTAAGAATTTGGGGGAAAGGGAGATAGACATGGGGAGGAAAAGAACATGCTGGTGGCTTTGGAGAGGAGGCAGAAGGGGAATCCAGGTTTCCGGGATGGAATTGAGTTCAAGACTCACCAGCCAGTTGAGAAAACAAACTCTACCTCATCTGTCTCCGATGCTGACGGCACCAGTGATCCAGACACACGGACAGAGCCACAGCAGCCTTGGGCACTCCTCCTTCAGGTTCCTTTCTTAGACAGACACATTCCTGTGATAGGTATGACTCTCTAGCTTCTACACAACTGATCCTGCCAGAGTTCTGGCAGGGAACGGATGACATGCAGGAGAGATCTGTGACCCCAGGCTGACCAGTCTATGGAGCACCACAAGCCATTTCAACCCGCAGCCTTCTGTTTGGTTTTACACGTAATAAGACATTAGCAAACCAGAGCAGGAAACTAAGATTATTATAGCACCTTCCTCATTGGGTCTCTGTATATCAAGGACACAACTCTCGGGGCTGGTCCTTTCTAGTTTCTACTATCAGCATACTTATTACTCAGCTCAGGGTATTGCATGTTTCTTGCTTTGTCTAAACCCTGCCCACACACATCTTGCCGAATACCCTCCCATTCTGCTTCCTCAATTCCACCCCACACTCTCTGCTCTGCTCTGGGATTCTAACACAGATGGACGTTTGGAAGAGAAAGCACAAGGAAAAAGAGACTCTTTATGGACCCTTTTGTACAGTTATAGGGAAATGAGCTTTGAGGCCCCACCGGCTGAGAGATCAAGTTCTTTAACTTTTCTGGATGCTGGTTTTCCTGGGTTACTGTGGGGATAATGTCACACTGTTGGAGTTGTGCCAGTGAGGTAATCTGTGTACAAACAGCAGCGGAGCACCTGTCACATCGCAGGTGTCCCCTGCCAGGTCTATTAATACACCAGGTTCTCCTGGGCACCTTACTCCGTGTAGCCACTGCTTGAGCACAAAGGGACTGTTCAAGGGAAAACATTCCCTCCTTCTCTCTCCTATCTTTGCCCACCCGTTTGGTTTTTCATCGATCCCTGGTTGTGTGGAGACTGGATCCAGATTTCTTACTTTTTCAGGAGGGAACGAGGCAGAAAGAAGACATGGATGAATTCAGGGGAGTTTTTTCATGCTAAGGCTGTTTGGGCCATCACAAGGAAAATCACAAGAAAGGGTAAACTGGTGAGGTAAGCGAGCTGCACAGTCCGTTTGTCCATCCCCAGGTGAGAAACTCTGACCTGGCGAGGGCAGAGAAGTGCCATCCTGTCCGCCCTTGACTCAGGGGTAGCTGCCTTCTGCACTATCTTTAGTAGCAGTTGGTCGGGAAGACAGAAGTCACCAGGTGGTTTCACCTCAGATAATCACACTAGGTATTTATCTGGCGCCTGTCCCCTTCTACAAACACTGGATTTTAATCCTTCAGCCTGTGGCAGCCAGAGAGAGAGAGAGAGAGAGAGAAGCCCAGAGGACAGCAGTAGTGTCCCAGAGGGTAGGCAAGACTCAGTGAAAAGAGAAACTTGGTGGGGCTGGCATCAGGCACTGAGAGTGGGGTGAGGTAGTTAGCGAAGGAAAAAATATCTATGCCTTAGTTTCTGTTTTCTAAATGTCCGTCTTCCTCTAAATGCTGTGCTATTTCTCAGCCATTATGCTTAAGAGGTTGTTGAAGTTTTCAGCAGTCCTATGTCTGGGGTGGGGGTTGGGGGAGAATGGCCTATAGCCACTTAAATAACTATGACCTTAATTCCACCCCACCCCCCTTTCCTCTACCAGAGGCAGAATTAATGAGAGGTTGAAGGGAACAGGTAAAATGGGAATTTTATTATACACAGTAACAAATCTGGAATGATGGTCTCGATACCAATTTTCCAGTTAAACAGGCAATCAAAACATTCTTTCAAGTCCCGAGCAAGGACGAGATCTTATGTATATAAACGCTGGGTTAGTCCGTACCTAGTAAAAGTTTAGTCTCACTGAAAAATAGTGTGTGAGGACCAAAGTTATTGAGGGAGTGTCCTCAGGAGAAGTTATCTTAGCTCTATCAGAGCGGTGAGGAATATCTCAGGCCCACAAAGCAATAAGGGCCATGAAGGCAAACCCAGCAGCCACACAGCCATACTTGGCCAGAGGGGCCTCAGGACAAGCCAGCTCCCGAGGCAAAATTTCTAGGAAGGTGACATATAAAAACGTGCCAGCTGCTATGCCCTCTAAGATAGCCTGGGCTAACTCCTGTGCTTGTCCCGAGGTCCCACCAGCCACAGTCAGCCCTAGGGCTAGGCCCACAGGAGACATGAGAGCTAATGACAGGATGTAGAACGTGGCCCATCGTGCTCCGGTGCCGTTCTTCACCAACCTCAGGCCCACACTGAACACCACAAGCCCCTTGTGAGCCAGCACAGCAACACAGAGCTGTACGGTGGCTGCCACGGTTGTCTGCAGTCCCACGGCCAGACCTTCGAAGATGGAATGAAAGGACAGGGAGAGCAGCAGGATGAGGGCGCGGAGGGGGCCCTGTGAGGGTGAGGGCAGGGGTGGATGCTTGTGGAATCCGAAGGCATGAGTCTCTCCCCATCCCTCCTCCCGTCCCGTGGATCCTCCGGCAGCTCCGGAACAGCACTGCAGGGCCAGGGACTCCAAAAGGAAGACTAAGAAAAAGCCCAAGGAGATGATGAGTTCGCCATAGGGGTACTCCACCTAGGAAGAGAGAGAGGGACCATGAGCCGGGAAGTGGACGCTGGGACCGGGAGAGAGAGGAGAATGGAAAAGGACAAAACGGGGCGGAGCTTGAGAGTAGACATGCAGAGGAGACCCAGAGGGGCTGAGGGACAGAACCGCGCTTGGATCAGAAATAAAGGAAAATAATGTGAAGCCTGCCAGAGGGTCCAGGGTAGGAAGGATGAGGTATAAAGCCTTTTCTGAGGGTTAGGTCGGCACCGTCTTTCTCTAGATTATTTGAGTTGAGAGAAGAGTGTCCTGGTATTCCTCACATATCAAAGGGGGCATGAGAAGTCCCAGGTTCGCCTCCCTCTTCAGACGCGGGGCTAACAGTAGATACTTACGTAACTAGACGCAGCATCACGAGAAGAATTTCCCTTACTTCCTGTACTGTTCTAGGAAGGCAGAAACAGAAATCAGACGGAGTCTGAGGCAGCTCTGGTCCTTGTCCTGCCCTTCCGGCCAGCAAGCTTTCCTCAGATGCTCGGCCTGACCACCTCCGGCTCCTACTCCCGTGCGCTGTGCTCTAGGCATTCCGGTGTCTTCCAGCGTCTGTCTATCATCCTGGCCCCAGCACCCTGTCACTTGGTTTCTTTGCTACCCACCTGCACCACGAATTTCTGAATTTCAGACTCAATTCCCTCCAGGGCTTCGGCAGTCATGTGCATCAACCCGGCTCCCAAGAAGACACCGGCAGAGGCGCAGCCCAGGAGGCTGAGAACCCTGTGGTGGTGACCTGATAAAAAGCAGGTTATTCTACAGTCAGCAAGGAGGTAAACGGACATGAATGAAGAGCGACAGACAGCACCCAGACGTCTTTGGGGGAATGTTAGGAAAGGGCTGAGGTAAGGCGGAGTAAGGGACAGTCAGAGTCGGGGCTATACCTGTTGCTGCATCCATCTGGAACCATCTGACATAGATGGGGGTAAGGCCACAGCCCAGTGTGAGAACTAGAAGGGCAAGCAGGCAGCCGATCTTTACTCCTAGTAGTACCTCCATCTTTGGGGTGTAGGGTAAGCAGAGACCTCAGAGAGATAAAAGCAACGAGGAGCAGTTGAAGTGGCCAAAGCGGAGTATCTCCTTGCGTGAATTTCAGGACTGCCGATAAGCCTCCCGTCCCTGGACTGTCTGGGCTAACACAGCCCTCACCTGCATAGCTGACTAGGGCTCAGCCCCAGCCACCAACCCTCCCACAATCTGGAGGCCCCTCCCCTGCCTCACACCTTCCTGAGCTTCCAAACCAGAAACTCCAGACTCCCTGCCAGGTACAGCTCGGAGAAGTTTTCTCTTTGCTGCCGTGACTAATCCAAGCGCTCTGAGGACTTAGTTCATGTCTGGGGTTGATCTGACCTCAAATAGAACAACCTATGGTAGTTAGGTCCCAGCTAATTTATGTGTGAGGCAATTTGGGCCTGCCATGGTCTGGACATTTAATATAAGCCTTCCACATGCTCTACCTACGCTCTACCCTGTCCTAAGTCTTAACAGGTTGCTTCTCTGATACTTGAACTGAACCCTTTCAGAGAGGATTTGGGGCCACCTGAGGGTAAAGGGGGTGGAGTTGCTACTCTTCTGGGTGAATTAGCAAGCAAGCAGAGTCCCCTTTCCTCTAATTCTAGAAAAATAGCTCCAGGCATGGAAATTCCCAGGGTAAGTGTGTGAGTGTGTGGCGGCGTGCAATCCCCCTCCCCCTCTCATCTCTCTCTGTGGTGTGTGTATGGTGTTACAACATGGATACTGTCACTTTTTTTTGGACAGAGGGTCTCATTGTGTAGCTCTGACCAGCCTGGAACTATGTAGACCAGGCTAGCCTTGATAAACTCAGAGATTTACTTGCCTCTGCTTCTCCAAAGCCTCGGGTCACTATGCCCCACTTGTCACTTCTGTTTCAGTGATGAAGCCCTCTCCCCATCCCCCAGTGAAATCAGTCAATTGTTTTCTCTTACATAAAAGCTTACATAAAAAACACTTTTTTTTTTTTTTTGGTTAAAATCTTAAAGTTTAAGGAAACCCACAAACTTCAAACAAACAACCAAAACTCAGGCAGAACACATCCTTGTCTTATTGAGGGTGAGCTGTGCGATGTCCCTGTTGAGATCCAGTCCTAGAATTATCAACTGTTAACCTTGACACGTTCATTGCACAGGACAATTTACAAGCTTGAAGTGCAGAACCTCGGACTGCTGAACCTGAATGGTTCACCAGTTAGATGTCCATCCGTGCCAAGAAACCTAAAACCCTTGATCTTTATCAAAGCCTGTGCTGTTTCCAGCCCTCTTCTGTGCCTTTCCTTATAGCTCAGAATTTATGCTTGTTGTGCAGAGGCTGACTCGAGGCAGCCTTCCCTTTCCAGTGGGTATCTGCATTAGTCAGGGTTCTCTAGAGCCACAGAACCTATGGGTAGTCTCTATATAGTAAGGGAATTTGTTGGTGACTTACAGTCTGTAGTCCAACTCCCCAACAATGGTCGGCAGCAGCTGTGAATGAAAGTCCAAGGACTTAGCAGATGCTCAGTCCCACGAGGCAAGCAGGCAAAAAGTCTTCCTTCCAATGTCCTTTTGTAAGTCCCCAACAGAAGGTGTGTCCCAGATTAAAGGTGTGTACCACCACACCTGGATCTGGGACTTAATTTTGTCCCAGATGACCTTGAACTCAGTTCTCCTTGCCTTAGTGTCCTGGGATTCAAAGCCTCTATGCCTCAAGGTCTCCATGCCAAGATCCAGGTCAGAACCTTGTATCTCCCAGCCTCAGGATCAGGATCAGAGGTGAGTCTTCCAATTCTGGATTGTGGTTCATTCCAGATATTGTCAAGCTGACAACCAGGAATCACCACTACAGTATTCTCCTGTTTTGGAGGTTAACATTTCTTGCTTTGAACTGGGGTTGTTGTAGAAAATGGAAACAAACCAAATAGACAGAAGTGTCCTGGCTAGATTAACTTTGAGGGAAACATGAGGCAAAGTCCAAGGAAACAAATGGGTAAAGAAGTCAGCTAACTGCTAGTTCCCTCTTAGAAGGTCCACATGACCACCGGTTGAGACCTGCTGAGCCCCTTCTCACAGGACTAGCGGTGCCTTTCCCCACCATCCTCCATGTCCTTCAGGGAGGTGTCTCTCTGAAGCAGTGAGACCTCTCCACATTTGATTGTGCTCTGCATTACAGACAGGCCAGGACAACTGATCCTGTATCGTTAAGCAGCCACAAAATCCACGTCTGTTCTTTCAAAACATTTATTATTAAAATTTCAAACAAATACAAGCACGGGGGTACCAGAGCTGTCGTCCCGGATACCAGGTAGCTCTGCCCTTGGGAGGTGTGATGGAAAGGAACGTCCTTGTCAACTCTCAGGGGGCTCTTCCGCAGGGGATGGAGGAGGAAACTCAGATGGAGCGATCACAGGTAAAAGGTCTCCCCAGGAGCTGACCCGAGCGCAGCGATACAAATCCCTGCCGTGCCGACGGGCTGTAACCACGGCGTGCTGCATGTGCCCGTCTGGACAACAGAGGTGGCAGTGCACATGGCGAGGCCGTTTAAGGACAGGCTGTGTGATTCTGGGCCAGCGGTGAGCTTCCTTCGGAGACCCTCTGGCAAGGATTACCATAGAGAACACTTCCTCCTTTGGTCTCTTATTCTAGGAGAAGAATATAGAGGCTGTTCAGAGGGAACAAGCCTTAGCTCCCTTCCCTGAAGTCCTTTCTCATAGTATAAATCACAGAGCTCCCGGCTATTCCGTTTCACCTTGTTACAGCACTCGGTGGATACATACCCAGCTAAAGGGGATAGGATGGTAAGCCTGGGAGAAGCTACAGGCCAGGGACTTGGAGGCACTTAGCTGAGGACAAGGAAGTTCATGCGGACACTGCGAACAGAAGATCCATCAGTAATGTCACTGGGGCTGGGGAAAAGGCTCATCTGGTACAAAAGCTTGTTACAAAAGCCGAATGGCCTGGATCTGAACCCTCGAGTTCCACAGAGGAAGGAGAGAGGACAGACTCAGAGCTGTCTAACCTCCACCACGCTGCACACATGCACCCACATCCACCTCATGCGCACAGTGAAAAGTAAAATAAATAAGTTTAGGGTCAAGAGGGGTCAGGGGAAGGGAGCGTGGCAGGGGCTGGGAAAGCGGAGGGAAGCACTGTAGGAGGTGTAGACTGCCTGGGATTTACTCTTGCTCTCTCAGATCTGAGCGGACAGGAGGAAGCAGCACTTACTGGGGCAAAGACAAAGCTAGGCAGAAGGTCCAAAGGTGACTTCCCTTTTTCCTGAAATCAGGGAGATAAAGCAGAACTTGTGAGATTGTCTTCACAATCCAACCTCCGTGGCTGGCGGACTGAAGACGCCTCCTAATAATTCTTATACGGACAAACCATGTTCACCGAGGTAAGCTGGCACACGGGCTTGTACTCTCTCATCAGCAACCCCCACTCAAAAATCTCTCACTCTGGCACAATTAGATTTAGGGTCTATATTGGCTCATCCTGAGACAAAGTTCTTGGCTCAGCAACACCTTCAACCAGGAGTGAGCAAAGTAGGTTTTTAATCTGCCGAGGAGCCAGCAACACCTGTTTCTAAGCTACCACATTCATGAATATGCGTAGCTCCTAGGACGACAGGTCCTGGGCTGGATCTGACCCAGAAACCCTCATTTGCCAACCACTTTGCTGTATCATGACTCTGTGTGTCTCACTCTTGAGTCATCAGTGTAAGTGTGTGACAGTCACCAGCTCCCAAGGGTGCGAGGATGACTTATGACGAAAAGGTGGGGACCGAGCACAAAGAACCTTACCCCGAGGACCAGGTTCCTGGCATCCATGAGAAGTCGGTGCCCGGCTCTTGTTCCATTCTCCACTAATACCTGTTCGGAACAACCAAAAACAGGCAGGCATTCTGCAGCCCCTCAAACAGCTGCTAGGGGAGGGGGCACTGTGTGAAAGGGGGTGGGTACCCTAAGAAGTGCACAGACATCTACAAGAGGAAAAGGCACAGAACCACACAGATGCTTTGAAACATGCAGCTTGAGGGTTTCGACTCACCAGAAAATGGCTTGTCTTACGCCACAAGTTCTGAACTACTTCAGTGCGATCGGCCCTGCTGGGTAGTTCACTGAGGGCGAAGGCTGACACTACCACATCAAACTGGACCTGCGGATCGAGACAAGGAACATACACACCAGCTATCTCCCTATCCAAAGGTACACCAAAGTCCTGGCCTCTACAGCCTCCTGACCCCAGTGTCTTATTATGTAACCCACGTTGGACTTGAACTCACAGTAAACCTCCTGCCTCAGTTCCCAAGTGCGGAGATTACAGGTGTGCATCATGAGGCCTACTTTTAAATGTCTTCTATTGCTCCTTTTATCTACTAACACGAAATGGTGCATTTCACGGCTGAGGCCGTACCTGTCTGCCACACAGTGTATCTGAGAAAAAGCCTACTTGCTACTTGCCTTGGGTGATACAGGTAGAAACTGTCTGAAAAAGACACCTGGGATACAGGGCTTCCCTGATTCTGAACCACCTATGGAAGAAAAGATGCGCAAGCCAACAGTGAACACGTGCTTTACAGCCACAAGTTTATACTCAATGAAGAAACACGCCTCGGATGATAACACCAGCCGAGGGGCGCAGGGCTGTAAGGGAGCATTAAAAAAAGGGTGATCTACAGACATCATCCAACAGCGCAGGCCGGCAGGGGAGTCTAGCAATGGTCCACTAGAATAATGGAAGACGATCATAATAATTTACAGTCTCCTCCTGTCCCAATAAAGCACTTTCCTGTCTCCCTTAACTTTGGAAAGTCCTGGGTCACAGCGTGGCCTCACCTTTAAGGAGCTTTTCAGCCAAAGCTAGCATGGCAGCTGAACTGTCCACACAGACGTATTCACGGAGGCTCTGGCCCCAAGTACTGTGAGCAGCCCTAAGATGGCGAGATGAAAAAACACCAACTTTTATGACAAACAGTTGTTCCTCCAAGGGTCCTGCTTGCCCTCAGTCCTAACCCTGGGGAATCGGTGTTACATCACAACAGATAATCTAATAAAAGGCGGATGATTAAAAAACTGATCTGTAGACATATAAATTCTGGTGTATCTAAAAAAACGCCTGTTTCCTTCGCTAAATTTCTTTCTCTTTTAACCCAAGTACTGAGCCTTTTTGTGTGCCCCTTCTGACCCTAGCCCAAACGCCCTCTTCTGCCTTGCCTAATCTGAGGGCAGCAGCATTTTTAGGTCCAACTTTCTTGTTCTCTAGTATCCCAGTTTCTTGATATTGAGGTGGAATACAAAATCTGATTCTCAAGAGCAGCACTTTCAGCCTTCCTGATGCTTAACACAGTTCCTCACGTTGTGCTGACCCCCAAGCATAACATTATTTTCATAACTGTAACTTTGCTACTGCTGTGAACTGCAGTGGAAATATCCGATATGCAGGGATACCTGTTATGCGACCCCTGTGGAAGGGTAGTTTGAGCTACCAAAGGGGTCGCGACCCCCAGGTTGAGAACGACTGCTCCGGAGTTAGCCCTGACACGGCTAAGGGTTAACAAAGTTACTTACCAGGCGACAGAACCAGTGCCGGACCCAAAGTCCATCAACGTTTGTGGCCAGAACTCTGGGATTCGAGCCTGGATCTGAAGGAGATACAGACCACCCCAGAGAAAGGTACATCAGCAATAAGGACTTTAGTGAATGTTAGGGGACTGTGACGGAGGTAAGAGGAGCGCACTTGTAAGATTCCCTAAAAAATACTTTCAGATAGCAAACATCTCAGTGATCCCAACCTTTCTTAGGCCCCAGGATTATTTTCAAAGGATAAATCGGACCATTAGTGTGTATAACATCCCAAGAACGTCTACCACAGAAGACCACTTTACAGAAAACAAAAACCAAGGATAAAGGGGGTCAGACTTTCACCTCGTGGAACGCCCTGAAAACTGCGGCAAAACCGCCGTCCAGTCTTGCTGCCATGTAGATCAGACTCAATTCTTCATTGTAGCTGCCAAAAAAAAAAAAAAAAAAAAAAAAAGTCAGAGAGACAGTCTCCCTAGCAAACAGCCCAGCCCGGGTTACCCTCTAAAATTTACAAAACAAAGTATCTGTCAAGGACTCTTCCCTCTCAAACACAAAGGGGACTGGTCCCTCAGATGGCCTCAAACACGTTTTCTTCCTACCCTTTCTGTAAGTCCTTACCAGAGTTCCTGCCAATGGTAGGTAGTTTTGCGCAGGGCATGCAGCACCGCCTCTCGAAGTTTTTCTTCTGTCTGAGCTGAGTCTAGGGTGAGAGGGACTGGAGGTGGGGGCCTTGGAGAACTGCTCAGATCCCATGTACTACACGCTGCCACCCCCCCTTCCCATTCCCACCCGGGAAGAAAGTCTATGAGAGACTTCAGGGAAGAGTGATCAGACCTATAGTGTATCCAATGTCTCTACAGTATCTACCCAATAGTATCGAGTCTACTAGAACAGTAGTTTAGTCAACTTAACCCATCCGAGTTTTGTTTCCTAGTAAGCAGAAGCCTGAGAAAAAAAATGAAATATTTCTTCTATTAATTTATTGTGTGACTATAGGTCCTCAACTTCACCCTTCGGTAGCAGGTTACTTTGCACCACCTTTCCTGCCCATGTGATAATTTAAAAGCTACGATAAGGGCACCTTTATGGACTTTTTCACTCCCTTACACTTAGGAGTGAGACATCTTCAATATTGCCACAGAAAGGGGCTTGAAAAATCCAAGTCTCATGACCGTGTGGAGCTCTGTACCACTGAGCAAAGTTCTACAAACACATATTGTGGTGGTTTGAATGAGAATGGCCCCGATTCGGCCCCATTTGGCTCATTGATTAGAATGATTGGTCACAAGGGTATAGCCCAAAGTTTCTCCCTGCAGATCCCAAAGGAGAATTCTCAGCTATTCCTCCAGAGCTTTGCCTCCGCCATGCTGAAGAATGGACTAAATCTCTTGAAACTGTGAGCCAGCTTCAGTTAAATGCCTTCTTGTCTTAAGAGTTGCCATGATCATGGTGTCTCTAAAACAATAGAACACTAAGACACTACCCTGAACCAGATACTGTGTTAAGTGCGGGGAGTACAAGATTAGTAAAGGGCAAATTTGCAATATGAACTTCCTAGTCTTAAAAATAATCTGAAATGTAACCATCTTCTATCTCTGAAGAGGGTTTCATACTTAATGGACAGACATATGGCCTTTATCTACCCGAATCAAGATATAGTCATAATCTATTTGACTTGCAGAGGTAGAGGGAAAAATCAGCATTTTTCTAAGAGATTTAAATTACTCCTTGTTCTTAATTTCTAACTGACATCTTAATCCGGTATACTTTGAGTCTTAAGCCTTACCTTGTTTTTCCAGAATTTTTTTCTCAAGATACGCAGCCCGTCTTTGCAACTCCTCTGGCTCTACTGGTAAATGTCGGCTCCAGAGATAGTTGGTGAGTGCTTGCACCTGCTTCTCTATACTGCTCATGGGTCTCTCTGTGGTCACAAATGGTAAGAGTCATCGCTAGGCGCTGACCTCGGTTTTGCTTTTCTGGCTTTCCCTTCCCGCAGTTTCTCACCAAGAAGCAATAACTGCGCAGCGTTAGCCAGTGCTTGCGGTAGTTGTACGTGCGGAAGATGCAAGATGCCGGGATGCTTACGATGGGGCTTCTTCCCCAGGAAATCGGACCTGTTGTCTACTTGGGACACACCGGGCACAAGGGCGGCGAATGCCTGCAGACAGCGAAAGAAACCGAAAGGTTGCAGGTGCTTGCTGCCCGAGGCATCCCCGAGGTCGCTCCTTCTCCGAGAGACGTCTCTGGAAACCCAGTTCTTCTCCAGCACAGGAAGAAGCACTTACTCGGAGTTGGGGTCCTCGAAGGCTTCTGCATGATCTGCAGAACAGTAGCAGAAACCCCGGTGCCCTGGCGGTGGCCATGACTTCAGGACATGCCGGAAACGGAAGTACACGTGCCTGTGACCCTCAGCCCAAGCAGCTAAGAGCATCTTCCGTGGAACTTCGACCCGGACGGTATCCACAAAGGAGAGGGAGGATTTGCTGGCAGCCAATAAGCAACCTCTATGTACAGCTCTTTGCGTCGGAAGCCGTGTGTGGGAGGGGCTTAGTCTCCAGAAGGGGTGTGGCCTCAGTGCTGTGCGTAGCTTGTGGGCGAGACTAACCGGGCGGGGGCGGGGGTGTGTTTTCTGAGGGGTCGGGAAGGGAGCAGGATCACAGGGGTGGGGGGATAAGGGTTAGGGGAGTAGGGGAATGGGGGAGAGGTGGAGGAGGGGAGCAGTCTCCCTGGGGTGGGGAGATGGTGGGGGAGGTAGGGTGTGGGGGTTGGGAAGGCGGAGGCAGGGCTAGGCCAGGGGTGGGGGGCTGGGCTTGGGGAGTTTGGGGACCAGCGGAGCAGTAACAGTCTCATAACAAAAATCAGATTTAGGCGACCAGCGATAATGAGAGCTAATAATTATTATAGTTTGCAGTCGCAATAAATATAAACCCTAATCGGTTTGCTTTTTGAAAACTCGTTGTTTGCGAGTACGCTTCAGATTTTCTGTCGAGCTTCCACAACGTACACCGAACTCCCACAGTCCTGTTTCCACAAACCTCCGTGGCTAACTTAATTTTTCACGTGGTTAATATAGCCAAGTCCACAAACTTAATAGGTAGCCGCTGAATTAAGTGCTAGGGAATTGAAAATCCGGGTTATACCTTTAAACAAATGCACCTTACTGGGCGCTGTTGGCCCTTGAAATGCAAACGGAGAATTTTATGCTAAACGTTCTGAAGGGTAAAAAAAAAAAAAAAAAAAAAAAAAAAGCCTCATTGTCCTGTAAATTTTTGGGTCCAGGCTACAGTACGTAATTAACCCAGCTGTGGTTTCGTCCTTAGCCTCTTGGGGGCAGAAGTGGGCTGACAATTACAGGACCACGAATGGACAGCTGTTTGAGCTGGATACTTAGGTGCCTGTTTGTACGTGAGTCGTAGAGGTTTGATTTTATCAAATAAATCTTTGGAGATTAGATGGAGTGTGTATGACAGGTGTGTGCTACCTACTGCAGTTTTACAAGTGCCCCTCCCCAACCCTCCCCCTCCCCCGTCCTTCTCCCTACCCCCCACCAGGCCGGCTTAGAACTACAGAGACCCACCAAGCTCTGCCACCCAAGTGCTGGGTTTAAAGGCCTGTGCCATCAATGCCCCGCCTACACCTTGCAGCTTTCATACTTTCTGCTTCTGTGGTCAGCATGGACTGGAGCAGTATATTTATTGCTCAGCAGGCCAAAGTCCCTACTGTTCGTTTAGAGGACCTTGCTGCAGTCACAGAGGGCAGTTCACAACAGCCATTGATACCTCCAGCTTCAGGGGACCCAGTGCTTTCTTCTATGGCTTCTGAAAGCACCTACATGAATGTCCCATACTCACCTATGGGCACACACAGATTTAAAAAACACTGAAAAACACCTTGGCAAGATAGAAAGATAAAAGTCTGGATCTAACATTCCTGATTAGGTTGCCTCCCCCACCCCAGCCCTTAAAAAAAAAAAAGAAAGAAAGAAAGAAAGAAAAGCACAAGTAAGTTCGTTTTGTGCTCAGTCTGTGAACTCTGACATGCTAGGAACGTATTTTTAATTTTGTGTTTCTGCATTTAAACCAAACACGAGTGTGGAGAAACTGGATGATATTAGATAACACCAACTCACTAAGTAAGCACATTAAAATAAAATCATCGTATAATCCCGGCACTTCAGTGACTGATGCAGGAAAATAAGTTTGAGACTAGCTCGGGTTACGTAGTGAGACTGTCTTAAAAACCTGGAGTGTCTGGGAATGTAACAGCTGGGAAAATGTTGTCCGTCATGCACGGAGTCCCAGGTTTGGTTCCCAGCTCGTGCGTGCGTCTCACTTGGGAGGCAGAGGTAGGAGGACTAGAAGTTCCAAGGTTTTACTTTCTTTTCCCGTTCTTCTGCTGAAATCTTCTGACAAAACAAACAGCAGCTTCTTTGTTTGTTTGTTTCTTTGTTTGTTTTGGTGTCGGCGTCTCTCTACGTAGCCCTGGATAACGTGACGCAACTCACAGAGCTCTGAATTCTTCTGCCTCCCGGAGTTCCAAGTGCTGGAGTTACAGGCACCTGAAGTTTGGTGGTGCACCTAGCCTTTCATGACTGAGCCAACTCTCTCTAGCCAGAGCCATTTGATGAGTGAGTTTTCATATCAAGAAGATGGAGCGAGCTGGGGAGAGCTTGACTACCTAGGGCTACGGCAGATATGGATTATGTACTTACTGCCTGTGCTAGGGTGTTTGCTTGTTTCTGTTTCTGTCAGCTTGACAGAACTTGACACAAACTAGATCATTTTAGAGGAGGGAACCTCAGCTGTGGCTAGTGTCACCCTTATACAAGTAGTCTGTGGCTTCCGCTTCACTTCCCACATTCAGGTTCCCGCCTTGACTGCCATCTTTGAGGTAAAAGAAACCTTCTCCCCAAGGTGCTTTTTGTTATGGATTTCATCGTAACCCTGGGAAGCCAGGCTAAGACGTTGCTCTGCAGAACCCTGATGTGGCCCTACCAAGGTTGGGGAATAGCTCTTCCTGTAACTGCAGGTTTGAGCGTGAGATCTTTTGCTTAGAGCAAGAGACTGGTATTCAGTTCTGAGCACTCATATAAGACAGCTTACAGCTGCTCGTAACTCTGCACCGAGGGGTCTCTCACCTCTCTGGGCACTGTCTTCATATGTATGCATTGCTTCCTCTCACATAATTAAATTTACAAAAGGAAAGGAAATTTGGTTTTAGCCTTTGCAAGTTGTTGGTAAATAATTACTGTGTTGTTAAGACAAAGCGTACGGAGAGGAGTACGGAAAACTGCTCGGCTTTACTGGCGAGGCGCTGCAGGTTAAACATGAGTGTGCAGGAACGTTGCTCTGCACTGTGAGCAGGAGTGAACTTCTTGCGAAGCTGTTTGGTTATAACCAGAGCCTGGGAATATGCCATGCTCCTTTAATCCACTGGTTCCAATTTTGTCTGGGCTACATCCTTCTTTTCGGTAGACTGGCAGGTATGAGTTGAATCCCTTTGCCCCCGTGGTATTCTGAAAGACCTCTGCTCTCTCTGAGACCCTGAAGCAAAGATGGCTGCTCAAATAGGAAAGACAGGCAGGCACCTAGAGCCCAAAGCATGAGGCAGAAGCTCTTCACTTTCTACGGCCTTTCTATCTGACAAGGCATCCCTGGTGGGGCAGAAATACCTTTTGGAAGGGCTATGGACATGACGAATAGTTGGAGAATTACAAACCCAACAGAACGATTTTTATAAAGGGTTTTTAAAAGAGGAGTTTTAGAAAAGGAAGGGTGGTTTTGCCATACCAAAGGATAACATGTAGTTTGTTTTTTATCTTTAAATGTCCTCTGAAAATGGGAAGAGTGAAGAATGATTCAATTGTCCAATTGTCACAGGCTTTCAGGTTAAGAGGACTATGTTAAAAAAAGTACTTGCAGGTCAGATGGTGGTGACATGTGCTGTTAGTCCCAGCACTCAGGAGGTAGAGCCAGGCAGGTCTCTGAGTTTGAGGCCAGCCTGGTCTACAGAGTTCCAGGATAGCCAGGGCTACACAGCGAAGCACTGTCTCATAATAAAATAAAAATAAATAAAATAGTGTTTGCTTGTAGTGAAGAGCCAGACGGACATCAGACAGGAATCCTGGAGGTGGGAGAGCTTCACAACAGAACTGTCATCACAATGCCATGTGACACAAGGCTGGAAGACATCTGCTTTAAAGACCAAGACAGCCCTTTTTTTCATGAAACAGCCTCATTTCTTCTAGAAAGAAATTACAGAGCTTGTGATACTTATGGGTCAACAACATCACATGTGAATTTTTGCATTAATCTCTGAGATGGGAGAATGATAGTCCCTTTTGGGTCTTTTATCAGATCAAGGTGGGATCTTTATTAATCACAAAGGAAGCTCTGAGTTCCGGGAAAAGGAGGCCAGGCAGGGATGAGTAGGTCATCTGAAAGAACCAAATAACACTAACAGAGCCTGGCCAGAGACAGTGATTGGCCATGGCACACAAGACCTGCAGGGTGATAAGGACTAGAAGATTTCATGATTGTATTCTGGTGGCTTGCTTTATTATTTTATTTTATTTTGAGATAGGGTTTTTTTGTGTAGCCCTGGTTGTTGTCCTTGAACTTACTCTGTAGAACAGGTTGGCCTTGCATTTAGAGATCCACTTGCCTCTGCCTCAGGAGTCTGCTAGCAAGATGGCTACCACCGGATATGGCTCCTCAGGTTTGGAGGCCCCACCCCCACCCCCAAACTGTGAGTCAAATTTAATTCACCTTAGTCTGTGCTATTGTGTTATTAACAACCGAAAACAAACAATCAATGAGGTATTTTCTCATCTATGACCTATGAGAAAAGCTGGGCTTAGGGAGCAGAGACAGTTTAGAGAGAACCTCACTGTCAGGGTTGCTAACTTCCCTCACCTGCCCGGCATGTGAGTCTGACTCACCCCTGGATTGCTAGGTTTCTGCAGTGCTGTCTCCCACACACCACGGCAGAACTCACGCAACCGCTCCATTCAGTTTCATCCCCCTGAAAGATAACGCATCAGTAGGCAGCCTCACCCTGGGCTGCTCCTCACCACTGCTGGGAGCCATTACATACATCTCAGGAGGACGTCTCCAGTTACAGAATCCCTGCCTGGTGTGCAACCCTCAGCCTAGAGAGGGTAAAGAAGAGGTCATGACATTAAGATGGAATGAGGAGTCTCACTGGAGGCCAGAGAAAGCTGTGGGGACTCAGGGAGCTGAGGTCCTGAGGTGAAGAACAGGAAGGCAGGAGGCAGGACTGGATAAGGGGCTGAGTAAGCCCTTAGAAAGTAGAGTTAGGCAATCTGTCTCTCACTCCCCGACCCCCATTTCTTTTTTCTTTCCCCTGTCTCTTGTCTTTTTCTCCTTTCCTTCTTCTCTTCTTACTTTCTTCCTTTCTCCCTCCTTTTGCTTGAGAAGTATTCTACCACTGAGTTACAACTCTGCAATTAAAAAAAAAAATCCTTTTGCTTTTTGAGACAGAATCTTACTAAGCGTGTGCCAGGCAGTCTTTGAACTTGGGCTCCCCTTGCCTTGGGCTCCAGAGTAGCTGGGGTGACAGCAGGTTGAGCAGAATGACGTAAGTTTTGAATGCACGTGCCAGCACACTTTATTTCATAGGAAATCTGAGCAGCTCACCATTGTCTGCCCATGGGGAAGTCATTGAAACATCCTGAGGCTCCATATTCCCCTTATATGATGGGATTGGGAAATACTTGTTTTAATTTACAAGGATATGGGGGAGATCTGATTTAAAAGTATAAATGGGGGGCTGGAGAGATGGCTCAGTGGTTAAGAGCACTGACTGCTCTTCCAGAGGTCCTGAGTTCAATTCCCAGCAACCACATGGTGGCTCACAACCATCTGTAATGGGATCTGATGCCACCTTCTGGTGTGTCTGAAGACAGTGTACTCACAGACATAAAATAAATAAATTTTAAAAAGTATAAATGGCCAGCCAAATCATCTATCCTGACTGATGCCTATGGCTCGAGTCAGGAAACCAGGACATTCAAGGCAAGTGAGTGCAGAGGTGCAAACTTCATTTTACTGTTACAGGCCCTTTGGTAACAGAGCCAAACATTTTCATTTCAGCAAGGAGCCCTGATAATCAGGTGAGCACAGTCACACTTATATAATGCACAGCAAGGCTACTTTTCTTCAGGACGATTTCTTAGCATGGTGACATCACTTGACCTAAGGATTCTCTACAAGCCGAGGAGGGCCGCAGCCATTTCTATGTTCCAAATTCCCTGCTTGAGAAATGCCATTATCCTCACAGAACTTTGATTCAAACCCCAACATAAAAAAAAAAAAAGTCCTAATCCCCGAAGCAAATTGCAAATGTACATTTGGCATTTATTGAGCAATTCAGTTGAGAAACAAGTGTTCTTTGGGATGAAGTCATCTCTTGTCTCCTCTTTACAAGGATGTGGTCCTTTTCTTGGTGACAGCTCCATCCACTCTAGTTTTCTGAACAAATCTGGAAGCAAGAAACACGATGAGGAGCGGCTGAGAAGATGGCTCAGCAGTTAAGAGAGTTCCAGGTACTTAAGCTCTTACAGGGCTGCAAATTCAGTTCTCAGGCCCCACAATGGGTAACTCACAATAACCCTAACTGCAGCTCCAACGGATCTCCCGCCCTCTTCTGGCCTCTAGCAGCACCCGCAGTTTACATGCCCATAACCTCCCTCTTGAAGAGTCACTTAAAAAAAAAAAAAAAGAAATGTGATTAAGAGTACTCGGGGCCAGGGTTGCAGAGCTGGCTCAGCTCACACGTGTCTGTAACTTCCCAGTTCTCTTGGATCTGACACCTTCACACACACACACACACACACACACACACACACACACAGGCAGGAAGAACACCAGTGCACATAAAATAAAAGCAAACAAATCGGAAAGAAAACGTGTAAACTGCTGTTTTGGAAAAACTGCTCCGTGCTGTGACAGAGGCACCAGAAGAAAGAAGGTGCGCAGAGGTGAAGGAAGAGTGGGGGCTAAGCCAGTTTCTCAGCGGGAACAGATGGGAGGAAAGGTGGGGAGGAGTTCTAGCAGAGACTTTTGTATACTTTTCTTTCCTTTAAAACATCTTCTAAACATTCATTCATTTAGTGTGTGTGTGTGTGTGTGTGTGTGTGTGTGCGTGAGAGAGAGAGGTACCTATGTCCCTGAGGAAGAACTGAATAGTAGACAAGCACTGGGAGTCTCCCACAGCTCCCCTGGAGAACAGATTCCGATGTGGATACAGTAAAAAGATGTTTGAAGATAATTACTCTCTTAGCAAGCCCGCAAGATGCCTAAGTGTCAAACCTGATATTGACCTGATATGCAGCCCTGCACGAAACAGACACTGGAGAAATGATTGGAAGGATCTATCAATATATTTGCTAGTCACTGGACGTGATCAGTACTGCCATCTAGATGAGAGCACTGTCTAGAAAATAAAGAAATGTGAGAAGGGAGAAAAGAAGGGGGGGAGAGGGTGTGCGTGTAATGAACTGTGAGACTTGGTTCTTTCCCTCCACCAAGCGAGCCCAGAGACCGAGCTCACACTGTCAGACTTAGCCATCAGTTCCACCGTCTTGCTGGCCCCCTTTCTCTACACTATGAAAACATTCTTTCTTATTTATTTTTATTTTTGTATATAAATGTTTTGTCTACGTGGATGTTTGTGCACCATGTGTGCAGCTGATGCCCATGGAGGTCAGGAGAATGCATGAAATCCCTTGGAACTAGAGTTGCAGACGGTTGTGAGTCACCACGTGGGTGCTGGTAAAACTTGGGTCCTCAGTAAGAGAACAATGATCTCAACCGCCGAGTCGTCCCTGTCTCCTCTTCCTCTATTCTTATAATCTGAAAATGTCATCCCATTCGTATCGATAGGGACATAAATATTGACCTAGACAGGCTTGAGTACAGACCTACCAGCATCCTGCCTTGATACCTTCTT
The DNA here is from genome assembly GCF_963924665.1 of Micromys minutus. Taxonomy (NCBI): domain Eukaryota; kingdom Metazoa; phylum Chordata; class Mammalia; order Rodentia; family Muridae; genus Micromys; species Micromys minutus. The sequence goes on from NC_137981.1 coordinate 16,222,360, forward strand.
CTGAGGAGTGACTTGATTCCTCCTGTGACCAAGCGATGTGAGAAGCCTTTTTATACAAGGCAGGGGTATACAGATGGATGAGGTGCAGCCATCTTGGGTCACTTATGAGCTAAGCAGATGCAAAGAAATACACCAAGTATTTATTTCACCTATTCTTTTGAGAAAGAATCTCAGTTTGTAATTTTTGCTGGCATTGAACTCACAGCAATCCTCCTGCCTTAGCTTCCCAGTTCTTGGGATTTCAGAAGCAAACCATCAAGCCTGTCTATGAAAATGTTTATCATACGGGGAGGGGGGCAGTTATATATGGTAGCCACAGTACTATGTTTAAGAAATTTTTTCGGAAACAATTTTTGGGTAAGTCTTTCCAAGATACGAAAATATGAATTCTTGAGTTGCCTTAAAATAGACAACATTAGGGCACCATTGTCCCAATGTGACGTCCAGCAGCAGCTCAGTCTTTTGGAGCCGTGTCATAGCCGGTAGCACTTGTAATGTCACCCACCCTCGTGCTGGCCACCAGCAATGTCCTGAGAAATGACTTAGGTCTGTTGCCTGATCCTTTACCTTTGTTAAAACGGTGTTCAAAAAGTTCAGGGAATAACTCCAAGAAGATTTTTTTTTTGTTCGTTTATTGGTGAGGTCCCTCTGTATGATTAACTGCCCTCTATTTCTTCTAAATTAAACCCAAATGACTTTGTTGGCGGAAGATATGTTTGCTAAAGGCCCCTTAATTTGAAACCCCTTTATTTATTTTATAAAACACATGCTGAGTTCTCAGGTAATGTTTTTCTTAGAGAAGGATGTGGCTTGTCCTGTTATTTTATTCACACACACACCACATGAGCATCACGGGGAAGTGCACAACTGACTAACGGCATTGGGCCACTCTCTAATTTGAATGTTGTCAGAGAACAGTTCCGGAAAAGGTCTTCTGCACCGAGATAAAGACAACTGTTGAAAACACTGGTCATGAGTAGGGTTTCTCAATGCCACTTTGATGGCCAACACCTGGTATTTCCTAAGGTGTGGGGACCCTTGTATGCCTGCATGGGTACTAACATGGGGTACCATCCATTCGTGACGACCCTGCACACGGCTTTCCCTGACTCAGTGGCTGCAACGAGAAAGGCAGTTTTGTGTTTAGAAATCCACACGAGTTTTACAGGAACACGTACAGTTTAATTCCAATGAATGAAGGAGACTAAGATGGATTCCAGAGCCATTTTCTGGGACAAGGTATAGAAAACTCAGAGTAGGACCGAACTGGATGCTTCTTCCCTGCGGGCTTGTTTTCACAGTGCTGGAAGGCGAGAGGCAGGCCACTCAGAGAAGGAAAGTCACCATCATCACCATCATCATCACCATCATCATCATTTACAGGATTTTCTAAGACATCTAGAAGGACCTGCTTTTTCTGAGGGATTTTTATCTTTTCATATTGTTGGCCGGCCTGTTTGAATTGTGTCTATGAGAGACAATCGTGTGATCGCTCGGTGAAGCAGAAAGTTTCAGTTCGTTGTTCTTAGAAGGTTTAGGGCCTCTGAGGCCAGGTTTAGATAGTTATCTCTGAACGACCTTCTAGGCAGTTAAAGACACCCTTCCTCTAGAGTCAGAGACAGGAATCTGGTCCCATTCTTCTGGCCAGTAATTAAAGCCCTGTTGCTCCAGTCCCTGGTTTCAGAAGATTGGCCTGACTATGTTGGAGAAGGGGTCCATCTTCTACGTCTTCTAAATATGCCAGCAACTGGCTGCTGGACAATTATCTTCTGGGTCCAGGCTTCCCTGTTACATCTGAATGGGAAAGAGCACTCCTCTAGAACCCCACTTTCCTTAAGGGACCAGAGCAAAGGGACCCGAGTCTTTGCTTCTCGGGATGAGTGAATGACAGTCCTAGCAAACAGGAGCATTTCTGCAGCGACAAGGGGGCGGAGCATGCCTGGACTCACCTCTCTTTTGAGCAGAGGGAAGAGAAGAGAGGACAGTGGACAAAGGCCATCTTTGACCCTGTTATCTTTAGCTCTTCACTCTTTTATAAAACACACAGTTTCACGTAGAATCGTTCAAATGGAAGTTTGAGATAAAGCTATGGAGGGAAGAAGGAACTCTGTCCCACTAGCCTGAGAATGAGGTAGTGATGTAAGGGAACACATCACTGGCTTAGGCAGAAATGAAGGCTATGGATCTACACTGCTGCCCATGACACCGTTTTTCTTGATAATACTTAAGGAACAAATGCAGCAGGTGTTCCCGATTTACAGGAGTCAGATCCTAAGGCTGAGTGGATGCCTGACTGCGGGTCGCACTGGGCACCATTACTGAGTGCAGTACCGTGGCTTTTTCCCCCTAAGCACAATCAATACTTATGATGGCCTAACTTATAAATTGGGTATAATAGGAGATTAACTGGAACCATCGATACGATTGAACAACTACCATAACGGAATGTCTGAATGGGGTGTTTGTCTCTCTGCACCCTGTGCTGCCTCCACCCTCTTCACAGAGCCAATCTCTGTTAAACTGGAAAAGATGTCTCAGATGGAGAGGTAGCTGCATATCTGTGTGTGGATGAAGAAAATACTGAACTTGGCTATGGACAGGGACTACTGCATACCTGTGTGTAATAAGGATGATGAGATCACTGCATACACATGTGTGTGTACACAGATGAACCTATGTGTGTAGATAGACCTGCAAACCCATGTGAGCACAACGGTGAACAGACCACTGTATAGATTTCTTCTACATTTAGGTAGAATTGTTGAAATAAATCACACTTACATACTAAAACCTCCAGGATTGTCCTTTTGCCCCCTCCATAGTCGTCCCTACACACACATGTACACAACGCACGCACACCCACATTTAATCAGTGACTCAAAGAATTAGAGAGATTCTGAAGATGGACAAAAATCTGAGGTCTTTTTCACAAATGATCCTTCATTTCGCAACAGAAGACCATAATCTGGGGATGATTCCAGGCTGACACAGAACGAGACTCGTGACTCCCCGATCTGAGGGTCACACAGAGGTGGAGATTCCAGAAGTGTGTGCAGAATAGGATGAAGGGGCTGAAGCTAAGAAAGGTTGGTTCCCATAAGCTAGCCCAGAGAGGAGCGAGGTCTAGAAGAGCTCCTCGTGACCAGCAGGGGGCAGGAGTGCGCTATGTAGCTCTGTGCTGGAGCGGGATAGAGATGGCCTTATTTCCTCCGGTAACACAGAAAACACAGATGTGTTCTTCAGACTGGAACATTCTCAACTGGAGTCTTCTTACTAGAATAAGAATTTTGTAACTCTGAATGGACTTCCCAGCTTCCTCAGCCTGTTAATAGGGTAACCAGTAAAGGGGTGTGGCGGGGGGGGGGGGCTGCTGCGTCTGCAATGAGAACTCATCCCAGTGGGGCTGGACTTCTTTGTTCAGCAGCTTTCTTCTTGATAACACGGCTGCTTGGAACAAACTAGAGTAGAACGTGGTTATGATAAGTCCTGGGGACAGTCATTTAGAGGCTGCGTGCTGGTCTCTGGGACACCCCTACTTCTTGTATCCTTCTCTAACATACAAGGCTTAAAAAAAAAAGATTATTTTATGTATGAACACACTGTTGAGGGCACTAGATGGTTGTGAGCCACAGTGGGGTTGCTAGGATATGAACTCAGGACCTCTGGAAGAGCGGTCAGTGCTCTTAACCGCTGAGCCATCTCTCTCGCCCACAAGGCTTTTTTTTTTTTTTTTTTTTTAAATTCTCAGTCTTATACATAAGCCCCTCCTCAGTTTCATGCTGTTTGTGGGGACTCCAGGGGTCAGCATCTCTGGTCCTGTTCAGTGTATGGCACTTATCCAGAGCGAGGCTGTAGGTGCCAACTACTCTCCTTCAGCCAGCTTGAACCAGTCCTTGGCACTGCCATATCCAACTGTCTACTAGGAATCTTCATGTGATGCCTGATTCACGGCTCAGTCTCAAGTAGAAATGATTATGTTCTTTTCCACTTCTTACCCAAAACGGGACTATTCTGACCCATCCCACCTGCGATGAGACATCTTTTTCACTGCAAGGCGACGCGTTCACTATTCTTCTTCATTTCTCTCTCTTTCATCTTTCTCTTTGGTCCGACTTCCAACCTGTTCGTAGATACAAATGTCCTCTTTAGAACACACCTGCCACCGCTCCCTCCACTCCCACCGCTGCCACTTCATCTGCTCTGACAGCCTTGGCCTAGAACTCTGCATCTCTTTTTGATCTCACATGAAGAAGCCAGAGAAATTCTGTCAGAAGATAACAGCTCTTAGGATGAGGGTAAAAACGCTTTGTCCGTAATTCTCACAGGAAAGTCTTCAGTGACCTCATGGGCCTAGGGATGACACTCTCAGAACCATTTTCCTTCCTCTCTTATCCTCATCCTGTGTGTATTATAAACCTTGTTTTGTGATTGTTGTTTGAATATATGTGTTTTTTGCCAGACCATCACTTCCATGAGAGTAGTATTTGTGTGTGTCTCTCTCTCTCTCTCTGTGTGTGTGTGTGTGTGTGTGTGTGTGTGTATGTGTGTGTATCCATGCTGTTTTAACACACTAAAGTTCAAAAATATTTACTGAATGAATGAACGAGACACTGCATGTTGTATGTTGGAATTGTATTAATCAAACACCTTTACAGCTCTAAGACAAGATAAAACATCATCTTCATTTTAAAAAACAGGACTCTCTGTGGTAAATGGACTCATTTGTTGTTGGAATGCAGAGGTGGCATTTGAGGTACAGTCTCCTGGTCTGTTATGCAGTGATTCCCAGGTGATGAGGGCTAGGACAGGAGTGGGGTGAATATTGCTTTATGTGCAGCGATTAGTTGTGTGTACGTGTGTGTGTGTGTGTGGGGGGGAGTGTCCCGCTGTGTGGAGACCAGAGGTCAACACTGACCATCTTCCTCACTTGCTCTCTGTGTCATTCTTTGGAGCCACGGTCTCTCAGTGAACTCGGAGCTCATCCATTTGTGTCTGCTGGGTGGCCAGTGCGCTCCAGGAACAACTTGTCTCTGCCTCCCCGGTGCTGGTTACAGAATAAACCATCTCCCATCTCCTCGGGGGCTGAGGACTGTTCTTGCTTTGCTTTGTCTGTTTTCTGAGAGACAGGTCTCAGAGTGTAGCCCTGGTTAGCCTGGAATTTGCTGTGTAGATCAGGCTGGTCTCGGATTCTGCCTCTTTAGTGCTGGAGTTAAAGCTTGTGCCACCGTGTCTAATGTCACAGAAGAAAGCAGCCACTTCAGATTCTGCTGGGTGTGGCATCCAGGAAATTTAGATCCACACCATCCAAACTTTTGATTCCTCAGAAGGCAGAAATATAGATTTTTCTTGGTTGGAAATGGTAAGTCTTCATATTTGCAGTTAATTTGAACTTAAAAGGCACTGTGTAGCTCACAGATGTGGGTATCAGGTCCCTGCTCCTACGTGAGACCATATCTGTTGCTCTGTAGTTCAAGGCCGCATCTTCTCCCTTTACCGTGACTGTGAACTTCCAGGAAGCACAGTATAAAGCTATGCACACAGACAACTGAGCTAGTGGAAATTAGTTACACTTATTACAACATTGTTGTGGACAACACATTTGAAGAAGCTGCCTGTCCCAGCAAACTTAAGAACATGATCATCAGCTTTTTGTGTCAAATGAAAAGCAGCCAGATCACTCAGGGTGCACAAGGGACAAACGGGCTGCTCCTCCTTAGCACACAGGCACAGTTGCCTATCCTGTTCATCTTCTATTTTCTCTCTCCTGCCAGTTCATGTCCTTGGAGTTGTTGTCCTTTGAGATTTCTTGGTTTCCCACTGTGTCATCTGGGCATGGCAGGAGACATAGAGCCCCAATGGCCCTTGCATTGGTCTACTTGAGCTCTATTGCTGATTTGCAGTGCTATCAAGTTTTAAGGGCTGAAGTGTTGGCTCAGTGGTTAAGAACACTGACTGCTCTTCCAGAGGTCCTGAGTTCAAATCCCAGCAGCCACATGGTGGATCACAATCATCTGTAATGGGATCTGTTGCCCTCTTTCTGGTGTGTCTGAAGATGGTGACAGCTTACTTATATAAAATAAATAAATATTTTTTTTTAAAAAGGAGAGATCTCAGTGAAGTAAAAGGGACACCGTGCCTGAAATATTATGTATGTGTATGAACAATCCTCAAATATCCTACTATAATCATGAGTGTTCACGTGATAATAACAAAACCACACAACATAGGTTCTAGTTTATAGTTTATTATAAAGCCATTCTATTCCCTCTTCTACCTTTAAACTCCCCCTCCCTCCAGAAACAAAACAAAACAACCTCCCCCCAAAAAACCCAAAAACCAAAAACCTCGTTATCATTCCAATGTCCCAAGAACATCACGGTTAAAATGCCCCAAGCAATAAGGTGCCGTTATGGGTTAACAAGCTGATAATCAGAACTCAGATGGTGAAAGCAGACTCCATTACATCCCCACCCCCTGTTACTTCTCTCTTGGTTCATTTTCAAGCAGAAGTCCTTAACACATTGGTAAAGTGGTGGTTTTGTGGCAATCTTTCTGAAATCAGCCCTCTGACACCAATGCGACTAGAAGAGAGGTGGTGTCACCAGGGGACAGAAACCAGGACACCTCCTGGAAGGGCTCCCGGTGTGGGTCTGGTTCTTATCCTCCTTTTACACTGTAGGAACACAGGGTGGGCAGGTAGGCAGGCAAGAGCTCCAGAAGCACACTCGGGAGTCAGAGGCTGAAGGTAGCGAACTCTTGTCTCAGCTATTTCTCAGGTCATTCTGTCTCAGGTGACAGGTGAAGTCATGCTCGGCAAACAGGCAGCACAACAGTGTAAGCCAGCCAGGTACATGACTCAAGACATCAATGAATCGTCATCTAATCATTGGTCTTTTCTGGCGTCTTCTACTCCAGTGACAGCAGGTCCCTAGAATGAGTAAAGTGGGCAAGGTCTCCACCTGAGTGCCAAGGTCTCTCTGCATTTAACAGTGGATCCCAGGAGCAAGTGGCTCTTGCTGATTACATCATGTGTAGACCAGGAATCCTGGTGGTCTATCAGCTCTTCTGTGGTATCCGTTAGGCTCTTCTTTTCCCAATTGCGTATCTGTATGACGCCAGGCTTTATATAACTCACTAGAACAATGATGTAGAACCATACAGATGAAAATCAGATTTGGAATCAAGATTTCATCCACTAAAGAGTCTTTGAAATATCATCCAGCATCAATTTTTCTTATTTACCTTTTGTTTTGAAAAAGACGTGTTTACTAAGTAGATCTGATGACGTGTCTTTAATTCCATCACTTGGGAGGTAGAGGTAGAGGATACAGAAGTTCAAAGTCATCTTTGTCTACAGAAAGAATCTGAGTCAGCCTAAGATACATGAGATCCTGCTTCAAAATATCCCTAAGCTAAACCCATCTCTCTAATTCCCTAAAATAAATGGAACAATACTTATATAAACATACACTATAGTAAGTAGTGTATGATTTGCTATACATCATTTAAGAAGATAAATATGAATAGATATAGTAAACATAAACAAATTTTCTTGTGAGCCTTGGCAATTTCTTTTGAGACAAGATTTTCCTGTGTGGCTTTAGCTGTCCTGAAACTTACCAGGCTGGCCTCAAACTCAGAGATTCTCCTGTACCCGCCTTCGAGATGCTGGGATGGAAAGCATGCGTGACCATAGTTCAATAGTCATGGCAAATTTAGGAATATAAAATGACATATGATTCAAATATTCCTGTTAGGGTCTGGGAATCACTGCACAAACTACTAAGACAATGTCAACAGGGAATGGTTTACTGAACACCACACCCCCAGGCTGGTAGATCAGGGACTCTGGCCAGACTCGGGAGCTGACTATGATGTTGAGTCAAGATTCTGTAGAGTTTTTTTAAACTTGAGTTCTACAAATATATGTGCCAAGTTTTTCACCAATCAGGAATTAGGGATGGGGGGTTTCCTTAGGAACATGTCTTTGTCGTCCACTTATCCTGTTCCCATTAGTTAGAGTACTCAACTACAGCAGGGGACTTCCCTTGTCTAACATTCATGTCTTAACTTGTCAACCAGGATGCGACTTTTCTAACATTCATGTTAACTTGCCAACCAGGATGTCAGTTACTCATGTGAGTGTCTCTTTCTGCCAGGTGGGATGTCAGTCCCAGGGAGATCTTGGGGACTTAAACTTTACTCGACCACTACTCAAAGGGAAGTCTTAACCTAAATAGATTCAGGCGTGTCTTTTATGTGGGGGTTCATCCAAGGTGCAACTTATTAAAGCAAATACCATAAGGGCTTATTATACACAGGTGCAGGAAGCACTTCCATTGACTTTTATCATAGTTTCCAAAGGAACAGAACATAAAAGAACCAACTTGGGCATGAGAAAATTTCTTAGTAACAGCAGAAACAACATATGAGAAAGCTTCCTCATAACATAAGTAACATCACAAAGTGTCAAGCTGGCCAGGTAACAGTTATCTAGGCCTTAAAATTTTTAGTTGGGCCTGAACATACCACTCAGGCCTTGCTATTTTTTACCTAGGTCTTAACAATTTGAGTCCTGCTACTAAGGAATATGGAGGTAATGGTGTGGGAGGAGTGAGGCCTATGTAATTCAAGTCTGGCAACCTGAGTTTGACCTATGTAAAAGTGGAAAAAGAAAATAGATTCCACAAAGCTGATGCCTGACTTCCACTTACCCCATAAGACTAAACAGAAATTTAAAAGAGGGAGCCGAGGGATGACTCAGTAGTTAAGTGTAACGGTAAATAACTAATCTTCTCTGAGCTCCCAGTGGGATCATGCATCGCTCTGCACCCACTAAAGAACTCTGGATTCATGAATGAAAGACACACACATGCCAGATTATTTTTGATATGCCTTACTAGCTCAATGCTGGACACTTCAAAACCTCCCTGGGGCTAGCACACACTGCACTCTGGTATTCTTGAGTTAACACTTTTTAAGTCTCCACTATCTTACCTGTTCTGTTGGGCATTGGTTCTAATGCTTTGTCTTAATTCTGCTCACCCAAATCACAAAGGAATCTGTGTGTCCAAATGCTGAGGGTCCCTGTCCCCTATTGATTTGAGAAGATGGTGGAAGAGGTGGTCTTTGAGGTCAAGCCTACCTTCATGTCTTGTTCATTGCTTTTGACTGTGGATGTAATGTGACCACCTATTTTCCTAATAGTATGACTTCCATGCCTGTTGTTATAACTTTAAAAGAATGCTGGACTGTGTCCCAATGTCCCCTTGGAACTGTAAGCCAAAAGTAATCCATTCTTCTTCAAGTTGGTTTTGCCCTATTTTATCACAGAAGTGAGAAGATAGCCCAGGAAGTAGCTGTTTGCTTCCAAGCTGCAGTTGCTAATTGCTTGAAATTGCCAGCATTACAGTCATCCCTCAAGGGTTCAGGGAAAGCTTTCTTTGGCAGGGGACTAGAGAAATACCTTAGGTACCCTGTTTGACCACAAGAAACCATTCTACAATATGTAGATTATGTTTGCATACATGTTGATACTAGGAAAATTTGAAACCAAAATACTATTAGCATCTTTAGCCTTCTAGCCTCTTGTAGTTACCAGAACTACCAGAAAATGGCCCAGATAATTCTGCAAAAAAACTACCATATTTGGTATGAATTTCAGTTTTTATGACTCTAAAGAGATTCTGTTGTATGTTTGAGTCAAAATTGAACTAGTTATACCAAAGATAAAGATGGACTTTGCTCCTTTGGGGGAGGCTGGATTTGGGTGGTCAACTTTACAATAACAGGAAAAAAGCTCTTTATAAGGTTATCAAAAACTCAGACTTCTGTTACTATAGCTGGGATGGTGAATTGGAACAACACTTTAACCAGACAAAGAAGGCAGAAAGCCAAGACCTTGTCCTTGGGATATTGATTATAACTGTTGGGGACAGTATGTAACCTATAGCAGATTAAAAAAAAGAAATTAGATGTTGTAGTACCAGGAAGGACCCTGTCCAAAAGTTCTGGCAGCCACAACACTGCTAGTTCAAGAGGCTTTCAAGTTCTCTTTGGAGACAATGGCGAGAACCTCTCATACCTCACCTAGTAAAGTATATAGTAGAATCAAATGGCTACATATCATTAGCTGGAAGCAAACACCAGAGGAGCTTCCTAGACAAGCAGAGCTAACTATGAAAATTCAGGATCTCAGAGTAAAAGGCTGGGGAAAAACCTTCCAAGCAAATGGCCCCAAAAACATGCTGGAGTAGCCATTCTAATATCAAATAAAGTAGATTTTTCAATCAACAGTTATCAAAAAAGAAAAGGAAGGACACTTTTTACTCATTACAGGAAAATTTTATCAGGATGAATTCTCAATCCTTAACCTATATGCTCCAAATTAAAGAGCACCCATATTTATAAAAGAAACCCTACTAAAGCTCAAAACATACATTGTACCACACACAATAATATTGGGAAACTTCAACACCCCACTCTCATCAATGGACAGATCATGGAAGCAGAAACTGAACAAGGATGCAGTGAAACTAGCAGAGGTTATGAACCAATTGGAATTTACAGACATCTACAGAACATTTCATCCTAAAACAAAAGAATACACCTTCTTCTCAGCTCCTCATGGCACCATCTCCAAAATTGACCATATAGTCAGTTACAAAACAAGCCTCAATATATATAAGAAGATTGAAATACTCTCTTGCATCCTATCAGATCACTATGGACTAAGGCTGGTCTTTAATAACAACAAAAACAACAAAAAGCTCATTTGCACATGGAAGCTGAACAATGCTCTACCCAACAATAGCATGATCAAAAAAGAAATAAAGAATGAAATTAAGTATTTTCTAGAACTTAATGAAAATAAAAGCACAATATGCCTAAACCTATGGGATGCAATGAACGCAGTAATAAGAGGAAAACTCATAGCTCTGAGTGCCTCCAAAAGGAAACTGGAGAGAGCATACACTAGCAACTTGACAGCACAGTTGAAAGCTCTAGAACAAAAAGAAGCAGATACACCCAAGAGGAGTAGACTGCAGGAAATAATCAAACTTAGAGCAGAAATTAACCAAGTAGAAACAAAAAGAACCATTCAAAGAATCAACAAAACCAAGAGGTGGTTCTTTGAGAAAATTGACAAGATTGATAAACCCTTAGCCAGACTAACTAGAGGGCAAAGAGAGAGTACCCAAATTAACAAAATCAGAAATGAAAGTGGAGACATAACAACTGAAACTGAGGAAATTCAAGAAATCATCAGATCCTACTACAAAAGTCTATACTCAACAAAACTGGAAAATCTGGAGGAAATGGATGAATTCCTAGACAGATACCAGATACAAAAGTTAAATGAGGACCAGGTAAACCATCTAAATAATTCCATAACACCTAAAGAAATAGAAGCAATCATCAAAAGCCTTCCAACCAAAAAAAGTCCAGGTCCAGATGGGTTCAGCACAGAATTCTATCAGACATTTATTTACAACCTAAAACAATACTTTGCAAACTATTCCACAAAATAGAGTCAGCTGGGACACTACCCAATTCATTCTTCGAAGCCATAATAACCCTTACTCCTAAACTACACAAAGATCCTACAAGGAAAGAGAACTTCAGACCAATCTCCCTTATGAACATTGATGCAAAAATACTCAACAAAATTCTTGCAAACCGAATCCAAGAACACATCAAAATGATCATTCTCCATGATCAAGTAGGCTTCATCCCTGGGATGCAGGGATGGTTTAATATATGGAAATCCATCAATGTAATCCACCATATAAACAAACTCAAAGGAAAATAACACATGGTTGTGGGAACGGCTAAAGTTGGAAATGTAAGAGGTTGAGTTCGGCTGAAGCCGCAAGGACAGGTGACTGTCAACCGGCAGGTGCTTTCTGAACTCCTGATTGCAAATCCACTTTTCCTGGATGCACCACAATGGGGCTCTAGGCAAGCCCCAAAACCCACCTCCACAGGAAAGAGTGAAGTAGACTCTAGCTAAATCAGCCACTCCTTAAGTCCCTCCCCTGCACACACAGGTAGCATTCGAAAAACAATTATGTCCAATCTTAGAGGCAAACGTATGGGATTGAATGGTTGAATCATGGGCTGTTTAAAAAGCGAACAGAACAAAGAAGTGAGGCTCGCGAAAATAAAGACACACTTTGAAACCTTCTCCTTGGTTCTGGCTCCTTTGTGGTTCTGACTCTTTCGTCCTCTGTGACCGCTTTATCCCAGAGCCTTATTGCAGGCTCTACACTTTTCTAAGAGTGAGGCAGGAGTTTATGGCACTGGCCAGCAGGGCTATAATCTGAGCACCGGGCTGAGTCTTGGCCCTACAGAATTCACAGGCTTGGCGGCACCCTGCTAACATCTGTTCCCACTCCTCCCAGCCTGAACTCCTCTGGGCCAGGCAGAGCGCACCAGAAGCAGCCTTCCGTGGGGCCTGCAGTGTGAGGAGCTACCTTCCCCCGGAGGAGCAGAACAGAGCAGGAAACCCCTCCCTCCAGACCGATCAAGTACAACAACTGGCGCCCAATGTGGCGCAGGACAGTGACCCAAAGGCTCAGCACCCAGAAGACTAAGGAAGGAAGGTAAGCTCCCTGCAACTCCAGAGACCCTCTCTAGCAATCAAAGACAAAAAAAATACAAAAATCCTGGGTAGAGCAGTAGCTATAGACCATAAAAGACCATAAAAACAGCTGTGAGCCTGCGTTGGTAGGAGGGCTTAGTGCTTCTGGACCTTTGAGGAATCCCCCCAAAAGCCAAAAGGCTGAGGAAACTTTCCCTATAGAGAAAGCATTTTTTCTCTTTTCTATAATGGGCGGTTCACAATCATGTAAAAATTTTTCCCAAGCTGGGGAGATTCTCGCCTTACTAAAGTCACGTGAGATAAGCCTAGCCAAAAAGCAAGCCTCTTTGTTCTGGGAAGACGTACTTAGAATAGCGCCATTTATGGCGGATGAAGGAATTAGCAGCCCTAAATCATGGGCTCAAGTAGCTTCCCTAGTTAGAAACGGAGATAGTCAAAAAAAAAAAAACAAAACAAAACAAAACAATAAAAAAAAAATAAAAAAACAAAAAAAAAACAAAAAACAAAACAAAACAAAACAAAACAACAAAAAAAACTACCTTCTCGTGAATTTTTACCAATTTTAGCTTCAATTAGACAATGCGCAAAATCACCTAAAACAAATCAGCCTGAAAACAATGCAGCCCCTCAGCCCCCCAAATTAGATGAGCCAACAGACCAGGATCCCCAAAGTCACCCCAACTTGGATCTTGCAGTCATCAACCAGTTAATAGCAGAAATTAAATCCATCTACCTATCCCTGCCTCACACTCCGGAGGAGATAACAAGTATGCTATTGGCTTCTCCTGTCCCTCCTCCCATCCAGCAAAAGAGGAAGACCTATCCTCCCCCTCCCCTCCCTTGAGCCATAATAATTCACCAAGCCACAATAACGACAAGATAGCAGATAAAGCTTAGCCAGACTCCCTGGTCTCCTGCCTTCAACCATCGACCACCTAATAACTTTGCAACTTTAGGGATTCTCTTGCAGAGACGAATACCACCCCCCAAGTTACTGAGGAACTTGATACAGAAACAGAATCAAATACTCGAGCCTTTCCTGTAAATGTCAATCCAAATTGAGCTAGACCACTAAATTTGTATCTACTACAAGCTTCAGATTTAAAAGAACTTAGGCAAGCAGTGAAAGAGGATGGCATTCATGCACTCTGAACAAAATCTCTTCTGCAGAGCCATATGGCCAGCCTAAATAGTCCCCAAGACTGGAGAGATATTTGTCACTCTTCCATGTCTGGCCCCATGTTTATAGAATGGGATGCTTTATTTCGAGATGAATGCCTCCAGCAAGTCAGGCTAAATCAGGACGGAGGTGACACATCCTGGGGATTTAATGAACTCTTTGGCCAGGGAGACCTTTCTACAGGAGCCCAGCAAGCTAACCAACCTTCTGGCTATTATGACCAAGTAAGAATCTGTGCTATTCAAGCTTGGAAGAGGCTTACCCCACCTTCAGGATCGCAGGACCCTGCCAACTTCCTACTGCCTCTCCAACAAAAACCTGGAGAACCCTTATCTGATTTTATTTTCAGAACCAAAACAAGTCTAGAAAGAAAAATTTCTAGCTCCACTGCCAGGGACCTCCTCCTTAAAAATATTGTATGGGAAGGGATGACTTCTGAGTCCAGACTAGCCTGCCAGGGTCTCCAAGAGGAACACCATGATAGGTGGATTGTGGCAACCAAAGACATAGGAACCATATCACACCAGACCATGTTCGTGGCTCAGGCATTTGCAGCAGCAGTAAAGACAAAAGGAATATGCTTTAAGTGTGGAGAACCAGGACATTGGAGAGACGAATGCCCACAAAATTCTCTCCCCACAACAGGCCCTAATCCCCCTAACACAGTTTGTCCCCACTGTAGAAAAGGTTTCTATTGGAGACAGTGTACTGCCACATATGATAAAGATGGTAAACCACTGGAGCCTTTAAACTTCATTCGGGGTAGTCTTCAGCTCCAACAGTAAGATTCCCCCCCTAGAAGTGTTATGGGTATCCAGCATCTCAGAAAGCTCTCACCCTAAGTTGACCATTAAAATAGACAACAAACCATTCATGTGCCTTATTGACACTGGAGCAGATAGGACAATTTTAAGACAGCAAGAGATCCCAAATGAGTGGCAACTGATCCCTGGACCCCAGTTACTAGGCATAGGGGGCACCTCGAATGTTCTCATCAATAAACAGGCAGATAAGTGGGAAGACCCGGGTGGAGCCACTGGTCTCATACGCCCTTTAGTAGCTCAAGTATCCACCAATCTGCTAGGAAGAGATATCTTACAGGCTCTAGAGGTAGTCCTCACCAACCAATCAGAGGGGAACCACACTAACATAGAAGACACTACTTATGAAGAAAATAATACCCAAGAAAGTCCAAAAAAACCTCTCCCAAATCACCCCCAATTCTAAAGGCCTAAAAGCGTAGTCAATTATACATTGTTCCCAGACGCTCCTCCTTACGAAAGGATTTTTTAAATCTCAGGCCCATGCTGCAAAGTCAGGGTAAGGTTTTACTCATTCGCTTTCTGCCTTGACAGTGAACATCTTAAACTCATGAACCGTTTCTTTTCATCTGGACCTGTCGCCAGGAACTGTAGGAAAGCTTATACCTAAGAAGTCTTCTCTGTATTCCTAGATGCAGCTACTGCTGAATAAAGAGCCTACAGCTAATGGCCATGGGAGCCAGAGTTCCCCTTCCCCCCTCTCGGCCCTGCTCATGGGTCCTCAGCTCTTCTGCAATATCTAGCAGCACCTGGGTGTCCAGGAGCCTGAGAACCGACAGCTCCGGCCGCCTGTTCCCATGTCACAGACTTTGCTTCTCCACCCTCTGAGCGGGGTCTTGCGGCTTCTCACAGTCCGATGCACCCTCTCAAAGTCTGGTACACCTGGACCTTAAATCATTAATAATTCAAGAGCTAAGAATATAGCCTTGTGGCAATTTATGGTATTCAAAAAACATTATGTTTAATCTATACACAGCAAGAAAACTTTGACTGTTTCCATGTTACAATCTGTTCTACATGTACACTATGCTTATGGTAACTAGTAAGATGTCAATGCATACTATCAAACTTCTAAAAGAATTAAGTACTGACAAAAATACATTCATATAGTGTTATGACAAAATACCTTTAAAATCTGTACATGTCTCTCTCTTTTTTAAATAAAGATGTAAAAGAACGAACGAAAGAAAAAAAGAAAGAAAGAGAGAAAGAAAGAAAGAAAGAAAATGCCGGGTACACCAAATCTGCCTCACGACTATGGTAGTGACCTCCTATCTGGTACACTGTATGCTGAGAATAAGCATGGGGAGAAAAGGTTTCCACAGGGCAGTTCTAAGCTCTAATATGGGGACTCATTCTAGGGAAAGATAAAGAAGAGACTAATATCTACATTGCTTTCTAGTATGCCTCCATGATGTCACATGACTCTGCTGCCCTCTTTAGAAACTTGAAGATGGTTAACAGACAACATCTCACACGTAAAACATAAACAAGAGAGGTTCTAAATCTATAGAGGGCTCTCTAAGACCTTGTTCATGTGGTCATCTACTGGAACTCCCATCAGGATGGTGTGCATGTCTAATGTTGCCTAAGGGAACAGGACAGCACTGAAAAGGGCAATGAAGGAGCTTTACAGAGAGATCCCCATGAGAGCACTGGTCCTTCCAAAGACAGATGATACAAAAACCAATATGCGCAGCATTCTTCCAGTCTGGCCATGGGTCAATATGGGAAATCAGTTACTTTCCCATCTATGTCCTGTGACGAAAAATATCAGGGGACACACACCTCATTCCGTCCACAGAGGGGTGCCACTTTATAAACAGTAACTTGACCTTTCTTGGGTAGAGACTTAGCCACAGTCAAACAAGAACATCAGGCCTACAGCCTTCACAATGCTGCTGCTGTTCTCATCCTCTACACTCCTCAGAACAACCCAGAGGAGGGGCTCCTCTCCCACTGAGGTCTGCCAGGTAGAATGTACTCTTTTGTCTCCTTTTCGCAACTTCAAATACATGATAGTGTTTGTGCACACCCACTCTGTCTCAACAGAAACTTTAGTCACCGGGGCTGAAGACTCTACAGAGGACTCAGTTACATGTGCCCCTAAAGGACACTATTCCTGGTCATTGAAGACTCATGAATGAACTTCCCTTTACATCACAGGTGACTCAATCTCTGTCCACAACTCTAGGGATAAAATATTACCTGAACTCTGATTGGAAGCCTCACACCTCAGGTGGTACTGAAAGGATTAACCAAGCTCTATAATAAATTCTAACAAAACTTTGCTAAGAAACCTCTGACAATGGCTGGATCTGTTCTCATTGCCCTCAGAAGTGTTAGAATAGTTCCACAAATAATACTGAGTACAGCCCTGGTTTGTTGTATGGAAGGCTTTTCCTCACATGATTTCTGGTTAGACTCTCAGGTCAATCAGATGATTCCGTATAATACACTAGGAAACGTGGGGCAAGTCCAACAAGTCCTACAGGAATACGGGAACAAAGTTGTACACACCCAGTCTAGATGCACAGACCAATTGGATCCTCTGTGGGCAGGACCATACCAGGTGATCTGAGAATCACAATGGCTGTCACACTGCTTGATGTTAACAGCTGGGGTTCTGATTGGTGGTAAATCTAACTCTTACCAATCAGAGAGTTAAAGCAAATTTAAGATTTGTACCAGAGTTCGAAGATTCTTGAAGAGAAAAAACTTGTTTTTTATTAGGTTTTAAAAACAGCCTTAGCCTATTAAAGTTGAAGTAAAAGTTACAAACAGTTTTTTGAGCTCAACCCCAGCCTGGTCTATATACTAAGTTCCAGGACTGCTAGAAACTCTGACATAGTGAGACCCTGACTCCGGCTGTACACTGTTTTACCTGAAGTCAATAAATTTTGTTAACCCATGAAGTTACCCAAACTTAGCATTCACACGTTAAGTGCAGATTCCATGCTCCAATCAGAGGAAGAGAATATATATTTGCTGCTGCAGAGAAGTGGCTTCCCTGCACCCCTGACTGTGGTCCACTGAGAGCAAGAAGTACCAATGTCAAGTGCGGAAAAGCGGCCAAGAATTTCATGTGGGGTCCAGAAAAGAAGAGAAATGGAATCTGGGAATGCAGACTGAAAGACAGAGGTACAGACCTGAGGAGTCACGTGCCCCTCCTCTTAATTCTGCATCTGACACTGCATGAAGGGTCCCTGCCACATCTGCTGATGCCGGGCTCAACCATGTCTTTAAGTGATGGCACCTTCCCATCTGAAACTGATTCCTGACTACAGTTCTGTCCTCAGGAGGCATGGCAGGTCCTCTGATTATTCATCTCTTTTTTGTGTGGATCTTGGTTCCCTTATCTTGGACTCTGTCCTTCTTGGTTTCTGTTAAATGGTCTCACAATGACCCCTGTGGACAGCCATGCAGGAAGAGAGCAAGGGATTGTCTCACTGAAAGATCCCAATTCCCTGGTCTCCTCTGCCAGACACTTCTTCCCCACAGATAAACATCAGGGAAGATGACCTGTAGGAATGTTCTGGAAAGATGCCCATTTCTTATTAGATTTATTTGTTTCCAGGGACTGGGTAGATGCCTCAATTGATATAGGGTTCTGCCTCAAAACACACACACACACACACACACACACACATACACACACACACACAAACACACACTTCTGTGTGTCTGTTTCTTCTCCCTTTCCTTTCTCACCACCCCTGTCAGACACAGAGATTCCAGAGACCTAGATGAGTATGCAAAGGTGTTTATTGATTAGAAAAGATTTAAAGCTAAATTAAAGGGAGTCGGGACCAGTTTCATGAGGACAGAGGCTGAAGTTAGCGCAGACAGAGGAGCTGGTTCTTCACCACTATGACAATGACCTGGGCAGTAGCAGCTGAGCTGAGGGACAAACTGCTGGCACTGGAGCTAAAATGTCCCATCCAGGTGCACTGGAACAAATGTATAGTTGGGACTGTTCCATGGATGTCTGTAGTTACAGGCAACTGTGTAGAACTTCACCGATGTTGTAGTTTGATATCTGCACTGGGTATAATTGTTTCCTCGACTTGTGAGTCTACAGACAGTTATAGGTACCGAAGATGAACTATTATGACAATTTGTACTTCTCCTATCTCTGCAGGTGGTACTTGGATTGCCACACACACGGACAACATCATCAAAGGTTGTATGAAGGAAAGTATTTAGGTCCTTACAGCTTCCTGTATAACTGTTAACGACACGCATTGCATCATCACATCGGGGATAGGCCATGTTATAGATATGTTGGATGGCAAACCACTGGGAAGGGATTGGTGGCTGGCATGATGCTAGCATTAGGACAAGTCCCAGCAGCAGCAGGAGACAAAGTCTGGACTCAAGAAGCTTCAGACCCATGTTTCCTGTGAGAACAGAAGAGAAGTGATGACTCCTGCCTTGGCTCAGTTTCCCTATCTTCCCTGAAGGCCCTTTGCTGTCACTACAGCCACTTCTCCTGGACACATTCCCATCACTGCCCCTCCTGTCCCAGGCCTAGACAGGCAGTGTCTTACCCTGTCTGCGTTGTAGCTCCTGTGGAACTGAGTGCTGCTTGTCCTGGAAATCAGGGATAATGGGTGAGCTGCCCTTTGGCCGTAGATATAGGGCCGGCTCTGTGGGTGGAGCTGGTGGCTCAGAGTCTTCAACATGCAGAACCCACAGATTGGTTCATTGCCTGCTTGTGAAACCAGCCTTTGGTTTCCTCACTTGGCCTAGCCATGTGCTGCTGATTCCATTGTAAGGGGTGAAATTCTAAACCCTCTCAAGCAGGGCAGTTTTCAGTCTGTATCTGAACTCCACATAGAAATCTTTGCATTGCATGTGGATGGGCTGAAGACTTTGTGACTTTTTCAGAAATGGGCAGATCACGTTTTCTATTAGCCTGTCTTCAGACTTAGAAACAAAGCCTTGGAAAGCCATAATTATAAGAGATATTTACATTTCTATCCTTCATGTTTAGAATTCTATGATATTGATGTATGCAGAGATGGCTCAGAGGTTAAAACCACTTGGTGCTCTTCCAGAAGACTCAAGTTCTCTTTCAGCATCTCTGCTGGGTGGCTTACCACTGCTTGTAATTCCATTTCAGGACATCTGATGTCTTCTAAGAGCATCTGTTGGAATGTACACACATGTACAGAGACACCCAGGGACAAATATGTAAAACTACATCTTAGAGGTCTGTGAGATGTCAATGGTTAAGAAAACTCCCCCTCTTCCAGATCCTTCCCTTCCTGAGGACCCCAGTTTGTCACATAGAAGTCACAAGTGTAGATACCTCCAGCTTCAGGACACCTGTTTTGATTTTCGTAGTTCCTGTAGATGTATAGAATATATGAGTGGAGGCACATGAGAAGGTTAAATAATAATAAACTTGAAAATTGCACTTAGGAACAATAACGAAAAATCTTTACTCAAGACATAATGAATAATATTTCTATGATTGTTTGCTGAGTAAGATTTTTTTCTACATTTCCAGTTATCCATGTTTGTCTCCAGAGCTAGTATCAATGGTCTAGTTTTACACCGTAGACTGTCAGGAGAATACCACTTTATCTAAGATGCCAGATTATTCTAAGCCAATGTTTAGAAAGATACAAGAAAGGTAAAAGAATTTTGATTTCAGTTCGTCTTTGTTCTGGGTTTTGATGCTGGGGCCTCATGAACTCTATAGAAAAGATCTGCCACTGAGCTATATCCCCAGTGTCTCATAGGTACCGTTGGCTTCAGCAGATTAAATGCCTCTCTGAGTTCTTTGTTATCAAAACCTTCCCTGCATTCCAATCCAGTGACACGTCCAGACCCATGCACACTGCGGTTATGAAGTACAGCTAGCATTAGATCCTAGCAGTAAGCACTTAGTTTTTTCAAAACTTGATGAATATCACCAGGTATTATCTCAAGAAATATGTCCTCAGTTTACCTGTAAATCTCAGTGAGTATTTTCTGTCCCTATTGATAGATGTGGTTTTGTGCAGATGCTGTTGGGGAGAGTGTGTCTAAAACTTGGAATTTCTTCAACCCTGGGATCCTCTTGCAATGACCACTCTGATCTATTGACTGACAGATGCCCAGGGTCAGCAAAGTATGTGACCAGATCTGCCAAGGCTCCAGATGTCTATAGAAATGACAGTGCACAGCATTTATAAAATTGTCTAAGTGACCTGTTTAGTAGGGACTGATATCTTGTGGGTCTAAGAAGGGTAGAGGCAGGCTGCCACTCTTCAGCCTGGTTTGGTTTGAACTTGCTTAGAAACCCAGTCTGAATTCAAATTTTCTGTCCTTCTGCCTCAGGCTCAAAGTTCTAGGGTCCTGGACTTGCCCTTGCAGAGCAGCTAATGAGCCAGGTTGTCAGCAGCCTGTGCTGATGTTAGTGGACAGTCAGCTTTGGGAGGTAAGGCTCAGCAGGAAGGAGCTAGGATGCAATGGGCATGCCCTTGAAGGACATTTTGGGACTCAGTGCCCTTTCCTGCACTCCTTCCTTCTGCCATGACCTTGGGCAGCTTTGCTTTAGCACATGCCTCCCATCATGGGTTTTCTCTACCACAGATCCCCAGACAAGAACACCAACTGACTGGATGAGATCTTTCATGCTGGAATCAAATAAATCAGTTTCTTTCAAACCATTCATTTGTCACAGGTATTATTCAAGCATTGGAAGTTGATTTGTAGCACATGCAGGTTAATTTAACTCTGATTCTTTTACAAAAGCTCAAAGTACCTTTGGTCTAAGGGCTCTAAGGTCTTCTCTTTCATGTTAGGGGACCTCCTGTGTATCTCTTTGGTAGCCTAATGACCAAAGGCAGATCTGAAAGCTTTCCATCAGGTTTCTGCAGTTACACAGGAACTTTGGGGACACCTGCCATGCCGACCCTGCTCTGGGGTGGTTGTATCTTAGAGTGCACTGCAGCTCCTCTTGCACTCAGGATTCTGCAGTGACTCATGCATGTAACTTCAGGTGGACCATGTGGAGCTCTACGTCACCTCCCCCTCCTTACATGCTAAGCATGTCTGGAACCACCTTGCTGCCTGTGGTGTGGTACAGCATGTCTTCATCCCCGGAGCCATGATTGACACCATTAAATATGTTCTTGGGGTACTCATTGAGGGGTGCCTATCAAACCCCATGTAGTAGTTACATGTAGAATGGATGGTATGATACTCTGGCCCCAGCCTGCAAGTCAGACCCTGTGTTTGGTACTTTAATTGTAACTACTTTGACTCTGTAGGTCAGTGTGAGAAAAGCAATTCCATGTATCTAGGCCCTGAACCTTCCATTCACTTCTTCCAGAGGTTGAATTGTTGGGGTCCCGATGGACTGCACTTCCTTTCTCAAACCCA
The DNA here is from genome assembly GCF_963924665.1 of Micromys minutus. Taxonomy (NCBI): domain Eukaryota; kingdom Metazoa; phylum Chordata; class Mammalia; order Rodentia; family Muridae; genus Micromys; species Micromys minutus. The sequence continues at coordinate 16,244,342 of NC_137981.1, forward strand.
GACTGAGGGAAAACTGTAGGTACAAGATCTCAATCCTGGGAGTTTTTCCTCAGGGCACAGCAAGGTCACAATCACAAAGATACTGTGTGTTTAAGCTCTGCATTCACTGGTGTTTATTAATTAGCTAGACCGAGTATGGACAGTAGAGGGTAAATAAAATTGTTCCTTCATGAAGGGACATCAGAGTTCTGGCTCTGACTGTCATTACCCCTTCCTATGTCCCTGTGATGCCTGCAGCTGTGTCACTGAGCACTAAAAGGATGCCTGACCTTGTGTTACTGGACATATTCTCTCAGGACTCATGACTCTCCTCATAAAGTCACCTCACTAGTTGGGTTACTGATCGTGTAACAGGGCCCTAGACCTTAGTAGGCCTCCTGATCTCAGCACAACTGACCCCATGATGGAAGGATTTCAGGCTGTAAGACTCAGCATGCACGCAGCATCTCCTGCCAAAAATGAAAAGAAAGACCTAGTCCATCAATGTTCATAGTTATGGGCAAGTCTCAGTCTGAGGGTTTTCGTGTTGTGAAGAGACACCGTGATCAAGGCAACTTCTGAGAGTAAATCATTTATTTGGGTTCTTTGTCTCTCATGGTCACCAGGAAAGGGAGAGTGTGACATGGTTTCTGTCCCTGTAGTGAGATGGGCTGCTTGTGGTCCTCTATGAATGCTAATGGTGTAATGCTTGTTTATTGTTAGTGGTTGGTGCTCCCTCCCTCACCAATCCACAGTGAGTTTTCTGACAGCTGCTCTGCTCAAGTGTCAGAAGCAAGGAGGATGGGCATACCTACAGCAAAACTGGGCTTTGTCTAGAGGGTATGGTCACTCCTCTCTGAGCTTCACTCTTGTCCCTTGTGACTCCAGTCAGGTCTCCAGAACCAAGTGCTGCATGTCAAAGCAGGCCAAGCCTGAAAGGGAGTTTCTGTGTGGGGTTCAGGTAAGAAGACCCATTCTAGTTGGTGTGGCACTAATCTTTGGGTTGGGGTCCTGGAATGCACAGGAAAGAGGAAAAACGGGAGGTCATCAACATTTTCTGCTTCCTGGTTGTGTATGCAATGGGACTTGCTGCCTCAAGTTTCCACCATCAGAGGTGCCCAGAGGGAATCCTGACAGTACTGAGTGCATTAGTATAGTAGTTATTGTTATAGCTGGGGGAGGGCAGACAACACTAGCAATCAGTATTGAGTTGGCAGAGAAGTAAGGAGACAGGGAGGTATGTAAGCAGAAGGGGTAAGGATGAGACAGATGAAGCCACAGTAGAAAACTCAAGCCCAAGTACAAGTGGTCAGGTTCCTCATTTCAGGACCCAAAAACGTTGAGCCTGGAAATTACCCCATTTTTCTGACCTAAGGAGATAACAGGCACTGTAACCTTAGGGGTTCCAACCGCTTAGGGTCAAGGATGGGCCTGGTTCTGCCCACAGTTCTCATAAAATTGCAGAATGTACATGACCAAGAATCAAGTTGAGGTGGAAAGGGTTTATTCAGCTCATATTTGCACCTTGCTGTTCCTCACCAAAGGAGTCAGGACTGGAACACAAACAGGCCATGAAGCAGGAGCTGGTGCAGAGGCCATGGAGGGATGTTTCTTATTGGCTTGGTCCTCGTGGCTTGCTCAGCTTGCTTTCTTATAGAACCCAGGTCTATCAGCCCAGAGATGGCACCACCCACAATGGGCTGGGCCTCCCCCCTTTATCAATAGTTGAGAAAATGCCTTATAGCTGGATCTCATGGAGGCATTTCAAAAGGAAGGCTACTTTCTCTGTGATAAATCCAGCTTGTGTCAAGTGGACACAAAACCAGCCAATACATTCAGAAGTCCTGTTTGTGGAGAACCTGAGGTCACACTTAACTCCCAGTCAACAGATTCTTTTAGAATGATGTTCCTTAAGCGTTCCGGTGTGTGCTGAGTAGAGAGTCTTGTTCCAGCCTCTGTTCTTCTCTCTGTGTTGATGCCCCACCTTTCTCTCTCCAGTATGTTTCTCTACCATGTAAGGGGCTTATTCCTGAGTATTCAGTGCCAATTTTCTAGGTTGTCTTAAGCTATGGCCCCCAACAGTCTTGGGGATTCTTGTTTATGGGAGGCGGGAGCTCCTCACCCTGAGCCAGTCCATCTAAAATGGGCTCTGGACTTTTCCTTCTTTTGCTTTGCAAGTTTCCCATTTGACTTTACTATTACAACTTGAGATATTGGGATATCAATAACCTCGCTGACAGAGCTGTTACCTAATATTTCCAGCTTATCCCCTGGAGGTTGTAGTAGACAGACCTGACTGTCCTCTACCATCTTTGCTCTTGAATTTACTGGTTTGGGTGGCTGATGGTTATGGTTAAGTGAGAGAATGACTGGTTTTCTGTATGAAATATGATGCAGCAGTAGTAGTGTTGTGTGTGGTGTGTAGAAGAATATTGTGTCTGCAACTTGGTTTCTGCCTCAGTTGTCTCGAAAAAAGAAAACTTGTAGAAGTTATAACATGCATATAAATTTGAAAGCCATAGTAAAGATTATATATACATAAATACATATATATAATTTCAATTGAGAAGTTTTAATATTAATCAAAGACTTATTTTCCTTTGAAACTGGCCCTCATGAAGCCCCAACTGATGCCAAACTCCCTGTGAATCTGAGACAACGTTGAACTCCTGATCCTCTGGCTCCACTTCCCCAGTGTTGTGCTCATAGGTGCTGCCACCACCCTCCAGTGGGACAGAGGACTTCTAAAACCCTTATCAAGTTCTCACATGCAGATCCATCTCATAACATTCCAAAAGCATGAGAATGCACAGGAGCATGTGTGATATCATCATCTCAAGCTTTTCAGACAAAGTGGGGCGACACCTGTGGACTTTGCCTCTGTAAGGGTGATAGCAAATCCATAGCATATCAAACCAGAAGAGAAGTTCATCAGGGCAGGTGCTGTACACTAGGTGCTGGATAAATGTTAATGGTAACTTTTGTTTTGCTCAGTTATGTTTGTTTGGGACAAAATCTCACTCGATAGACCAGTCTGGCCTGGAAGTCACTGAGATCTCCTGTCCTGCCTCCTGTTCTGGGACTCAAAGCATGTGCCACCATCTGAGGATGACACTGACTGTTTAGACACAAGTGAAAATGGCAATAAACCACAGTAAGTACAGATGGTGTAGATCATGCCGGATTAATCTAGTCTCCTGCCATAACTGGGAGAATTAGAAATGGAGAGAATACTTTTTACTCCAGCATGAGAGTTGACAGAGTCCTTCAGTGTATTGCTACTTTCATCGATAATTAACCGGGATCTTGAAATGGAGAGGTAAAGCGGGTGTTAGGGTGCTTGGCTAACATGTGTAGACCGCCACATTCAATTTGCCTGCAATCACAGTATTTGGGAGGTAAAGTTAGCTGATAAAAAATAGAAGTCATCCTCTGACACCCAGCAATTTCAAGGCCAGCCTAGAATATACGAGAGACCCAGTCTCAACAAATCCAAATACAAAAGAAACTATATTTTATGATGTGATGACAGTTTCCTTCTCAACCCTGGCTTGGTTATAATCTTTTCAGACAATCTTTCCAGAAAGACCTTCCTTCTCTGTTGGCATATATTTTTCACAACCATTTTTAATAAGGGTTCAACCTTCCCTCTAGCAAACCACAAACCAGTGCTAGTGAAGAAAAAAAAATTTGGATACCAGGGAAGTGGACCTGTTCAGAAACCGTACTTTAGGGTGATTCCAACCTTCCTTGTTCTCAGTCTAGTCCTCTAGCAAACATCAAACAGGAATCAATAGCTATGTCCAGTGTACTCAGCAGACACCACACATGAATCAGCAAGGGAAGTTCAATCAGGAAGAAACTGTAAGTCTCACCTATGGGCCCGCAGGGATCTCATGGGAAGTTCTTCAGTGAGTTTTTGTCTATAAAATAACGACAGGTGAAGCTCAGCAATACAATGTAAGGTGACCTACACATGCATGTCCTCAGTGAAGACTAGCAAGGCAGAGCAAAGCAAACCAATGCTCGGGCTCCCAGTGTCGGTAGGGTCTTATTTATATTCTCCCTAAACACCAGACATCTTTTCATACATTTGCTACAGCAAAACATCCTTTCATCTGTGTCTGCTCCAGCCAAGCTTCATTATAACCTAACTGAGTCTCCAACAAAACCTCAATTTCACTTTACATCTTCCTGAGAATTTTCAGATTCCTGTTTCCTGAAAGAATTGGGTTGGAACACTTAATTGTAGCAGAATCAGGAACAGTATTCTAAGAAAAGATATTTTCAAGGAGAAAGCATGCCAAAGCAAACAGCTCAAGGTACCACAGATGGAAGAATGGGGCTTTCCTGACCAGGATTCTACAAGCCTTGCAGTTCATGGGGAGACGTCCATGCGAGGTGAAGAAGGAGGTGAAGAATGAAACGTCACTACTATACTCGAACGCACCGGGTCAAAACTTTCCGAATCTTACTTTGTGGTTTGTTGTCCTCCATTTTTTTTAAGTTAATGTTTTTTTTTTTTTTTTTTTTTTTTTTTTTTTTTTTTTTTTTTTTTTGGGCGGGGCTTCGAATAAAAGATTAGCATTTCCAACTTGGAATGGACATAAATTATAAGTTCCTGAACAGCAATGTTGATGGTAAGCTCAAGTCCACAGACACAGCCTACTCTGCTGGCTCTTAGTCATGGTTCACAAGGTTTTAAAAGTGAGAGTCCAAAGACGCTCCCTTAGTAAACGTTTCTTATTTAAATGTGTGTGATTTGGTGACAGCCCTGTTCACCTCACTTTAATTCAATGTGCACAGATATTTACCATCACACTCGGCTTTCCACCAGGTTTCTCTGTCACCATGGGATTGGGGCACTCAAAGAGGTCTGTCTATTTCTAGGGCTGTGTGTCAAAGTTTAGCCCTCACCCATTATCTGCACACCATCCTGAGATAAACCAAATTTAAATGTTTGTTTGCACTAAACTGGCTGCTGACAAATTTATCTGAACAGATTGAACTAGAAGCCATGTGAGATCTTAAATTTGTTTTTTCAGTTTTAATACAAATGCCTGACTGTGCTCAATCATCAAGCTGCATGGGTGAGAAACTGGCCAGCCCAAACAGAGTATTAATCAGTAGCAAATGGAACTTAAAGGAGTCCACTAAGTGTTCCTTATAAGGTAGTCTGAGTATTTACTGTAAAACTGATGTAGGGCCTTGATCTTTAGGGGGCAGGACCACCAGCCAACACCTGCAGATTTGTTTTGTGTGTGGTCAGAAGGAACTTTTGACATTCAGTTCTGCTAGATCCAAACTGAATGAAGAAATGAACTTTTTTCTTTTTTCTTTTTTTTTTGTAAGAGGTAAGTAAAAGATTTCAATTTGATTCTTCTAGAGGGGAAAGTACTTGAAAGTAGGTCTTCATTTTGCAGTCATCACCCGCACGAATTCTTCATAGTTGACCTGTCCATCCCCATTAGTATCTGCTTCTCTGATCATTGCATCTACTTCTTCATCTGTGAGCTTTTCTCCTAAGGTTGTCATGACGTGGCGGAGCTCTGCCGTGCTGATGAAACCACTTCCATCCTTGTCAAAGACTCGGAACGCCTCACAGATATCTTCTGGGCTATCTGTGTCTTTTATTTTTCTAGCCATCATAGTCAAGAACTCCGGGAACTCAATAGTGCCGTTCCCATCGGCATCTACTTCGTTGATCATCTCCTGTAGTTCAGCTTCTGTTGGGTTCTTACCCAGTGACCTCATGGCCGTCCCCATCTCCTGTGTTGTGATGGTGCCATCACCATCTTTATCAAATAGGGAGAAAGCTTCCTTGAATTCAGCAACCTGTTCTTCGGTCAGCTGATCAGCCATGGCGCTAACGAAGGAAGGAAGAGCAGATCAGGCCAGGGTGGCTCCACCAACGCAGGGGATGTGACCGACTAGGTGCCTCCTCTGCTGCTGCTACAAGATTCCATTGTGCTGTTCTCAGGCGCCGCCCGATGGCGAGTAACGGCACCACGGACACGAGACTCCCAGCTCCACTCGTGGTTTATTCTTCTGACCCATATAAGTGTAGTATATTTGGGGAGATGTTTTCATGGAACGGTTATCAAAACAAAGCTTTAGGCAGAGCTACTCAGAAACTCTTTAGCAAAGAAGCAAAGCATCCGTGGCTTTTACAAGGATGAGTTCTACTGGGTGGCACACGGAGCTCTGGGTTGGGCCTAGAGAGGAAGAAGCAGTGGTAAGCCTAGGGATAGATTCTATTGGTGGAGGATGCAAACGTACATGGAATCTCTTTCACAGGAATAGATTCTGTTTGGTAAAGGTAAAGCCTAGCATTAGAGCCTAACAATGCTTAGGATGTTGAGGGTTCAGGAGGAGACTGGGTCCCCTAAATAAATAGCAAAGGGTCACCTGGTCACTTGACCACTTTCTCGCTGGCCTTCCAGGTGCGCAGGCATCATTCATTTCCTCCCTTTGAAGGAAGCAGGCGCGGGTAGTTGACGGTCCTGGGTTCTGTAACCTTCCTCTAAGCTGTGCTCCTACCCTTTTGTCCGTTTGTGTAGAGTGGAGAGTCTTGTTCATTTGCATAATGGAGGCTCTCTGAGCATCCACGGTTACACATAGTTCTAAATATAACTTTGTGCATCTCTTGTCTTGTGAGAACAGTATGCTCCACCCAGGAGGGTGTGTACTCCAGTGAGCTGTGGTACCCTCAGATCCATGCCACATTCCCTGAGATCCTGTACTGGAATGTGAGCTAGTGTTAGCCAGAATGGGAGTTTCCAGTCTGCCCTTATTCTAGTTGTTTGTTTGTTCTACAGATTTCTACATAGGAATTTATATAAGGACTTCCAGGGTTTACTCTCCTCCCTACTCTCCTGCCTCAACTCCTTCCTGAGATATGTGTTCATAGAAATCATTCAAGGAAACTGAAGAACAATAATCAGGCTTCTGTGACTTCTTTCAATCAGGGAAACTCTTTTTCCCTCTATCTATCTTCTTGAGGAAGGTCTGCATCCCATGTGTTCAGATCTGTCTGGGACACTGCCATCAAAGTTCAGTTTAAAACTACAGTAGTCTCTAAGATACATCCTACCAGGAGGCTAAAAAGAACAAAATACCAAACGGAAACAAAAAGGATCCAAGCAAGAGTAACATCATTTCACCATCCAATGGCTCCAGACAGGGCAAAGCTCAGAAAAGCCATGGTGGTGTATCCCAAGAGAGCCGGTATTGTATAGCCAGCATCTGGACATGAGGCTATTGGCTAAATATTATTTTTAAACTATTTTGAAATTGTCCTGATGTGTTGACCCAGAACCATCTCTTTTTGAGCAACAAGCAGAATCCCCTTTGGGCTGCATATCTAATGCCCTTGTGGTTTGAAAAGCAATTGCTACCAAAGATGCTGTCATTGTACATTGGCTACAGTCCTGGCTGAGGAATCTGGGCTCTGTTGATGGGACTGGCATAGGAGACCACTGAGGAGGTAGTGAATCCTTCTGGTCTGGCACAGCATCAGCAGTGATTTCAAGGCTAACAATAAATTTAATGAGATGGTCTACATGTTACAACGTGTCTCTATTCATGAAAAATTCAATGGCACCGTCAAGGCTGAGAATGGGAAGCTTGTCATCAATGGGAAGCCCATCACCATCTTCCAGGATTGAGATACCCCTAACATCAATGGGGTGATGCTGGTGCTGAGTATGTCGTGGAGTCTACTGGCGTCTTCACCATGGAGAAGTCTGGGGCCCTCTTGATGGGTGGGGTCAAAGGGTCATCATCTCTTCCCTTTGGCCAGTGTCTCCATGTTTGTGATGGGTGCGGACCATGAGAAATCTGAGAACTCACTCAAGATTGTCAGCATTGCATCCTGCACCACCAACTGCTTAGCTCTCTTGCTAAGGTCATTCTTGACAACTTTGGCATCCTGGATGGGCTCATGACTACAGTCCATGCCATTACCGCCTCTCAGAAGACTGTGGATATTTCCTCTGAAAAGCTGTGGCGTGATATTCACGGTGCAGCTCAGAACATCATCCCTGCTTCCACTGGTGTGGCCAAAGTTGTTGACAAGGTTAGTCCAGAGATGAAGCTCCCTGACATGGCCTCCTGTGGACCTACCCCCAATGTGTCCATTGTAGATCTGACATGCTGTCTGGAGAAATCTGCCAAGTATGATGACACCAAGAAGATGGTGAAGCACGCAGCCAAGGGTCCATTAAAGGGCATCCTGGGCTACACTGAGGACCAGGTTGTCTCTTGCGACGTCAACAACTACTCTTTCACTTTTGATGCTGGGGCTGACATTTCTCTCAATGACAACTTTGTGAAGCTCATTTCCTGGTATGACAATGAATATGGTGACAGCAACAGGGTGGTGGACCTCATGACCAACATGGCCTCTAAGGAGTAAGAAACCCTAGACCACCCACCCTCCATCCCAACAAGGTCACTGAGAGAAAGTGAGAGGTCCTCAGTTGCTGAAAAGCCCCATCCCAACTTTGCCCCCAACATGGAGCATCTCCCTCTGTATTTTCATCCCAGATCCCCATAATAACAAGAGGGACCTAGGCAGCCCTCCCTACTTTCTTAAATACCATCAATGAAGTTCCACTGCAGCCCCCCACCCCCCCCAAAAAGAGTGAGAGTGTTCCTTCATTCAGGGACTTCAAAGTCCAGTGAGGGACAAACCAGGAAGCAAGAATGTGATCTGACATGAGGAACGTGTCTCCATATTGGAATTCAGGACCAGTCACAGCTGAGTGGACACCTAAAGGATGAGTGGGTGCTGGACAAATTAAATTGAGAGAAAGAGCTCTCCAAGCAGATGCAGTAGCGCTGCCTTTCTCAGTGACCATCCATGAGAGCAGGCACTGCTGGCCAGCCCTGGGAGCCCCAGGGGACATTGTGACATGAGCAGGGTCACTGGAGAAGTCAGAGACAAGAGAAGCCAAGAGCCCAGATCAAGAAGCAGCGTGAGTTTAATCTTAATGATGAAAACCTTTTCATTATAGCGTCAATCACTCAGTCAGTAAGGCAGGACAGGAACATGTGTGAGTTCGCCTGAGAGCAGGGAGATTATATGAGATGCAGTTATAGTGAGAAAGCTGGGGGGAATTATAACCATGTAAGCCATGAACTGGGAATGAATAGAAGGAGAAAGCCAAAACTGCAAAAGAAGCAAAGACTCCAGAACCTGCCTGACCGGTTCAGGGCAGCAGAAGATGAGGATCTAACAGAGCAGGGAGACTTCTGCAGCGACTCTGCCTCATTTACTCTCAACAACACTGAGGTGAGGTGATGTGCGCTGGACAGATGAGCAGACTCAGAAGAGATGACTTGTCTGAGCTGATGCTAGGAAGACATCTATCTGATATTTAACCCAGGTCATCTAAACAGAATGGTCTGGTCACTTACTGTCACAGGTCTATATTAGGTATTAAAGTATCCAGGGGAAAATATAAGGAAGACGCATCTTAAGATATCAAGGCACAGTGTGGCGGTGCATGCCATAATCCTGAAACTCTGTGAGGCTGGACTCAGGCCAGAGCTACAGAGTGTGTTTCAGGAAAGTAATCAAACCTTACTTAAAGGTATAAGACTGTTTTCTGAGTCTGTACACAGAAGTTCATACGCATCCAAACATGCTGACGTTTGAATCACAGGGCAAAGGTGGGACAGTGGTTTGTTCGTCATGTAATGCCTGCAGCAGAGGAGGGAGGAGTCTTTGGAAGGAGTCCTGCTGACTCATGTGCACAGAGGACACTGGAGCACTTGCTGCATAATGAGAAATGGGTTCCTAGGAAGCACTCTTTTCTGGGTTTGCAGCAAATCTCAACGCAAAACTGAGAGAGATGTTGACTCTTCACCTCCTACTTCCTCCTTCACTGGGTCACTGCTTTCTGCTGCAGGTGGGACCCAGTGCCTGTCTCTAATTCAGAAACAGCAAACTGCTCTCCTTCCCCTTGGAGGCCAAAGTCATTCTCTCTGATCAGCAGCCACCTCGGGACTGCCGAGCCTCCACTGTGAACGAGGGCTGGGGCTGGAATGGGGAGGCTGCAGCCTGAGGCAGGATAATCTTTTGGGAACCAGACCTCCCCATTTGAAGAATAACAGCCTAAGAAACTTCCTTGGGCCGCCTTGAAGGACCAGAAGTGTTTGATGATTTATACTTCTTGTCCCCTACTCTTCCTCTGATCATACCTAAAGTTCACATTCATGCCCTGAAGACAGACTTGAGGTCATGGGACCCTTCGGACAATTCTCTACCCAAGGCGGCACACTGCTCAAATCTTTCTCTTTTTCATCATCAAGGGCCACTTTACATGGCTCTTTGGGGATAGGTAACAAATGGATGGGGGTGGTTGGATGATTAAGGCCTTTCTCTTAAAATGTAAAACATTGCACCACTTGTAGGCATAGTGAACTGTGCCCTGGTTATCCTTGTGTTATTCATATGTTCATTTCTCTGCCCTCATACCTTATTTCAACCCTGACACAGCATTGCAATGCTTATATCGAGAATGTCCAGTCTCAAGTGTGTGTAAACAATACTAATCATTTATTCTCTACCCTGTCAATAAATGCTGATCACAGAGAACAGGCCAAGACATCTGCCATTCAGGGGAAAGAGCAAGGGAGAAAGAGAAAGAGAGAGAGAGAGAGAGAGAGAGAGAGAGAGAGAGAGAGAGAGAGAGAGAGAGCGAGGAGTTTTACAGAAATTGGGCTGGAAGGGAGAAAGTCTAGCTTAGGGGTTAATATGATCCATTAAACTGCCCAGATAGTGAGGTGAAGCCTTAAAATAAATCTTGCTTTTTCATGTGGTTATTAGAAACTAACAAGGATAAAGTAATACAGTCGCCATAGTAACTTGCTGTTCCATTTATAGTGAAAAAAAAAAAAAACCCCATCTTACAACCTCTATTCTGTTTTCTAGCACCAACATGAACACTAGGTGAGACTGTAACTCTGCTACACCTGTTACATCCAGAGGGAAAATGATTCATATAATACTCCACCCTGTAACCTCCAGCTCTTACATTCTGTCTACATTCTGCAGTGTTCCCAGAGCCTTGACTTGGGTGAATTATCTGTGAGTCTTTTTTGAGCACCGGGTAACCATGGAAACCATGCTCACCTCAGCAGTCACTTTATCTCCCAGTGAGTCATTCCAGCAGCAGGCAGCATCCATGTAAGTTTTTCTCCATAACAAAGGCAGGCAGAAACAGTACTGGCAGCAATGCTCTGTGTGCCTGAGAAGCAGAAATGCTCAGAAGGTAACTAGACAAACTGATCACATTAATCTATTGGGAAAGACAACCACAGTTGTTTACCAAGTGGGTCCCTGTGAGTGTTCTAGCCTGAGGTTTTCCTACTGGCTTAGAGCACATGAAATGAATTTCTTCCTATGGAGAGGACCTTACATCCAACTGTAAATATATTGGCTGTTCCTATAGTCCACGCCATTCTTGTATCAGCTGGCACATCTTACCTGATATGTTGATAGTGTAGCACACGGGGTCCACAGTTCAGCTGGATTGCTGGGAACAATTCTCCTCCAGCAGTCAGAATAGATAGCATCTCTGGTGTTTTGAGTATCAGCCAGGAAAGAAGGAACTTCTAGCTTAGTCCCATTTTTCCCCTTGTCCTATACCCAAAGTATTTGGCACCTTTAGCAGTAAGAGCCTTCCATCTACTTATGGTATCCAACTGTATCAGAAATAGTCTTTATTGTTTTGGGGGGGCATTTGATACACCTCTGACCAACATTTCATAAGGAGTTAACTCGCTGCTAGCACTGGCGTTATCAATTAAAAATTACATGGCTTTTTGGCACTTCTTTTTCTGCCCAATGTTAAGATGCCTTTTTTTAAACTCTATTGTTTTTACTATTAATTTTAGATGTCTTTCCAATGATGTAAGACATTCAAAAGTGAAAACTGAAAGAATCATGTAACGAGATAATTTTTTTTAAAAAAGAAGCAAGATCTCTGGACACCCACTGGTGTCTATCCCAGCCAAGTGTGAGTTGATCTCAGGAGTTTGGTCACTTACTATGGCTTACATTAATCTGTGAGATATTATATGATGAGCTAGAGGTGAGACATGTAACAGCTCCAAGCATAGAGCTCAGGAGAGGAGAATGCTTCCTTGCCCACTGTGATCCATGTGTGCTGTTCTCACATTACCTTAGCACACACAAACCCCAGGCATTAACTAATGAGAATTTTAAGTTCTGGGTATAATCCCATCCTGTGGGATACAGGAACTGGAGGATACCATGTTCCTGATCAGCCTGACCCACTTAGCAAGACCCTGTCACAAAAACAAACAAACAAATAAATAAATAAGAGGAGATATCTTACAAAACCAAGCACAGTTCATGGCGTGCCTAAGCAGCAGCATTCTCTGGTGTTTATACAAGTAAATGGGAAACATGTCTACTTGCTTATGTTTACATAGACTCCTTCACATGTTTGCCACAGTGTATCAAGGACCCAAGCAAACAGCCTAAAGGAGGAGGTGTTATTTCATACACAGTTTCTGAGATTCTGCTCACAGCCCCTGTCTCTGCTGGTTCTGTGCTCATAGTCAGTGGTGAAAGCAGGTAGATGATGTGGCTGTGACCTCATGGTTGACAGGAAGCACAGCAGGCCAGAAGGGGCAGAGGGAATAGTCCACAAGGACACACCTTCAGTGATTTTGTCCTCCCACTAGGTATGGTCCACGTCCTCCTTTGTACCACCAGATAATGAATTCATCAAGGGATTAATCTACTCAACATATCAGAGCCTCAAAATCAGAGACTCTCTAGAAATGCCCTCACAGACACCCCCCTTCCCCGAGGTATCTATTTTCTAGTCTCTGAGGTATTCCTCAATCTTATTAAGAGGAAAACAGAGCAGAGGATCTCCAAAGCCATGGGATGATTTCAAGAATACAGTAATAAGAGCATTACACATCATCAAAATTGTGGTACCCATACCACAAACAGCTACCCCGAATTGGGTGAAGGCCTGGGAGGGTTTAAAAGAAAGACACAACTCAAGTATTTGTGTTACCAGAAATGCTTTACTCCATCTCCAACTCCAAGTTCAACTGCAACTCCAGATATATACACTTGCAAAGGTAGTTACAAAGACAGTATGCAAATTCCCTAGCTGCTGGGTAGAGGAGTCACCCCTCAGGGTGAAGTCTGTAACCTGAGGTAGGAACATGAACTGGTATGGGGTTATCTTGTGACTGGGCATTAGTATTACAAAGGAAGGTGTGTTTTCCCAAAGTCAAGGCATGCAAGCAGACAGTTCAGCTAACCCTTAGCAGATGTGGGGTTAACATAATTCCCAATATTTCTCTTAAAATCATTTTTTAAATAGGTTTCTGTTTTAGGCACGCATGTATTTCAGCATTTGTCTTACCCATCTTTGATGAGCTCACACAGGGTCCAGTGGACTCTCTGTCTTAGGTCGACATGCATCCCCTCCCTTGAGTTTTTCGTTCTCTGGACACCTAATTTATTCACACTCCATTGAGCTCGAACTGTTGGTTGCTTACTGCTAGTCTGTCAGCTGACAGCTTGGCTTCAGGCTTGTCTTTTGTCTACGGGACATAGGAGATGGTACACGCCAAAGCTGCTTTAAGAGCTCTACCCTCAAAGCTAATACTAGCCCATTCTTAAGAGCCTCTTGAACCACAATGAATTGTTTTTGTAACAGTACCAAGTTAATTCAAATTTAACATTTTTATTTGAATGCATATCTAATTGAATGAAAGGTTTCAGATTACCTTAAGTGGAGGGGGCCTCAGCCACTTAGTGAAAATTCCACTGAGTAGCTGTGGCAATAAGGTAGAAAGTAACAATCTCAAAAAAAAAACTGCAGCTACAAAGGCAGCTTCTGAAACAGCACTAATAATGGCTTCGGTCCAAATCCTCCTGGTGCAGGCGAGAATCAGGTGATTTTCTCCATACGCTCCACAGGCACTTGTACCGGTACAGATTTTGGGGTCCTTGTCACCTCTGTAAGTTCCACTACAACTGCAGCTTTTCTGACAACATTCCTGTTGAGAACAATTGAAACTATCCCCCTTGTTAATCACAATGGTGCTACTCAGTCGGTTTCACTGGGTGGACAAAACACTCAGGAACCCAGACAGGTGATTCCAGAGGAAAGACAAAATCAGGGCCTTGGACCCTAGTCAAAATAGGATCTGGTCTCTACCAAATGTGGGAGGCAAGATCTTTCCATCACACCATTCCCTGCTGTTCTGGGCACGCCCTCCAATGCCAATCAGTGGCAGAGTGGCCTTCAGAATTTGCAGTCAAAAATTTCTTAAATATATAAAATTAAGGATAAATGCGCATGATTGGAGATATGTTCCCCCATTTTTATTTTACACAAATACATCTTTTTGGTGTAATGAGTACTTTCGATGATTGCTCGTCCTAGAGGATTATAAGGGATTCTAGTCTTATGAATTATAGCATAATCTGAGCAAAATTGTTCAATCTCTTTACTAGTACAGGCAGGACCATTATCTGTTTTAATTTTCTTGGGAACATTCATATATGCAAAGGCTTGCAAGCAGTGATTTTTGACATCTTTTAATTTCTTACCACTACATGCAGATATATATCATTTCTGAATAATTGTCAATTGAAACATGCACAAATTATAATTTCCCAAAAGAAGGCACATGTGTAACATATTGCCAAACATCACTGGGAGTCAGTCCCCTAAGTTCAGGTCCAAAATTAGGAGCAGAAATGAATTCTGCACACATGGGATATTGAGTGACTATGGGTAGAGATTGCTACTTTGTAATTTTACAAAGAAATCTTAAGGATCCTGCATTCAAATTATCCACATTAGATTTTTCTATAACAATCGCAAGAGAGCAACTGTACACCTCTGCAAGTCGATTTCCCCATGATAGAAGTACTGGAAGGCAGTATGGGCTCTAATGTGCCCTACAAATATAGGAAAGTTTCTTTGCTAAATCAAGGTCTGTAATATCAATGACTGATAAATAAATGCTGTCACAGAGGCAATATAAGCACCAGTTTCCAAAGGTGACAAAATTTGAGCAACATAGATTCTATCAGTGTAAATATGTAGGGTTTCTTCAGGAAACCTCTTCAAAGAAAAGTTGCATAGCCATAATTTCAGACACTGAGCAGATTTAACTGCTACTTGATAGGTTTCATGAATCTCTTCAGATAATACAGAAGCAAAGCCATAGAAGATCCATCTGTAAAAACTAACCTGAAATGGGGAAGAGGGATAGAGGAAACCACCTTAGGAAACATAATGGGATGCTCTTTAAAAAAAGAAAACAGAGCCAAGTGTTTAGCAGGATAATGATTATCAAGTTCACTAATAGTATTGCATAAAAGTAGATCCCAATCTTTATGGGTTTGTGCTAAAAAGCTTACTTACTCTTTAGTATAAAGGATAACAATAACTTCTGGTTCTTTCCCAAAGGTCTGCACTGATAATTTTGTGCTTTAAATTATTAAATTAATAACAACTTAGGGTACGAAACAACAATTATCAAAGGTGAGGCTAGTAAACATACCCATAAAATAGATTCTTGCTGCCAAAATACTCTTGTTGGGGTATGATCACATGAAAATACTAATAATTGTAAAGGCATTGAACAATCTACACAATTTAAATGAGCACCTTCCAGTGCTTCTTTGACCTTTCATAAACAATCTCTGGCTTCAGCAGCAAGTTGTCTATCAGATATAGGATCAGTGTTACTCTTAAGAACACCAAACAGAGGGCCCAAGTGTCCAGAAGATACACTTTTAGTTGCTTCTCCAGTTAAAGCAGTTGCAACTAGACAGCCTGAAAAGGTGTTAATATTTAAATAAATATTTTAATTTTCTAAATCAGAAATGTGAGTAATATCCCTTTTCCATAATTGGTTAGGTACAAGTCCTTGAGGGTGAACACTATTATGTGTTATAGGAAGAAAATGAGAACATTCAGTACAAATCTTTACAATTTGACATGCACATTCCTTAGAAATATTAAATTGTTGTCTCAGGCCATTACTATTTTCATGGCAAAGAATAATATTATAATCTGCCTGGTATACAAATCGGCTGTGGCATTACCTTTACTAAGGGATCCAGGCAACCCAGTATCTCTTAAATACCCTATGAAATATAAAACAATAAGTTCTCTCAAGTTAAGTTGTATTTGTATAAACAATTGCAAAACTCAAGAATTAGCAGTATCTAAAAATAGAACAATTACAAGCAATTGCAAACCATAAGCTATATGTTGGCTCTCAGTATATAAATTTAAAGTTCAACTAATCTTTTAACATTTCAAAACAGTGGCTACAGCACATAATCTCATAATATTTGCTGCAGAATCTCATAATCTCATAATCTTTGAGGCAGAAACTCATAATCTCATAATCTTTGAGGCAGAAACTCAGGAGAATGAACATGTGATCCAATTGTATATACTGCTTTCCAATAGATGAACCCTCTATAAATACAACAATTGCATTATCTATGGGCTGCATGCATGAATTTCAGGAAATATAAAAGCATGCATAGAGAAAAGAACTTTAACAACTTGTCTTTCAGATAATGATTTATCAATTTTGCCTGAAAAGTTTGCACATGCAATAAGCCAAACTTCAGTACTTAGCAATAGCCAATTTAATTGCTGCTTGGAATAAGGAACAAATATTTCATCAGGTTGAGACATTCCCTTTAAAAAAATACCTTGTACCATACAGTTCTGTATTAACACAGCAAAGGATGTTAAAACTTTACTTAAAGAAGAAGAAAGGTGAATTCACATTAATGGTTCCTTTTGCCAAAATGACTGCTGTGTGTGTAAGGCAAAAATACAGACAGCCAACAATTGATCATAATCTAGATAATATCTGCTGTTAACTAATTGCTTCTCCAATATTTTCTGCAAAACCCTTCACCTCTCAGTTAACTGCTGAGGAGACTAGGATTTGCATCTCTTGAGAACAGACAGAGGTTTGAGACTTCCCGTGGGAAGCTTAAGGCAAGCTAAAATCTGATGATTTTTGAAAATCACATTAAATAAGTAAATTGTCTTTGTGAATTTTCTGTGCCACAATCTGACTAGGATGACTGATAACCAAATTATTTGGCTCCTTTTCTGGAGCCAAAATAGTAATGCAAAATCTCTAGCTAACAAAGCATCTACAGTAAACATTGAGGATTTTAAGTCCCAACCTCCGAGCAGAAGCAGAACAATACAATACCATCCTTGATTCGCCCACTGCAGATTTTTTTTTTTTATATATAACCTTAGTTGTCCTGAAACTCACTGTGTGGACCAGGCTGGCCTCTGCCTCCTTGGGTCTGGGATTAAAGATTTACAGCTCCACACACTGCACAAATTTTGTTTTAAATCTATTTTCAAGGTAAGCATAAAATAAGAGAGATATTATCTTTTGTGAATCTTCCTTTATCTCCTCTTTTATAGAAATACCATTGTCTTTTTGTCCTTCTAGCTTCCAAAAAATGCCACTGTGCCTTCCTCTGTAGGAAATGCCTTTGGTAAGGGAATGCTCACTGTTCAAAGGCACATACCACACCACTGTTAGCCAAAAATCCTTCTGAAGGGTTTCTTGTAAGCTGATGGCTAGGATCCAGTCCTTAAGGAATCTGGCTATCCCAGGCTGTGGTCCTCAGTAGGCAGAAAGACTCAAGAGAACAGGGTATTGTTTGCAGCATGAAGGCAGAGTGAGATAAAGGGGGGAAGTCATTGTAAATGATGTATGTGGTCTGTCTGTCAGGCACGCCCCCAGACACACACACACACACACACACACACACACACACACACACACACACACACACCATTTTAAAAATCCATTTGTCCAGAGAGATGGTTCAACAGTTAAGAACACTGACTGCTCTTGCAGTTGGACCAGGGTTTGATTTCTAGCACCACAGTTGTTAACATCCATCTATAACTCTATTTCCAGGAATTCATTTCCCTTTTCTATCTTCTGCTGATCCCACTCATATATATTGTGAATATATCATGTAGGAAAAACATTGATACATGGAAAATAAAAAATAAAAAATATAAAATATCTGCATAAGAGAAGAAAGACAGGATTGTCTGAGTCTGACTTATCCCAGTTGACAGGATAATTTTCACTCTTCCTCACTTTCCTCAAATGTCAACATTTCATTTTCCATATGGTTGGTAAAGTTCTGCTGTGCATGTTTGATCCACTGTCTTTATCCATCTGGTGCTCTTAGACATCAGGGTGAACCCTTCCTGACTCTCTACATAGGTCAACAGTAGTTATTGCTGAGCTGAGCAAGTATCTCTGTAGTGTGTCCTCAGGGCACAGACACGGGCACACACTAGCTGGGGAATAGAGTTTGCCTGACTTCACTTCTTTCTGTTGCCCACAGTGCTTCCACAAGTGGGCATTCCCACAAGTGGTGAGCACAAGTCCCCCTCTCCCTTCACCATTATCCTCAAACCCTGACAGCAGTAGTATTTGCAGCTTCTTTCCTTCTAACAGGGCTGCCGACTGGGAAAAATTACAGAAGGGAAATGTAATTAAGACAACCTTGAGGATCTCTGAGTTGGATGCCAGCCTGACTACAGAGTGAGTTCCAGGACAACCAGGACGACATAGAGACCCTGTTCCAAAAACAAAACAAAGCAAATAAAAACCACAGACAAAGTAGCTCCTCACACTCAACAGCTTACAGTACATCCCAGCCCAGTCAGCATGGCTGCATCAAGAAAACACTGACCACAAATGCTGGCAAGGATCCAGGGAAAACCTAACCCTTGTTTCCTACAGGCAGGAGTGTTGGCTGGTGTGGTCACATAGAATTCAGTGTGGCAGTTTCTCCACCATCTACCATCTACTGTCCAGCATGTGCCCCTTCATCAGTAGATGACTCGAGGGTGAATATGGGACACATTTGCAGGATGAAGTTGCATTCAGGTGGAAAGAAGCCAACTTTACAAGACGTAGTTGGTCCTGGACAATAGCTTACATGAAGTTTTCTATGCCCAGTGTGACAAGGGTCATGTGCTCTCTGAGATGGACACCTTAGCATCTCTTGTTAAGTGTGAGGATTTAGGTTATTCCATGTGAGTAGACAAGAAGAGACAGAAAACGGTCACCAGAAAACAAGGCTTTGAGGGTGAGAGTGCTATAAAGGTCCCTGTCCCAGGAGCGTGCCATTGTCAACAGTGCACTTCTCTAGAGCATGGGGTGTCTGTGGTGCTGACTGGAAGACAATGGAAGTCTTAGATGACTGTTTCCAAGGGATGGTGAGCCCAGTCTCAGTGTTCTGATGGCACATTGCCTTCCTAGTTTGGCTCTGAGTCACCCTGCTCCCAGGCAGAAAAGGCTGTGGATATTGCGTCTTGAGGATGTGATAGAGAGTTTAGACATGGCAGAGAGAACGTGATCACAGAATGCAGGCCAGGGAAATACCATGGCCCACAGTGTTGGTGGTTGGTGTTAGTTTGGTTTGATTTTTGCTTTTGTGTTTGGAGACAAGGACTCAGGTATTCAGAGCTAGCCTCACATTCACATTGTAGCTCAGGCTGACCTCACACTCCCCATCCTCTTGTCTCTACCTCAAGACACTGGGATTATTGGATGCTCTGTCTAGTGCTAGTGACTGGACCTAGGACTCACTACATGGCAGACAAACGCTGCCAACTGGACTACAGCTTCAGCGCCTTCATGCCTGTTGTCACTCAACACAGTCATACCTGCTCTCCTGTATTGCGTGGATCCAGGTTTTATTAGGCTTGGAGAGTGAGTTCCCGACTGGAACCCACACATCCAGTTGTGCCTCCCAGTATTCACTTCCTGTTCAGCAGAGTGGGGACCTTAGGTAGCATCAGCCTCTGATGTAGCACCTTCCTCTGTGCACGCCAGGAAATCATTCCTTCTGAACCTCCCTAAGCCAGGGTCTGAACCTCTTAGAGTCCTGTCTCTTACCCTGCTGCTTTTGTCAGAGGATGGCCTGGGGGACCTGAGACCTGTCTGCATAAAACACATAGACTCTCCTTTGTGTTAGGATTCTTTCTGTCTGTAAACACTCAGCAGGATGCTTGACTTCTGAATTTCCTGCTGTTTAAGTTTTGCTGGCAATTAAGTAATTTGCTACACATAAGGATTCCTGATCCACCTGTGTTAGTTTTGCTATGTTTGATGGCAAATCTAACCTGGGATAACTAAAGTAAATTTAAGATTTACACCAGATTTGAAAGATTCCTGAGCAGACAAATACTTGTTTCTCACCAGATCTTAAAAATAGCCTTGGGTTACAAATATAATATTAAAATCTGAAAAGTTTTTGTGAGTTCAATACTAACTTGCTCTACATAGCAAGTTCCAGGACAGCCAGAGCTACATATAGAACTCCTCAGGCTGTACCGAATTTCATCTGAATTTAGTAGATTATGTCAACCCCTGATAGTTCCTAAATTTAGAATTCATGTTAAAAGTGCAGATTCTGCCAAGGAATAGCCTCAGAGTGGTGAGGGGTTCTGAGAGAAGGGTTTCTGAGAGACACAAAAACAAACCACTGGAAGTGAAGTCGTGGGTCAAAGCTGGCGACCTATGTTCTGCTGGAGACAGGTTCGAAACCGGTTTTCTCAATATTCTATATCTTCTCTCTCTCTCTCTCTCTCTCTCTCTCTCTCTCTCTCTCTCTCTCTCTCTCTCTCTCTCTCTCTCTGGAAATCTCTAGACAGCTCTCTAGGTTTTCTTTTCATTATGCTATGAATCAGCATCCCGTGACCCCAACTCTTAATTCTTAGGGAAGGACAAGAACATACTTTCTTTTAACATTGAAAAAGAGTTCAGAGATCCTCCTGCCTCTGAGAAGCAGACTTACTGTGTCCCAGGCTAACTCTGAGCTCAGGAATCTGCATACCATTGTCTCTTGCTGACAACCTGGCCTATAGTGTAGCTGCCTTTGTTTCTTCATCTTTGGAACGACCCTCATATAACCCATGTTATCCTTAATTTCTACATAGTTGAGACATTATATTTTCTCAAACTCATCTGTTTAGAGTTTTTTTCCACAGCCTACTTGGCAGTCCTGAAGTACTGTCTTTACCATTCTGCTAAGGCATTAGCTATACCTGTGCTCCTGGGGCTCATGCTGTCTCAGATCCTAAAGGAGTCATTGAGGTTAGCAGAAGACATTGCTCAAAGGACTGTGGAAATATGTGCATTGTTATACAAAGAATCCTATTGCCATGGCAGTCCACACTGCTGATTCTCTCCTAGGAGCAGGAACCGTGTCATTCTGTCCCCATTAAGGTCATGCCAGACTCTGAAGAATTCCACACCAACCTAGAAGTACAGATTCCAAAAATAAACCCATTTGCAGCTCCAAAGGAGTGGAGTCCCTGCAGCCCTGACAGTGGTCCATGACAGCAAGAAGTACCAAGGTCAACTGGGGAAAGGAGTCCATATATTTCATGGGTGGCCCAGAAAGGAAGAGCAAATTGAAGGTGGGACTGCAGACTGAAAGACAGAGGTACAGACCTGAGGAGTCACGTGCTCCTCCTCTTAATTCTGCATGTGACACTGCATGAAGGGTCCCTGCCACATCTGCTGATGCCGGGCTCAACCACATCTTTAAGTGATGGCACCTTCCCATCTGAAACTGATTCCTGACTACAGTTCTGTCCTCAGGAGGCATGGCAGGTCCTCTGATTATTCATCTCTTTTATGTGTTGATTCCGGTTCCCTTATCTTGGACTCTGTCCTTCCTGGTTTCTGTTGAAAGGTCTCACAATTGACCCTTGTGGACAGCCATGCAGGGAGAAGGCAAGAAATTGTCTCACTGAGAGATCCAAATTCCCTGGTCTCCTCTGCCAGGTACTTCTTCCCCACTGATAAACATCAGGGAAGATGTCCTGTAGGAATGTTCTGGAAAGATGCCCATTTCTTATTAGATTTATTTGTTTCCAGGGACTGGGTAGATGCCTCAATTGGTATGATGCCTTGCCTCAAAACTCACACACACACACACACACACACACACACACACACACAAACACAAACAGACACACAGATACACTCGCACAATTCTGTGCATGTGTATATTTATTTCCTTTCCTCTCTCACCAACCCTGTCAGACACAGAGATACCAGAGACCTACATGAGTATGCTAAGGTGTTTATTGATTAGAAAAGATCTAAAGCTAAATTAAAGAGATTTGGGGAACTAGTTTCATGAGAACAGAGGCTGAAGTCAGCGCAGACAGAGGAGCTGGTTCTTCATCATTATGACAATGTCCTTGGCAGTAGCAGCTGAGCTGAGGGACAAAGTGCTGGCACTGGAGCTAAAATGTCCTGTCCAGGTGCACCGGAACCACTGGGTACCTGCGACTGTCCTGTGGAGATCTGTTGTTACAGCCAACTGAGTAGAAATTCTCCAATGTTGTACTTTGGTATCTGCACCGGGTATAATCGACTCCTATCAAGGTGAGTCTACAGACAGTTACAGGAACCCGAGATGAACTTTCATGACAATTTGTACTTATCCCATCTCTGCAGGTGGTACTTGGATTGCCACACACACTGACAACATCAGCAAAGGTTGTATGAAGGAAAGTATTTTGGTCCTTACAGGTTCCTGTAAAACTGTTAACGACACGCATTGCATCATCACATCGGGCATAGGATCTTTTATAGATATGTTGGATCTCAAACAACTGTGAACGGGTTGGTGGCTGGCATGATGCTAGCATTAGGACAAGTCCCAGCAGAAGCAGAAGACAAAGTCTGGACTCAGTCAGCTTCAGACCCATGTTTCCTGTGAGAACAGAAGAGAAGTGACTACTCCTTCCTTGGACTAGTTTCCCTATCTCTCCCTTAAAGCCCTCTGTTGTCACTGGAGCCACTTCTCAGGGACACTGCCCCATCACTGCCCCGCCTGTCCCAGGCCTAGACAGGCAGTGTCTTACCCAGTCTGCGTTGTAGCTCCTGTGGAACTGAGTGCTGCTTGTCCTGGAAATCAGGGATAATGGGTGAGCTGCCCTTGGGCCATAGATATAGGGCAGGCTCTGTGGGTGGAGCTGGTGGCTCAGAGTCTTCAACATGCAGAACCCACAGATTGGTACATTGCCTGCTTGTGCAAACAGCCTTCGGGTTCCTCACTTGCCGAAGCCATGGTGCTGCTGGCTGCATTGTAAGGGGTGAAATTCAAAGTCCTCTTGTGCAGCGATGTTTGCAGTTCCATTCTGAACTCTACATAGAATTCTCTGCATTGCCTGTTGACTGGCTGCAGACATTATTTTCAGTAATGGGCAGACGAAGTTTTCTCTTAGTCTGGCTACACACTTAGAAACAAAGCGTTAGGAAGCCAGAGTCATAAGAGATATTTACATTTCTGTCCTTCATGTTTAGGATTATATGGCATTGGCGTGTGCAGAGATGGATCAGTGGTTAAGACCACTTGATGCTCTTCCAGAAAACCCAAGTTTTCTTTCAGCATTTGGCTGGGTGGCTTACCAATGCCTGAAACTCCATTGAGGGCATCTGATATCTTACAATAGTATCTGTTGGCGTGTACACACACATGAACACAGACACAGAGACACATATGTAAAACTAAGTCTTAGACATCTGTGAGAAGTCAGTGGTTAAGAGAACTCATTTTCCAGATCTTTCCCTTTTAAAGGTTCACAGTTTGTCACATAAAAGTCACAATTGCAGATAACTCCATCTCTGGGACACATGTTTGGGTTTGTTAGTACCTGTATATGTATGACACACGTGAGTGCTGACACATGTGAAAGTTAAAATAATAAACTTTAAAATTTTCATTTACAAACAATTAAAAAGGTCAGGTTTCTCATTTCAGGACCCAAAAACGTTGAGCCTGGAAATTACCCCATTTTTCTGACCTAAGGAGATAACAGGCACTGTAACCTTTGGGCTGGGGTCCTGGATTGCACAGGAAGGAGGAAAAACGGGAGGCCATTAGCCTTCTCTCCTTCTTGGTTGTGTATGCAATGGGACTTGCTGCCTCAAGTTCCCATCATCAGAGGTGCCCAGAGGGAATCCTGACAGTAATGAGTGCATTAGTATATTAGTTACACTTATGGCTGGGGGGAGGGTCAGACAACACAAGCAATCAGTATTGAGTTGGCAGAGAAGTAAGGAGACAGGGAGGTATGTAAGCAGAAGGGGTAAGGATGAGACTGATGAAGCCACAGTCGAACATTCAAGCCCAAGTACAGGTGGCCAGGTTCCTCATTTCAGGACCCAAAACCGTTGAGCCTGGAAATTACCCCATTTTTCTGACCTAAGGAGATAACAGGCACTGTAACCTTAGGGGTTCCAACCGCTTAGGGTCAAGGATGGGCCTGGTTCTGCCCACAGTTCTCAGAAAACTGCAGAATGTACATGACCAAGAATCAAGCTGAGGAGGAACAGGTTTATTCAGCTTATATTTGCACCTTGCTGTTCCTCACCAAAGAAATTCAGGACTGGAACTCAGCAGGTCATGAAGCAGGAGCTCATACAGAGGCCATGTAGGGATGTTTCTCATTGGCTTGTTCCTCCTGGTTTGTTCAGCTTGCTTTCTTATAGAACCCAGGTTTACAGGCCAAAGATGGCATCACCCACAATGGGCTGGGCCCTCCCCCCTTGATCAGTAGTTGACAATATGCCTTACAGCTAAATCTCATGGAGGTATTTAAAAAGGAAGGCTCCTTTCTCTGTGAGAACTCCAGCTTGTGTCAAGTTGACACAAAACCAGTCAATACATTCAGGAGTCCTGTTTGTGGAGAACCTGAGGTCACACTTAACTCCCAGTCAACAGATTCTTTTAGAATGATGTTCCTTAAGCGTTCCTGTGTGTGCTGAGTAGAGAGTATTGTTCCAGCCTCTGTTCTTCTCTCTGTGTTGACGCCCCACATTTCTCCCTCCAGTCTGTTTCTCTACCATGTAGGGGGCTTATTCCTGAGTATTCAGTGCCAATTTTCCTGCTTGTCTTAAGCCATGACCCCCAACAGTCTTGGGGATTCTTGTTTCTGGGAGGAGGGAGCTCCTCACCCTGAGCTAGTCCATCTAAAATGGGCTCCAGACTTTTCCTTCTTCTGCTTTGCAAGTTTCCCGATAGACTTTGCTATTACAACTTGAGATATTGGGATATCAATAACCTCGCTGAGAGAGCTGTTACCTAATATTTCCAGCTTATCCCCTGGAGGTTGTAGTAGACAGACTTGACTGTCCTCCACCATCTTTGCTCTTGAATTTACTGGTTTGGGTGGCTGATGGTTATGGTTAATCGAGAGAATGACTGGTTTTCTTTATGAAATATGATGCAGCAGTAGTAGTGTTGCATGTGTTTTGTAGGAGAATATTGTGTCTGCAACTTGGTTTCTGCCTCAGTTGTCTCGAAAAAAGAAAACTCTTCGAAGTTAAAACATGCATATAAATTGAGAGCTTTAGCAAAGATTATATATATACATAAATACATATATATAATTTCAATTGAGAAGTTTTAATATTAATCAAAGACTTATTTTCCTTTGAAACTGGCCCTATGAAGCCCCAACTGATGCTAAACTCCCTGTGAATCTGAGACAATGTTGAACTCCTGATCCTCTGGCTCCACTTCCCCAGTGTTGTGCTCATAGGTGCTGCCACCACCCTCCAGTGGGACAGAGGACTTCTAAGACCCTTATCAAGTTCTCACTTGCAGATCCATCTTATAACATTCCAAAAGCATGAGAATGCACAGGAGCATGTGTGATATCATCATCTCAAGCTTTTCAGACAAAGTGGGGCGACACCTGTGGACTTTGCCTCTGTAAGGGTGATAGCAAATCCATAGCAAATTAAACCCGAAGAGAAGTTCAGCAGGGCAGGTGCTGTACACTAGGTGCTGGATAAATGTTAATGGTAACTTTTGTTTTGCTCAGTTATGTTTGTTTGGGACAAGGTCTCACTCGATAGACCAGTCTGGCCTGGAAGTCACTGAGATCTCCTGTCCTGCCTCCTATGCTGGGACTGAGAGCATGTGTCACCCTCCAAGCATGAAGGTGACTGTTTAGACACAAGTGAAATGGCAATAAACCACAGTCAGTACAGACAGTGTAGATCATGCTGGATTAAGCCAGTCTCCTGCCATGACTGGAAGAATTAGAAAAGGAGAGAATACTTTCACCCCAGCAAAGCAGTTGACAGAGTCCTTCAGTGTATTGGTACTTCCATTGATAACGCGGATCTTGAAATGGAGAGGTAAAGCGGGTGGTAGGGTGCTTGGCTAACATGTGCAGACCACCATGTTCAATTTTCCTGCAATCACAGTTTTTGGGAGGTAGTCAGGTGATAAAAAATTAAAGTTGTCTTCTGACAAACATCAATTACAAGGCCAGCCTAGAATATATGAGAGACCCAGTCTCAACAAATCCAAATACAACAGAAACTACATTTTATGATGTGATGACAGTTTTCTTCTCAATCCTGGCTTGGTTATAATCTTACCAGACAATCTTTGCAGATAGACCCTCCTTCTCTGTTGGCATATATTTTTCAAAACATTTTTAATAAGGGTTCAACCTTCCCTCTAGCCCACCACATGCCAGATGTAGAGGGAAAAAATTGGTTTGGATACCAGGGAAGTGGACCTGTTCAGAAACTGTACTTTAGGGTGATTCCAACCTTCCTTGTTCTCAGTCTAGTCCTCTAGCAAACATCAAACACGAATCAATAGCTATGTCCAGTGTACTCAGCAGACACCACACGTGAATCAGCAAGGGAAGTTCAATCAGGAAGAAACTGTAAATCTCACCTATGGGCCCGCAGGAATCTCATGGGAAGTTCTTCGGTGAGTTTTTCTATAAAATAACGACAGGTGAAGCTCAGCAATACAATGTAAGGTGACCTACACATGCATGGCCTCAGCGAAGACTAGCAAGGCAGAGCAAAGCAAACCAATGCTCGGGCTCCCAGTGTCGGTAGGGTCTTATTTATATTCTCCCTAAACACCAGACATCTTTTCACACATTTGCTACAGCAAAACATCCTATCATCTCTCTGCTCCAGACAAACATCATTATAACCTGAGTCTCCAAGAAAACCTAAACTTCCACTTTAGTCTACCTGATTTAGGTTCCAGATTCCTGTTTCCTGAATGAATTGGGTTGGAACATTTAATTGTAGCAGAATCAGGAACAGTTTTCTAAGAAAAGATATTTTCAAGGAGAAATCATGCCAAAGCAAACCGCTCAAGGTACCACAGATGGAAGAATGGGGCTTTCCTGACCAGAATTCTACAAGCCTTGCAGTTCGTGGTGAGACGTCCATGCGAGGTGAAGAAGGAGGTTAAGAATGAGGTGAAGAAGGAGGTGAAGAATGAGGTGAAGAAGGAGGTGAAGAATGAGGTGAAGAATGAAACTTCACTACTATACTCGAAGTCACCGGGTCAAAACTTTCAGAGTCTGACTTTGTGGTTTCTTGTTCTTTCTTTTTGTTTAATGTTTTTTTTTGGGGGGGTAGGGGAATAAAAGACTAGCATTTCCAACTTGGAATGGGCATAAATAATAATTTCCTGAACAGCAATGTTTATGGTGAGCTCAAATCCACAGACACAGCCTACTCTGATGGCTCTTAGTCATGGTTCACAAGATTTTAAAACAGAGAATCCAAAGATGCTCTCTTAGTAAACGTTTTATTATTTAAATGTGTGTGATTTGGTGACACCCCTGTTCACCTCACTTTAATTCAATGTGCACAGATATTTACCATCAAGCTCATGCTCTCCACCAGGTGTCACTGTCACCATGAGATTGGGGCACTCGAAGAGGACTGTCTATTACTAGGCTGTGTGTCAAAGTTTAACCCTTACCCATTTTCTGCATACCACCCTGAGATAAACCAAATTTAAATGCTTGTTTGCACTAAAGTGGCTGCTGACAAATTTATCTGAACAGATTGAACTAGAAGCCATGTGAGATCTTAAATTTGTTTTTTCAGTTTTAATACAAATGCCTGACTGTGCTCAATCATCAAGCTGCATGCGTGAGAAACTGGCCAGCCCAAACAGAGTATTAATCAGTAGCAAATGGAACTTAAAGGAGTCCACTAAGTGTTCCTTATAAGGTAGTCTGAGTATTTACTGTAAAACTGATGTAGGGCCTTGATCTTTAGGGGGCAGGACCACCAGCCAACACCTGCAGATTTGTTTTGTGTGTGGTCAGAAGGAACTTTTGACATTCAGTTCTGCTAGATCCAAACTGAATGAAGAAATGAACTTTTTTCTTTCTCTCATTTTGTTTTTTTGTAAGAAGTAAGAAAAAGATTTCAATTTGATTCTTCTAGAGGGGAAAGTACTTGAAAGTAGGTCTTCATTTTGCAGTCATCATCTGCACGAATTCTTCATAGTTGACTTGTCCATCCCCATCAGTATCTGCTTCTCTGATCATTGCATCTACTTCTTCATCTGTGAGCTTTTCTCCTAAGGTTGTCATGACGTGGCGGAGCTCTGCCGTGCTGATGTAACCACTTCCATCCTTGTCAAAGACTCGGAACGCCTCACAGATTTCTTTTTCGCTCTCTGTCTCTTTCATTTTTCTAGCCATCATAGTCAAGAACTCCGGGAACTCAATAGTGCCGTTCCCATCGGCATCTACTTCGTTGATCATCTCCTGTAGTTCAGCTTCTGTTGGGTTCTTACCCAGTAACCGCATGGCTGTCCCCAGCTCCTGTGTTGTGATGGCGCCATCACCATCTTTATCAAATAGGGAGAAAGCTTCCTTGAATTCAGCAACCTGTTCTTCGGTCAGCTGATCAGCCATGGCGCTAACAAAGGAAGGAAGAGCAGATCAGGCCAGGGTGGCTCCACCAACGCAGGGGATGTGACCAACTAGGTGCCTCCTCTGCTGCTGCTACAAGATTCCATTGTGCTGTTCTCAGGCGCCGCCCGATGACGAGTAACGGCACCACGGACACGAGACTCCCAGCTCCACTCCTGGTTTATTCTTCTGACCCGTATAAGAGTAGTATGTTTATGGAGAGGTTTTCATGGGACGATAAACAAACATAGCTTTAGGCAGAGCTACTCAGAAACTCTTTAGCAAAGAAGCAAAGCATTCGTGGCTTTTACAAGGATGAGTTCTACTGGGTGGCACACGGAGCTCTGGGTTGGGCCTAGAGAGGAAAAAGCAGTGGTAAGCCTAGGGTTAGATTCGATTGGTGGAGGATGCAAACGTACATGGAATCTCTTTCACAGGGATAGATTCTGTTTGGTAAAGGTAAAGCCTAGCATTAGAGCCTAACAATGCTTAGAATGTTGAGGGTTCAGGAGGAGACTGGGTCCCCTAAATAAATAGCAAAGGGTCACCTGGTCACTTGACCACTTTCTTGCTGGCCTTCCAGGTGCGCAGGCATCATTCATTTCCTCCCTTTGAAGGAAGCAGGCGCGGGTAGTTGACAGCCCTGGGTTCTGCACCCTTCCTCTAAGCTGTGCTCCTACCCTTTGTGGCTCTTTTGTGTAGAGTGGAGAGTCTGGTTCATTTGCATAATGGAGGCTTTTTGAGCATTCACTGTTACACTTAGTTCTAAATATAACTTTGTGCATCTCTTGTCTAGTGAGAACAGTATGCTCCACCCAGAAGGGTGTGTACTCCAGTAAGCTGTGGTACCCTCAGATGCATGCCACATTCCCTGAGATCCTGTACTGGAATGTGAGCCAGTGTTAGCCAGAATGGGAGTTTCCTGTCTGCCCTTATTCTAGTGTTTGTTTGTTCTACACACTTCTATGTAGGAATTTATATAAGGACTTCCAGGGTTTACTCTCCTCCCTACTCTCCTGCCTCAACTCCTTCCTGAGATATGTGTTCATAGAAATCATTCAAGAAACTAAAGAACAGTACTTAGGCTTCTGTGACTTCTTTCAATCAGGAAAACTCTCCTTCCCTCTATCTATCTTCTTGAGGAAGGTCTGCATCCCATGTGTTCAGATCTGTCTGGGACACTGCCATCAAGTTCAGTTTAAAACTACAGTAGTCTCTAAGATAAATCCTACCAGGAGGCTAAAAAAACAAAATACCAAACGGAAACAAAAAGGATCCAAGCAAGAGTAACATCATTTCACCAACCAATGGCCCCAGACAGGGCAAAGCTCAGAAAACGCGTGGTGGTGTATCCCAAGAGTGCTGGTATTACATAGCCAGTGTCTGGACATAAGGCTATTGGCTAAATATTATTTTTAAAGTATTTTGAAATTGTCCTGATATGTTGACCCAGAATCATCATCTCCTTTTGAGCAACAAGCAGATTTCCCTTTGCCCTGCATATCTAATGCGCTTGTGTTTTGAAAAGCAATTGCTACCAAAAAAGCTGTCATTGTACATCTGGGCTCTGTTGATGGTACTAGCATAGGAGACCACAGAGGAGGTAGTGAATCCTCCTGGTCTGGCACAATATAGGCAGTGATTCCAAGGCTAACAATATAGGATACTAGATGGGTGTGGCTTTGGGCTTGTGTCTGAGAAGCTCTAAGGGAAATGCCATAAGCAGAAGTAATGGAAAAGTCAGAAGAGGAATCTTAAGATCAGTATGTGGCTTAATAAGTCTCTTCCCAACAACAGACAAGGATATCAAAGACCACCTGACCAAAATCCCATTCCTCACTGGGCTTCAACCTCTAATCCCAGAACTCAGGAGGCAAAAGCAGGTAGATCTGTGAGTTTAGGGTAAGGGTTGCATGAAAAAGCAAACGAATAAACAAATCACCTTTCACAGTTAGAGTTGGCTTTGTGAATGATGACATATTACCTCCCATTGTACCTGTGGGACAGTAGGAAAGACTTCTGAAAATGGAGGGTCAGTATCTATAAGGTTGTGCTACCCTCCATTTTGAGAGGACCCAAGCTCCCCTGTCAGAGATTTAGACGTCAGGAGTTATAGTAACCAGCCTCCTCCTCAGGATGCCTCAGTCCTGTGAGTAGTCATGGTACCAGGGGTCTGACCTCTTTATCTCCCTCCCTCTGACAGTGTAGTCTTCCTCCAGACCCAGTTGTTGAACACCATAAGTCAGTTTCAAATGCTGTGTCTATGGAGACTGTTGTGTCAGAAGAGTATCCTCATGGAAAGAGATCTACATTAGAAAATATCCTGAAGGCCTCAGCTATCTCATTGACAAAAGACAGGTTTTTTTTTATATCTCTTTCCTGAATGAATTTTAGCACAGTTCTAAGTTTCTTAACACATACCTCATAGAAACAAGGTCATCTGTCACCATATCTGTGGGTCCCTGTTGAGTTACTGTAACCCCAAGCAATTGTCTCCTGACCTGGTGAGTCTAGACTCTGGACAGATAAGGGGATTTTGAGCAAACAATTTGTTTTCATGTCTGCTGGCTTCTTCAAAAAGCCACTGTTTATCTTTAAGGATACAACCAAGGACAGGTCCTTCTATCTTTTGGCTGAGCCTCCATCTTTTGTTGGCTAGTGTTGAAGTCAGATACTTTTTTTTTTTAAAGACAGGGTCTCACTATGTAGGCCTGGCTGGTGTTGAACTCACAGAGTTACACCAACCTCTTCCATTTGAGTGCTGGTATTAGAGGTGTGTACCACAACATTCTGTTATTTATTTTCCTTTAGATAATCAGCATCAAATTAACCCCAACCCTTATGTGTTATTGGTTGTTCACAAGAATTAAAACAAATACCCAGGGAAGAAATGAGGGATGGGGTGGGGGATTCAGAGTGGGAGGAAGCACCTTTGTGCAGATCTCTTAAGCATGCTTGATGAGGTCTTTCTCCAGCTCTGACGTCCCTGGTGAACCAATCACAGCCTGCCTCCGGCTTAGAAACACTAGTTAAAAAACCCAAAACTTCCGGGGTCACTCATTCCAAGCCAGACTTTGAAACAACCATTAGCATTCTCTCTCCAAGAACCGTGCCCTACTATCACTTCCCCAGGACTGGGATGCAGGTGCTCCAGATATACCTGAAGCTACTTGTTCCTGCTCCTTGGTAAACAATGTATGCCCACAACCTTGATGAGGGAATGGTAGTTAATGCTGAGACTCATAACTGGTGAAAGTGCCAAGTAGAAATGACTCAGGTTGTGGGTGGGTCATCTAAGACTGAGAGAACACCTTAGAAGAAAGAACCAAATGGAAAAGCAGGTGAATGAAACCAAGAGCTGAATACTAGATATAACAGCTGTTGTAGACATCAGCTCTCATCAGATAGGATTATCTTTCCCCAAAATCAAGCCAGTCAACATGCCATCATGATACAGTCAATATACTAAATAACATGAATGTGAGTCAAGATCTAAAGAGTCCTATCAGACCAAAGCACTAGATTACATTAAGATAAAGACCAAATTTCACAGGGACAAATGTTTTCCCTTGGAGACAGAAAACAGTACCCAAGTTTAAAAGTAGCATTGGGTACTAGTCTTCCTTGGCCTTGAGTGCTTACTTAGTTAGACTTTGGGTATTCAAGAGTGAGAGGGCCCCTCCCTGTTCGAGAGACAGCCACATCTTGTCATGCAGTGCCAGGCTCGTCCCTTAGACAAGATGGTGAAGGTCAGTATGAACTGATTTGACCATATTGGGCACCTGGTTACCAGGGCTGCCTTCTGCTCTGTATCTGACAAAGTAGAAATTGTTGCCAACCATGACCCCTTCATTGACTACATGGTCTTCATGTTCCAGTATGACTCTATCCATGGCAAATACAAGGGCATATCAAGGCTGAGAATGGAAGCTTGTCATCTACAGGAAGCCCATTACTATCTTCCAGGAGCAAGATCCTGCTAACATCACATGGGGTGATGCTGGTGCTGAATATGTCGTGGAGTCTACTGGCATCTTCACCACCATGGAGAAGCCCGGGGCCCACTTGAGGGGTTGGGCCAAAAGGTCATCATCTCTGCCCGTTAGGCCAGTGTCCCCATGTTTGTGATGGGTGTGAAACATGAGAAATATGACAACTCACTCAAGATTGTCAGCAATGTATCCTGCACCACCAACTACTTAGCCCTCCTGCTAAGGTCATTCATGACAACTTTGACAACATGGAAGGGCTCATGATCACAGTTCATGCCATCACTGCTACTCAGAAGACTATGGATGGCCACACTGGAAAGCTGTGGCATGATGGCTGTGTTGAAGCCCAGATCATTCTCCCTGCATCCACTGATACTGCTAAGGCTGTCGGCAAGGTCCTCCCAGAGCTGAATGGGAAGATCACTGGCATGGCCTTCTGTCTTCCTACTTACGAAGAATCCATTGTAAATCTGACATTCTGCATGGAGAAATCTGCCAAGTATGATGACATCAAGAAGATGGTGAAGCAGGCAGCAGAAGTCACACTAAAGGGAATCCTCGGCTGAGGACCAGGTTGTCTCTTGTGACTTCAATAACTACTCTTCCACCTTTGATGCTGGTGCTGGAATTGCTCTTAATGACAACTTTGTGAATCTTGTTTTCTGCTATGGCAATGACTATGGCTATAGAAACAGGGTAGTGGACCTCATGACCTCCATAGCCTATAAAGTATAAGAAAACATGGACTACTTATTCCCCACACCAACAAACACTAAGAGCAAAAGGGAGGCCCTCAGATGCTGAGGAGCCCCATCCAAACTAGTCCCCCTACACTGAGTATCTTCTTTACAATTTTCATCCCAGACCCCCATAATAACAAGAGGGGCCTAGGGATCCCTACCTACTCTCTTAAATATCCTCAATAAAGTTTCAATGCTGTGTCCCCATCCAAAAAAAAAAAAAAAAAAAAAAAAAAAAACCGATTGAGATACTTTCTTCATTCAGGAACTTAAAAATCCAGTGAGGGACAAACCAGGAAGCAAGAATGTGATCTGACATGAGGAACGTGTCTCCATATTGGAATTCAGGACCAGTCACAGCTGAGTGGACACCTAAAAGACAAGTGGTTGCTTGACAAATTAAATTGAGAGAAAGAGCTCTCCAAGCAGATGCAGTAGCGCTGCCTTTCTCAGTGACTTTCCATGAGAGCAGGCATTGCTGGCCATCCCTGGAAGCCCCAGGGGACATTCTGACATGAGTAGGGTCACTGGAGAAGTCAGAGACAAGAGAAGCCAAGAGCCCAGATCAAGAAGCAGCGTGAGTTTAATCTTGACGATGAAAACCTTTTAATTACAGCGTCAATCACTCAGTCAGTAAGGCAGGACAGGAACATGTGTGAGTTCGCCTGAGAGCAGGGAGATTATATGAGATGCAGTTATAGTGAGAAAGCTGGGGGGAATTATAACCATATAAGCCATGAACTGGGAATGAATAGCAGGAGAAAGCCAAAACTGCAAAAGAAGCAAAGACACCAGAACCTGCCTGACCGGTTCAGGGCAGCAGAAGATGAGGATTTATCAGAGCAGGGAGACTCTTCTGCAGCGACTCTGCCTCATTTACTCTCAACAACACTGAGATGAGGTGATGTGTGCTGGGCAGATGAACAGACTCAGAAGAGATGACTTGTCTGAGCTGATGCTAGGAAGACATCTATCTGATATTTAACCCAGGTCATCTAAACAGAATGGTCTGGTCACTTACTGTCACAGGTCTATATTAGGTATTAAAGTATCCAGGGGAAAATATAAGAAAGACGCATCTTAAGATATCAAGGCACAAGTGTGGCGGTGCATGCCATAATCCTGAAACTCTGTGAGGCTGGACTCAGGCCAGAGCTACAGAGTGTGTTCCAGGAAAGAAATCAAACCTTACTTAAAGGTATAAGACTGTTTTCTGAGTCTGTACACAGAAGTTCATACGCATCCAAACATGCTGACGTTTGAATCACAGGGCAAAGGTGGGACAGTGGTTTGTTTGTCATGTAATGCCTGCAGCAGAGGAGGGAGGAGTCTTTGGAAGGAGTCCTGCTGACTCATGTGCACAGAGGCACTGGAGCACTTGCTGCATAATGAGAAATGGGTTCCTAGGAAGCACTCTTTTCTGGGTTTGCAGCAAATCTCAAAGCAAAACTGAGAGAGATGTTGTCTCTTCACCTCCTACTTCCTCCTTCACTGGGTCACTGCTTTCTGCTGCAGGTGGGACCCAGTGCCTGTCTCTAATTCAGCAACAGCAAACTGTCTCCTTCCCCTTGGAGGCCAAAGTCATTCTCTCTGATCAGCAGCCACCTCGGGACCGAGCCTCCACTGTGAACGAGGGCTGGGGCTGGAATGGGGAGGCTGCAGCCTGAGGCAGGATCATCTTTTGGGAACCAGACCTCCCCATTTGAAGAATAACAGCCTAAGGAACTTCCTTGGGCCGCCTTGAAGGACCAGAAGTGTTTGATGATTTATACTTCTTGTCCCCTACCCTTCCTCTGATCATACCTAAAGTTCACATTCATGCCCTGAAGACAGACTTGAGGTCATGGGACCCTTCGTACAATTCTCTATCCAAGGCGGCACACTGCTCAAATCTTTCTCTTTTCAACATCAAGAACCACTTCACATGGCTCTTTGGGACCCATAACAAATGACTGGGGGTGGTTCTATGGTTAAGGCATTTGCCATACAAACGTAAAACATTGCACCACTTGTAGGCATAGTGAACTGTGCCCTGGTTATCCTTGTGTTATTCAAATGTTCATTTCTCTGCCCTCATACCTTATTTCAACCCTGACACAGCATTGCAATGCTTATATCGAGAATGTCCAGTCTCAAGTGTGTGTAAACAATACTAATCATTTATTCTCTACCCTGTCAATAAATGCTGATCACAGAGAACAGGACAAGACATCTGCCATCATGGGGAAAGAGAGACAGAACATGAGAGAGGGAGAGAGAGAGAGAGAGAGAGAGAGGGAGAGAGAGAGAGAGAGAGACAGAGATAGAAACAGAGACACAGAGAGACAGAGAGAGAAGGAAGGAGGGAGGGAAGAAGAGTAGAGTAGGATTTTGGAGTTCGAGCTGCAAGGAAGAGGTCTCTAGAGTGTCCATGGAACCAAACCTGAAGCCCAAAGATTCAGACCAATAACAAAACTCTAGCATTACAGAAATTTGGCTGGAAGGGAGTCAGTCTAGTTTAGGGGTTAATATAAATTATTAAACTGCCCAGATAGTGGAGTGAAGCCTTAAAATAAATCTTGCTTTTTCATGTGGTTATTGGAACCTAGCTAGGATAAAGTAATACAGTCGCCATAGTAACTCGCTGTTCCATTTATAGTGAAAAAAATGCATCTTACAACCTCTACTCCTCCAGCCCCGACATGGATACTACGTGGGACTGGAACTCTGGTACCCCTGTAACAGCCCCAGTGTTCCCTCAGCCTTGAAGAGGGTGAACTTTTTGTGAGTCTTTTTTGAGTACTGTATAACCATGGTAACCATGCTCACCTCAGCAGTCACTTTATCTCCCAGTGAGTCATTCCAGCAGCAGGCAGCATCCATGTAAGTTTTTCTCCATAACAAGGCAGGCAGAAACAGTACTGGCAGCAATGCTCTGTGTGCCTTAGAAGCAGAAATGCTCAGAAGGTAACTAGACAAACTGATCACATTAATCTATTGGGAAAGACAACCACAGTTGTTTACCTAGTTGGTCCCTGTGAGCGTTCTAGCCTGAGGTTTTCCTACTGGCTTAGAGCACATGAAATGAATTTCTTCCTATGGAGAGGACCTTACATCCAACTGTAAATATATTGGCTGTTCCTATAGTCCACGCCATTCTTGTATCGGCTGGTACATCTTACCTGATATGTTGATAGTGTAGCACACGGGGTCCACAGTTCAGCTGAATTGCTGGGAACATTTCTCCTCCAGCAGTCAGAATAGATAGCATCACTGGTGCTTTGAGTATCAGCCAGGAAGGAAGGAACTTCTAGCTTAGTCCCATTTTTCCCCTTGTCCTATACCCAAAGTATGTGGCACCTTTAGCAGTAAGGGCCTTCCATCTACTTCTGGTATCCAACTGTATCAGAAATAGTCTTTATTGTTTTGGGGGGGCATTTGATACACCTCTGACCAACAATTCATAAGGAGTTAACTCGCTGCTAGCACTGGCGTTATCAATTAAAAATTACATGGCTTTTTGGCACTTCTTTTTCTGCCCAATGTTAAGATGCCTTCTTTTAAACTCTATTGTTTTTAGATGTCTTTCCAATGATGTAAGACATTCAAAAGTGAAAACTGAAAGAATCATGTAACGAGATAATTTTTTTGAAAAAAGAAGCAAGATCTCTGGACACCCACTGGTGTCTATTCCAGCCAAGTGTGAGTTGATCTCAGGAGTTTGGTCACTTACTATGGCTTA
Source organism: Micromys minutus (assembly GCF_963924665.1). NCBI lineage: Eukaryota > Metazoa > Chordata > Mammalia > Rodentia > Muridae > Micromys > Micromys minutus. Next base: position 16,281,603 of record NC_137981.1, read on the forward strand.
CATTAATCTGTGAGATATTATATGATGAGCTAGAGGTGAGACATGTAACAGATCCAAGCATAGAGCTCAGGAGAGGAGAATGCTTCCTTGCCCACTGTGATCCATGTGTGCTGTTCTCACATTACCTTAGCACACACAAACCGCAGGCGTTAACTAATGAGAATTTTAAGTTCTGGGTATAATCCCATCCTGTGGGATACAGGAGCTGGAGGATACCATGTTCCTGATCAGCCTGACTCACTTAGCAAGACCCTGTCACAAAAACAAACAAACAAATAAATAAATAAGAGGAGATATCTTACAAAACCAAGCACAGTTCATGGCATGCCTAAGCAGCAGCATTCTCTGGTGTTTATACAAGTAAATGGGAAACATGTCTACTTGCTTATGTTTACATAGACTCCTTCACATGTTTGCCACAGTGTATCAAGGACCCAAGCAAACAGCCTAAAGGAAGAGGTGTTATTTCATACACAGTTTCTGAGATTTGCTCACAGCCCCTGTCTCTGCTGATTCTGTGCTCATAGTCAGTGGTGAAAGCAGGTAGATGATGTGGCTGTGACCTCATGGTTGACAGGAAGCACAGCAGGCCAGAAGGGGCAGAGGGAATAGTCCACAAGGACACACCTTCAGTGATTTTGTCCTCCCACTAGGTATGGTCCACGTCCTCCTTTGCACCACCAGATAATGAATTCATCAAGGGATTAATCTACTCAACATATCAGAGCCTCAAAATCAGAGACTCTTTAGAAATGCCCTCACAGACACTGCCCTTCCCCGAGGTATCTATTTTCTAGTCTCTGAGGTATTCCTCAATCTTATTAAGAGGAAAACAGAGCAGAGGATCTCCAAAGCCATGGGATGATTTCAAGAATACAGTAATAAGAGCATTACACATCATCAAAATTGTGGTACCCATACCACAAACAGCTACCCCGAATTGGGTGAAGGCCTGGGAGGGTTTAAAAGAAAGACACAACTCAAGTATTTGTGTTACCAGAAATGCTTTACTCCATCTCCAACTCCAAGTTCAACTGCAACTCCAGATATATACACTTGCAAAGGTAGTTACAAAGACAGTATGCAAATTCCCTAGCTGCTGGGTAGAGGAGTCACCCCTCAGGGTGAAGTCTGTAACCTGAGGTAGGAACATGAACTGGTATGGGGTTATCTTGTGACTGGGCATTAGTATTACAAAGGAAGGTGTGTTTTCCCAAAGTCAAGGCATGCAAGCAGACAGTTCAGCTAACCCTTAGCAGATGTGGGGTAGGCATAATTCCCAACACTTTCCTTAAAATTATTTTTCAAATAAGGTTTCTGTTTTAGGCATGCAGGTATGTCAGCAATTGTCTTTGATGAGCTCACACAGGGTCCATTGGAGTCTGTCTTAGGTTTTCAAGCATCCTCTCCCTCCCTTGAGTTTTCCCTTCTCTGGACCCCTAATTTATTCACACTCCATTGAGCTCAATACACAGGGTTGCTTACTGTTTGTTTGTCAGCTGACAGCTTGGGTCCAGGCTTGTCTTTTGTCTAAGGGACATAGGAGATGGTACACGCCAAAGCTGCTTTAAGGGCTCTACCCTCAAAGCTAATACTAGCCCATTCTTAAGAGCCTCTTGAACCACAATGAATTGTTTTTGTAACAGTACCAAGTTAATTAAACTTTAACATTTTTATTTGAATGCATATCTAATTGAATGAAAGGTTTCAGATTAACTTAAGTGGAGGGGGCCTCAGCCACTTAGTGAAAATTCCACTGAGTAGCTGTGGCAATAAGGTAGAAAGTAACAATCTCAAAAAAAAAACTGCAGCTACAAAGGCAGCTTCTGAAACAGCACTAATAATGGCTTCGGTCCAAATCCTCCTGGTGCAGGCGAGAATCAGGTGATTTTCTCCATACGCTCCACAGGCACTTGTACCGGTACAGATTTTGGGGTCCTTGTCACCTCTGTAAGTTCCACTACAACTGCAGCTTTTCTGACAACATTCCTGTTGAGAACAATTGAAACTATCCCCCTTGTTAATCACAATGGTGCTACTCAGTCGGTTTCACTGGGTGGACAAAACACTCAGGAACCCAGACAGGTGATTCCAGAGGAAAGACAAAATCAGGGCCTTGGACCCTAGTCAAAATAGGATCTGGTCTCTACCAAATGTGGGAGGCAAGATCTTTCCATCACACCATTCCCTGCTGTTCTGGGCACGCCCTCCAATGCCAATCAGTGGCAGAGTGGCCTTCAGAATTTGCAGTCAAAAATTTCTTAAATATATAAAATTAAGGATAAATGCGCATGATTGGAGATATGTTCCCCCATTTTTATTTTACACAAATACATCTTTTTGGTGTAATGAGTACTTTCGATGATTGCTCGTCCTAGAGGATTATAAGGGATTCTAGTCTTATGAATTATAGCATAATCTGAGCAAAATTGTTCAATCTCTTTACTAGTACAGGCAGGACCATTATCTGTTTTAATTTTCTTGGGAACATTCATATATGCAAAGGCTTGCAAGCAGTGATTTTTGACATCTTTTAATTTCTTACCACTACATGCAGATATATATCATTTCTGAATAATTGTCAATTGAAACATGCACAAATTATAATTTCCCAAAAGAAGGCACATGTGTAACATATTGCCAAACATCACTGGGAGTCAGTCCCCTAAGTTCAGGTCCAAAATTAGGAGCAGAAATGAATTCTGCACACATGGGATATTGAGTGACTATGGGTAGAGATTGCTACTTTGTAATTTTACAAAGAAATCTTAAGGATCCTGCATTCAAATTATCCACATTAGATTTTTCTATAACAATCTCAAGAGAGCAACTGTACACCTCTGCAAGTCGATTTCCCCATGATAGAAGTACTGGAAGGCAGTATGGGCTCTAATGTGCCCTACAAATATAGGAAAGTTTCTTTGCTAAATCAAGGTCTGTAATATCAATGACTGATAAATAAATGCTGTCACAGAGGCAATATAAGCACCAGTTTCCAAAGGTGACAAAATTTGAGCAACATAGATTCTATCAGTGTAAATATGTAGGGTTTCTTCAGGAAACCTCTTCAAAGAAAAGTTGCATAGCCATAATTTCAGACACTGAGCAGATTTAACTGCTACTTGATAGGTTTCATGAATCTCTTCAGATAATACAGAAGCAAAGCCATAGAAGATCCATCTGTAAAAACTAACCTGAAATGGGGAAGAGGGATAGAGGAAACCACCTTAGGAAACATAATGGGATGCTCTTTAAAAAAAGAAAACAGAGCCAAGTGTTTAGCAGGATAATGATTATCAAGTTCACTAATAGTATTGCATAAAAGTAGATCCCAATCTTTATGGGTTTGTGCTAAAAAGCTTACTTACTCTTTAGTATAAAGGATAACAATAACTTCTGGTTCTTTCCCAAAGGTCTGCACTGATAATTTTGTGCTTTAAATTATTAAATTAATAACAACTTAGGGTACGAAACAACAATTATCAAAGGTGAGGCTAGTAAACATACCCATAAAATAGATTCTTGCTGCCAAAATACTCTTGTTGGGGTATGATCACATGAAAATACTAATAATTGTAAAGGCATTGAACAATCTACACAATTTAAATGAGCACCTTCCAGTGCTTCTTTGACCTTTCATAAACAATCTCTGGCTTCAGCAGCAAGTTGTCTATCAGATATAGGATCAGTGTTACTCTTAAGAACACCAAACAGAGGGCCCAAGTGTCCAGAAGATACACTTTTAGTTGCTTCTCCAGTTAAAGCAGTTGCAACTAGACAGCCTGAAAAGGTGTTAATATTTAAATAAATATTTTAATTTTCTAAATCAGAAATGTGAGTAATATCCCTTTTCCATAATTGGTTAGGTACAAGTCCTTGAGGGTGAACACTATTATGTGTTATAGGAAGAAAATGAGAACATTCAGTACAAATCTTTACAATTTGACATGCACATTCCTTAGAAATATTAAATTGTTGTCTCAGGCCATTACTATTTTCATGGCAAAGAATAATATTATAATCTGCCTGGTATACAAATCGGCTGTGGCATTACCTTTACTAAGGGATCCAGGCAACCCAGTATCTCTTAAATACCCTATGAAATATAAAACAATAAGTTCTCTCAAGTTAAGTTGTATTTGTATAAACAATTGCAAAACTCAAGAATTAGCAGTATCTAAAAATAGAACAATTACAAGCAATTGCAAACCATAAGCTATATGTTGGCTCTCAGTATATAAATTTAAAGTTCAACTAATCTTTTAACATTTCAAAACAGTGGCTACAGCACATAATCTCATAATATTTGCTGCAGAATCTCATAATCTCATAATCTTTGAGGCAGAAACTCATAATCTCATAATCTTTGAGGCAGAAACTCAGGAGAATGAACATGTGATCCAATTGTATATACTGCTTTCCAATAGATGAACCCTCTATAAATACAACAATTGCATTATCTATGGGCTGCATGCATGAATTTCAGGAAATATAAAAGCATGCATAGAGAAAAGAACTTTAACAACTTGTCTTTCAGATAATGATTTATCAATTTTGCCTGAAAAGTTTGCACATGCAATAAGCCAAACTTCAGTACTTAGCAATAGCCAATTTAATTGCTGCTTGGAATAAGGAACAAATATTTCATCAGGTTGAGACATTCCCTTTAAAAAAATACCTTGTACCATACAGTTCTGTATTAACACAGCAAAGGATGTTAAAACTTTACTTAAAGAAGAAGAAAGGTGAATTCACATTAATGGTTCCTTTTGCCAAAATGACTGCTGTGTGTGTAAGGCAAAAATACAGACAGCCAACAATTGATCATAATCTAGATAATATCTGCTGTTAACTAATTGCTTCTCCAATATTTTCTGCAAAACCCTTCACCTCTCAGTTAACTGCTGAGGAGACTAGGATTTGCATCTCTTGAGAACAGACAGAGGTTTGAGACTTCCCGTGGGAAGCTTAAGGCAAGCTAAAATCTGATGATTTTTGAAAATCACATTAAATAAGTAAATTGTCTTTGTGAATTTTCTGTGCCACAATCTGACTAGGATGACTGATAACCAAATTATTTGGCTCCTTTTCTGGAGCCAAAATAGTAATGCAAAATCTCTAGCTAACAAAGCATCTACAGTAAACATTGAGGATTTTAAGTCCCAACCTCCGAGCAGAAGCAGAACAATACAATACCATCCTTGATTCGCCCACTGCAGATTTTTTTTTTTATATATAACCTTAGTTGTCCTGAAACTCACTGTGTGGACCAGGCTGGCCTCTGCCTCCTTGGGTCTGGGATTAAAGATTTACAGCTCCACACACTGCACAAATTTTGTTTTAAATCTATTTTCAAGGTAAGCATAAAATAAGAGAGATATTATCTTTTGTGAATCTTCCTTTATCTCCTCTTTTATAGAAATACCATTGTCTTTTTGTCCTTCTAGCTTCCAAAAAATGCCACTGTGCCTTCCTCTGTAGGAAATGCCTTTGGTAAGGGAATGCTCACTGTTCAAAGGCACATACCACACCACTGTTAGCCAAAAATCCTTCTGAAGGGTTTCTTGTAAGCTGATGGCTAGGATCCAGTCCTTAAGGAATCTGGCTATCCCAGGCTGTGGTCCTCAGTAGGCAGAAAGACTCAAGAGAACAGGGTATTGTTTGCAGCATGAAGGCAGAGTGAGATAAAGGGGGGAAGTCATTGTAAATGATGTATGTGGTCTGTCTGTCAGGCACGCCCCCAGACACACACACACACACACACACACACACACACACACACACACACACACACCATTTTAAAAATCCATTTGTCCAGAGAGATGGTTCAACAGTTAAGAACACTGACTGCTCTTGCAGTTGGACCAGGGTTTGATTTCTAGCACCACAGTTGTTAACATCCATCTATAACTCTATTTCCAGGAATTCATTTCCCTTTTCTATCTTCTGCTGATCCCACTCATATATATTGTGAATATATCATGTAGGAAAAACATTGATACATGGAAAATAAAAAATAAAAAATATAAAATATCTGCATAAGAGAAGAAAGACAGGATTGTCTGAGTCTGACTTATCCCAGTTGACAGGATAATTTTCACTCTTCCTCACTTTCCTCAAATGTCAACATTTCATTTTCCATATGGTTGGTAAAGTTCTGCTGTGCATGTTTGATCCACTGTCTTTATCCATCTGGTGCTCTTAGACATCAGGGTGAACCCTTCCTGACTCTCTACATAGGTCAACAGTAGTTATTGCTGAGCTGAGCAAGTATCTCTGTAGTGTGTCCTCAGGGCACAGACACGGGCACACACTAGCTGGGGAATAGAGTTTGCCTGACTTCACTTCTTTCTGTTGCCCACAGTGCTTCCACAAGTGGGCATTCCCACAAGTGGTGAGCACAAGTCCCCCTCTCCCTTCACCATTATCCTCAAACCCTGACAGCAGTAGTATTTGCAGCTTCTTTCCTTCTAACAGGGCTGCCGACTGGGAAAAATTACAGAAGGGAAATGTAATTAAGACAACCTTGAGGATCTCTGAGTTGGATGCCAGCCTGACTACAGAGTGAGTTCCAGGACAACCAGGACGACATAGAGACCCTGTTCCAAAAACAAAACAAAGCAAATAAAAACCACAGACAAAGTAGCTCCTCACACTCAACAGCTTACAGTACATCCCAGCCCAGTCAGCATGGCTGCATCAAGAAAACACTGACCACAAATGCTGGCAAGGATCCAGGGAAAACCTAACCCTTGTTTCCTACAGGCAGGAGTGTTGGCTGGTGTGGTCACATAGAATTCAGTGTGGCAGTTTCTCCACCATCTACCATCTACTGTCCAGCATGTGCCCCTTCATCAGTAGATGACTCGAGGGTGAATATGGGACACATTTGCAGGATGAAGTTGCATTCAGGTGGAAAGAAGCCAACTTTACAAGACGTAGTTGGTCCTGGACAATAGCTTACATGAAGTTTTCTATGCCCAGTGTGACAAGGGTCATGTGCTCTCTGAGATGGACACCTTAGCATCTCTTGTTAAGTGTGAGGATTTAGGTTATTCCATGTGAGTAGACAAGAAGAGACAGAAAACGGTCACCAGAAAACAAGGCTTTGAGGGTGAGAGTGCTATAAAGGTCCCTGTCCCAGGAGCGTGCCATTGTCAACAGTGCACTTCTCTAGAGCATGGGGTGTCTGTGGTGCTGACTGGAAGACAATGGAAGTCTTAGATGACTGTTTCCAAGGGATGGTGAGCCCAGTCTCAGTGTTCTGATGGCACATTGCCTTCCTAGTTTGGCTCTGAGTCACCCTGCTCCCAGGCAGAAAAGGCTGTGGATATTGCGTCTTGAGGATGTGATAGAGAGTTTAGACATGGCAGAGAGAACGTGATCACAGAATGCAGGCCAGGGAAATACCATGGCCCACAGTGTTGGTGGTTGGTGTTAGTTTGGTTTGATTTTTGCTTTTGTGTTTGGAGACAAGGACTCAGGTATTCAGAGCTAGCCTCACATTCACATTGTAGCTCAGGCTGACCTCACACTCCCCATCCTCTTGTCTCTACCTCAAGACACTGGGATTATTGGATGCTCTGTCTAGTGCTAGTGACTGGACCTAGGACTCACTACATGGCAGACAAACGCTGCCAACTGGACTACAGCTTCAGCGCCTTCATGCCTGTTGTCACTCAACACAGTCATACCTGCTCTCCTGTATTGCGTGGATCCAGGTTTTATTAGGCTTGGAGAGTGAGTTCCCGACTGGAACCCACACATCCAGTTGTGCCTCCCAGTATTCACTTCCTGTTCAGCAGAGTGGGGACCTTAGGTAGCATCAGCCTCTGATGTAGCACCTTCCTCTGTGCACGCCAGGAAATCATTCCTTCTGAACCTCCCTAAGCCAGGGTCTGAACCTCTTAGAGTCCTGTCTCTTACCCTGCTGCTTTTGTCAGAGGATGGCCTGGGGGACCTGAGACCTGTCTGCATAAAACACATAGACTCTCCTTTGTGTTAGGATTCTTTCTGTCTGTAAACACTCAGCAGGATGCTTGACTTCTGAATTTCCTGCTGTTTAAGTTTTGCTGGCAATTAAGTAATTTGCTACACATAAGGATTCCTGATCCACCTGTGTTAGTTTTGCTATGTTTGATGGCAAATCTAACCTGGGATAACTAAAGTAAATTTAAGATTTACACCAGATTTGAAAGATTCCTGAGCAGACAAATACTTGTTTCTCACCAGATCTTAAAAATAGCCTTGGGTTACAAATATAATATTAAAATCTGAAAAGTTTTTGTGAGTTCAATACTAACTTGCTCTACATAGCAAGTTCCAGGACAGCCAGAGCTACATATAGAACTCCTCAGGCTGTACCGAATTTCATCTGAATTTAGTAGATTATGTCAACCCCTGATAGTTCCTAAATTTAGAATTCATGTTAAAAGTGCAGATTCTGCCAAGGAATAGCCTCAGAGTGGTGAGGGGTTCTGAGAGAAGGGTTTCTGAGAGACACAAAAACAAACCACTGGAAGTGAAGTCGTGGGTCAAAGCTGGCGACCTATGTTCTGCTGGAGACAGGTTCGAAACCGGTTTTCTCAATATTCTATATCTTCTCTCTCTCTCTCTCTCTCTCTCTCTCTCTCTCTCTCTCTCTCTCTCTCTCTCTCTCTCTCTCTCTCTGGAAATCTCTAGACAGCTCTCTAGGTTTTCTTTTCATTATGCTATGAATCAGCATCCCGTGACCCCAACTCTTAATTCTTAGGGAAGGACAAGAACATACTTTCTTTTAACATTGAAAAAGAGTTCAGAGATCCTCCTGCCTCTGAGAAGCAGACTTACTGTGTCCCAGGCTAACTCTGAGCTCAGGAATCTGCATACCATTGTCTCTTGCTGACAACCTGGCCTATAGTGTAGCTGCCTTTGTTTCTTCATCTTTGGAACGACCCTCATATAACCCATGTTATCCTTAATTTCTACATAGTTGAGACATTATATTTTCTCAAACTCATCTGTTTAGAGTTTTTTTCCACAGCCTACTTGGCAGTCCTGAAGTACTGTCTTTACCATTCTGCTAAGGCATTAGCTATACCTGTGCTCCTGGGGCTCATGCTGTCTCAGATCCTAAAGGAGTCATTGAGGTTAGCAGAAGACATTGCTCAAAGGACTGTGGAAATATGTGCATTGTTATACAAAGAATCCTATTGCCATGGCAGTCCACACTGCTGATTCTCTCCTAGGAGCAGGAACCGTGTCATTCTGTCCCCATTAAGGTCATGCCAGACTCTGAAGAATTCCACACCAACCTAGAAGTACAGATTCCAAAAATAAACCCATTTGCAGCTCCAAAGGAGTGGAGTCCCTGCAGCCCTGACAGTGGTCCATGACAGCAAGAAGTACCAAGGTCAACTGGGGAAAGGAGTCCATATATTTCATGGGTGGCCCAGAAAGGAAGAGCAAATTGAAGGTGGGACTGCAGACTGAAAGACAGAGGTACAGACCTGAGGAGTCACGTGCTCCTCCTCTTAATTCTGCATGTGACACTGCATGAAGGGTCCCTGCCACATCTGCTGATGCCGGGCTCAACCACATCTTTAAGTGATGGCACCTTCCCATCTGAAACTGATTCCTGACTACAGTTCTGTCCTCAGGAGGCATGGCAGGTCCTCTGATTATTCAT